>NC_137109.1:13790613-14120613 GCF_949357685.1 Gobio gobio | reverse complement strand
CAAAAGGTTTTTTAAATTATTATTATTTTTTAAAAAAAATTTTTTAATATTATGGCTGTAGCCTACAGAAGTCCACATTTGACCTACTGAACATATTTTTGGCCCAAGAGTCATTCAACACTAACTTAATAAAGACACTCATTGACTTCCCTTCTGATTCCAACTACAAGCCAAAAGTTCAACAAAAGGTTTTTACAATTTTTTTTTATTTTTTTTTTTTACATATTATGGCTGTAGCCTACAGAAGTCCAATTTGACCTACTGAACATATTTTTGGCCCAAGAATCCTTAAACACTAAATTACCATACACACTCATTGACTTATCTTCTCATGCCCATTACTAGCCAAAAGTTCCACAAAAGTTTTTTTACAATGTTTTTTTTAGTTTTTTTTTTTTTTTTACATATTATGGCTGTAGCCTACATAAGTCCATATTTGACCTACTGAACATATTTTTGGCCCAAGAGTCACTAAACACTCACTTACTATATATACTCATTGACTTCCCTTCTGATTCCAAATGCTAGCCAAAAGTTCCACAAAAGTTTTTTTTACAACTTTTTTTTTTTTTTTTTTTTTTTTACATGTTATGGCTGTACAGAAGTCCATATTTGACCTACTGAACATATTTTTGGCCCAAGAGTCCTTGAACACCAACTTCCTATACACACTCATTGACTTCCCTTCTAATTCCAACTGCAAGCCAAAAGTTCTACAAAAGGTTTTTTAAATTATTATTATTTTTTTTAAAAAAATTTTTAATATTATGGCTGTAGCCTACAGAAGTCCACATTTGACCTACTGAACATATTTTTGGCCCAAGAGTCATTCAACACTAACTTAATAAAGACACTCATTGACTTCCCTTCTGATTACAACTACAAGCCAAAAGTTCAACAAAAGGTTTTTACAATTTTTTTTTATTTATTTATTTTTTTTTTTTACATATTATGGCTGTAGCCTACAGAAGTCCAATTTGACCTACTGAACATGTTTTTGGCCCAAGAGTCCTTAAAACACTAAATTACCATACACACTCATTGAATTATCTTCTCATGCCCATTACTAGCCAAAAGTTCCACAAAAGTTTTTTTTCAATTTTTTTTTCAATTTTTTTTTAAAACATATTATGGCTGTAGCCTGCAGAAGTCCATATTTGACCTACTGAACATATTTTTGGCCCAAGATTCATTAAACACTGACTTACTAAACACACTCATTGACTTCCCTTCTGACTCCAATTACAAGCAAAAAGTTCAACAAAAGGTTTTGACAAATTTTTAAAAAAAATTTAATAATTGTTTTTACATATTATGGCTGTAGCCTACAGAAGTCCAATTTGACCTACTGAACATATTTTTGGCCCAAGAATCCTTAAACACTAAATTACCATACACACTCATTGACTTATCTTCTCATGCCCATTACTAGCCAAAAGTTCCACAAAAGTTTTTTTACAATGTTTTTTTTAGTTTTTTTTTTTTTTTACATATTATGGCTGTAGCCTACAGAAGTCCATATTTGACCTACTGAACATATTTTTGGCCAGAGAGTCATTAAACACTAACTTACTAAACACACTCATTGACTTCCCTTCTGATTCCAACTACAAGCCAAAAGTTCAACAAAAGGTGTTTAAATTTTTTTGTATTTTTTTTGTAATACTTTTTTTTTTTTTACATATTATGGCTGTAGCCTACAGAAGTCCAATTTGACCTACTGAACATATTTTTGCCAAAAGTTCAACAAAAGGTTTTTACAATTTTTTTTTTTTTTTTTTTTTTTTTTTTTTTTTTTACATATTATGGCTGTAGCCTACAGAAGTCCAATTTGACCCACTGAACATATTTTTGGCCCAAGAGTCCTTAAACACTAAATTACCATACACACTCATTGACTTATCTTCTCATGCCCATTACTAGCCAAAAGTTCCACAAAAGTTTTTTTACAAAGTTTTTTTTATTTTTTTTTATTTTTTTTTTTTTTTTTTTACATATTATGGCTGTAGCCTACAGAAGTCCAATTTGACCTACTGAACATGTTTTTGGCCCAAGAGTCATTAAACACTAACTTACTAAACACTCATTGACTTCCCTTCTGATTCCAACTACAAGCCAAAAGTTCAACAAAAGTTTTTTTTACAATTTTTTTTTTTTTTTACATGTTATGGCTGTAGCCTGCAGAAGTCCATATTTGACCTACTGAACATATTTTTGGCCCAAGAGTCATTAAACACTAACTTAATAAACACACTCATTGACTCCCCTTCTGATTCCAACTACAAGCCAAAAGTTCAACAAAAGGTTTTTACAATATTTTTTTTATTTTTTTTTTACATATTATGGCTGTAGCCTACAGAAGTCCAATTTGACCTACTGAACATGTTTTTGGCACAAGAGTCCTTAAAACACTAAATTACCATACACACTCATTGACTTATCTTCTCATGCCCATTACTAGCCAAAAGTTCCACAAAAGTTTTTTTACGTTTTTTTTTGTTTTTTGTTTTTTTTACATATTATGGCTGTAGCCTACAGAAGTCCATATTTGACCTACTGAACATATTTTTGGCCCAAGAGTCCTTAATCGCTAACTTAATAAACACACTCATTGACTTCCCTTCTGATTCCAGCTACAAGCCAAAAGTTCAACAAAAGGTTTTTTACAAAAAATGTTTTTGTTTTTTTCTTAACATATCATGGCTGTAGCCTGCAGAAGTCCATATTTGACCTACTGAACATATTTTTGGCCCAAGAGTCATTAAACACTAACTTACTAAACACACTCATTGACTTCCCTTCTGATTCCAACTACAAGCCAAAAGTTCAACAAAAGGTGTTTAAATTTTTTTGTATTTTTTTTGTAATACTTTTTTTTTTTTTTTACATATTATGGCTGTAGCCTACAGAAGTCCAATTTGACCTACTGAACATATTTTTGCCAAAAGTTCAACAAAAGGTTTTTACAATTTTTTTTTTTTTTTTTTTTTTTTTTTTTACATGGCTGTAGCCTACAGAAGTCCAATTTGACCCACTGAACATATTTTTGGCCCAAGAGTCCTTAAACACTAAATTACCATACACACTCATTGACTTATCTTCTCATGCCCATTACTAGCCAAAAGTTCCACAAAAGTTTTTTTACAATGTTTTTTTTAGTTTTTTTTTTTTTTTTTACATATTATGGCTGTAGCCTACAGAAGTCCAATTTGACCTACTGAACATGTTTTTGGCCCAAGAGTCATTAAACACTAACTTACTAAACACTCATTGACTTCCCTTCTGATTCCAACTACAAACCAAAAGTTCAACAAAAGTTTTTTTTACATTTTTTTTTTTTTTTTTTACATGTTATGGCTGTAGCCTGCAGAAGTCCATATTTGACCTACTGAACATATTTTTGGCCCAAGAGTCATTAAACACTAACTTAATAAACACACTCATTGACTCCCCTTCTGATTCCAACTACAAGCAAAAAGTTCAACAAAAGGTTTTTACAATATTTTTTTAATTTTTTTTTTACATATTATGGCTGTAGCCTACAGAAGTCCAATTTGACCTACTGAACATGTTTTTGGCACAAGAGTCCTTAAAACACTAAATTACCATACACACTCATTGACTTATCTTCTCATGCCCATTACTAGCCAAAAGTTCCACAAAAGTTTTTTTACAATGTTTTTTTATTTTTTATTTTTTTTTACATATTATGGCTGTAGCCTACAGAAGTCCATATTTGACATACTGAACATATTTTTGGCCCAAGAGTCATTAAACACTAAATTACCATACAGACTCATCGACTTATCTTCTCATGCCCATTACTAGCCAAAAGTTCCACAAAAGTTTTTTTACGTTTTTTTTTGTTTTTTGTTTTTTTTACATATTATGGCTGTAGCCTACAGAAGTCCATATTTGACCTACTGAACATATTTTTGGCCCAAGAGTCCTTAATCTCTAACTTAATAAACACACTCATTGACTTCCCTTCTGATTCCAGCTACAAGCCAAAAGTTCAACAAAAGGTTTTTACAAAAAATGTTTTTGTTTTTTTCTTAACATATCATGGCTGTAGCCTGCAGAAGTCCATATTTGACCTACTGAACATATTTTTGGCCCAAGAGTCATTAAACACTAACTTACTATACACACTCATTGACTTCCATTCTGATTCCAATTACTAGACAAGAGTTCAACAAAAAGTTTTTAATTTTCTTTTCTTTTCTTTTTTTTATTTCTTTTTTTTAATACATTTTATGGCTGTAACCTACAGAAGTCCATATTTGACCTACTGAACATATTTCTGGCTCAAGAGTCCTTAAAAACTCACTTACTTTATATACTCATTGACTTCCCTTCTGATTCCAAATGCTAGCAAAAAGGTCCACAAAAGATTTTTTACCCTTTTTTTTTTTTTTACATGTTATGGCTTTACAGAAGTCCAATTTGACCTACTGAACATATTTTTTGCCCAAGAGGCATTAAACTCTAAATTACCATACACACTCATTGACTTATCTTCTCATGCCCATTACTAGCCAAAAGTTCCACAAAAGTTTTTTTACGTTTTTTTTTTTTTTTTTACATATTATGGCTGTAGCCTACAGAAGTCCATATTTGACCTACTGAATATATTTTTGGCCCAAGAGTCCTTAAACGCTAACTTACTAAACACACTCATTGACTTCCCTTCTGATTCCAATTAAAGGCCAAAAGTTCAAGAAAAGTTTTTTTTTCAAAATTTTTTTTTTTTTTTTTTTAACATATTATGGCTGTAGCCTGCAGAAGTCCATATTTGACCTACTGAACATATTTTTGGCCCAAGAGTCATTAAACACTAACTTAATAAACACACTCATTTACTTCCCTTCTGATTCCAACAACAAACCAAAAGTTCAACAAAAGGTTTTTACAAATTTTTTTTTTTTTTTTACATATTATGGCTGTAGCCTACAGAAGTCCAATTTGACCTACTGAACATGTTTTTGGCCCAAGAGTCCTTAAAACACTAAATTACCATACACACTCATTGAATTATCGTCTCATGCCCATTACTAGCCAAAATTCCACAAAAGTTTTTGACAATTTTTTTTTAATTTTTTTAATAATTTTTTTACATATTATGGCTGTAGCCTACAGAAGTCCAATTTGACCTACTGAACATATTTTTGGCCCAAGAGTCCTTACACACTAAATTACCATACACACTCATTGACTTATCTTCCCATGCCCATTACTAGCCAAAAGTTCCACAAAAGTTTTTTTACAATGTTTTTTTTAGTTTTTTTTTTTTTTTTACATATTATGGCTGTAGCCTACAGAAGTCCATATTTGACCTACTGAACATATTTTTGGCCCAAGAGTCATTAAACACTAACTTACTAAACACACTCATTGACTTCCCTTCTGATTCCAACTACAAGCAGAAAGTTCAACAAAAGGTTTTTACAAATTTTTTTTTTTTTTAATTTTTTTTTTTACATTTTATGGCTGTAGCCTACAGAAGTCCAATTTGACCTACTGAACATATTTTTGGCCCAAGGGTCCTTAAATACTAAATTACCATACACACTCATTGACTTATCTTCTCATGCCCATTACTAGCCAAAAGTTCCACAAAAGTTTTTTTACAATGTTTTTTTATTTTTTTTGTAATACTTTTTTTTTTTTTACATATTATGGCTGTAGCCTAGAAAAGTCCAATTTGACCAACTGAACATATTTTTGCCAAAAATTCAACAAAAGGTTTTTACAATTTTTTTTTTTTTTTTTTTTTTTTTTTTTACATATTATGGCTGTAGCCTACAGAAGTCCAATTTGACCTACTGAACATATTTTGCCAAAAGTTCAACAAAAGGTTTTTACAATTTTTTATTTTTTTTTATTTATTTTTTTACATATTATGGCTGTAGCCTACAGAAGTCCAATTTGACCTACTGAAAATATTTTTGGCCCAAGAGTCCTTAAACACTAAATTACCATACACACTCATTGACTTATCTTCTCATGCCCATTAATAGCCCAAAGTTCCACAAAAGTTTTTTTACAATGTTTTTTTTTTTTTTTTACATATTATGGCTGTAGCCTACAGAAGTCCAATTTGACCTACTGAAAATATTTTTGGCCCAAGAGTCCTTAAACACTAAATTACCATACACACTCATTGACTTATCTTCTCATGCCCATTACTAGCCAAAAGTTCCACAAAAGTTTTTTTACAATGTTTTTTTTAGTTTTTTTTTTAGTTTTTTTTTTTTTACATATTATGGCTGTAGCCTACAGAAGTCCAATTTGACCTACTGAACATATTTTTGCCAAAAGTTCAACAAAAGGTTTTTACAATTTTTTTTTTTTTTTTATTTATTTATTTTTTTTTTACATATTATGGCTGTAGCCTACAGAAGTCCAATTTGACCTACTGAAAATATTTTTGGCCCAAGAGTCCTTAAACACTAAATTACCATACACACTCATTGACTTATCTTCTCATGCCCATTACAAGCCAAAAGTTCCACAAAAGTTTTTTTACAATGTTTTTTTTAGTTTTTTTTTTTTTTTTACATATTATGGCTGTAGCCTACAGAAGTCCACATTTGACCTAGTGAACATATTTTTGGCCCAAGAGTCCTTAAACACTCACTTACTTTATATACTCATTGACTTCCCTTCTGATTCCAAATGCTAGCAAAAAGGTCCACAAAAGATCTTTTACCATTATTTTTTATTTTTTTTATTTTTTACATGTTATGGCTTTACAGAAGTCCAATTTGACCTACTGAACATATTTTTGGCCCAAGAGTCATTAAACACTAAATTACCATACACACTCATTGACTTATCTTCTCATGCCCATTACTAGCCAAAAGTTCCACAAAAGTTTTTTTACGTTTTTTTTTAGTTTTTTTTTTACATATTATGGCTGTAGCCTACAGAAGTCCATATTTGACCTACTGAACATATTTTTGGCCCAAGAGTCCATAAACGCTAACTTACTAAACACACTCATTGACTTCCCTTCTGATTCCAGCTACAAGCCAAAAGTTCAACAAAAGGTTTTTCAAAAAAAAAAATTTTTTTTCTTAACATATTATGGCTGTAGCCTGCAGAATTCCATATTTGACATACTGAACATATTTTTGGCCCAAGAGTCATTAAACACTAACTTAATAAACACACTCATTGACTTCCCTTCTGATTCCAACTACAAGCCAAAAGTTCAACAAAAGGTTTTTACAAATATTTTTTTTTAATTTTTTAATTTTTATTTTTTTACATATTATGGCTGTAGCCTACAGAAGTCCATATTTGACCTACTGAACATATTTTTGGCCCAAGAGTCCTTAAACGCTAACTTACTAAACACACTCATTGACTTCCCTTCTGATTCCAATTAAAGGCCAAAAGTTCAAGAAAAGTTTTTTTTTCAATTTTTTTTTTTTTTTTTAACATATTATGGCTGTAGCCTGCAGAAGTCCATATTTGACCTACTGAACATATTTTTGGCCCAAGAGTCATTAAACACTAACTTAATAAACACACTCATTTACTTCCCTTCTGATTCCAACAACAAGCCAAAAGTTCAACAAAAGGTTTTTACAAATTTTTTTTTTTTTTTTTACATATTATGGCTGTAGCCTACAGAAGTCCAATTTGACCTACTGAACATGTTTTTGGCCCAAGAGTCCTTAAAACACTAAATTACCATACACACTCATTGAATTATCGTCTCATGCCCATTACTAGCCAAAATTCCACAAAAGTTTTTGACAATTTTTTTTTAATTTTTTTAATAATTTTTTTTACATATTATGGCTGTAGCCTACAGAAGTCCAATTTGACCTACTGAACATATTTTTGGCCCAAGAGTCCTTACACACTAAATTACCATACACACTCATTGACTTATCTTCTCATGCCCATTACTAGCCAAAAGTTCCACAAAAGTTTTTTTACAATGTTTTTTTTATTTTTTTATTTTTTTTTTACATATTATGGCTCTAGCCTACAGAAGTCCATATTTGACCTACTGAACATATTTTTGGCCCAAGAGTCATTAAACACTAACTTACTAAACACACTCATTGACTTCCCTTCTGATTCCAACTACAAGCAGAAAGTTCAACAAAAGGTTTTTACAATTTTTTTTTTTTTAATTTTTTTTTTTTTACATATTATGGCTGTAGCCTACAGAAGTCCAATTTGACCTACTGAACATATTTTTGGCCCAAGAGTCCTTAAATACTAAATTACCATACACACTCATTGACTTATATTCTCATGCCCATTACTAGCCAAAAGTTCCACAAAAGTTTTTTTACAATGTTTTTTTTAATTTTTTTTTTTTTTTTTTTTTTTTACATATTATGGCTGTAGCCTACAGAAGTCCAATTTGACCTACTGAACATATTTTTGCCAAAAGTTCAACAAAAGGTTTTTACAATTTTTTTTTTTTTTTTTTTTTTTTTTTTTTTTTTACATATTATGGCTGTAGCCTACAGAAGTCCAATTTGACCTACTGAAAATATTTTTGGCCCAAGAGTCCTTAAACACTAAATTACCATACACACTCATTGACTTATCTTCTCATGCCCATTACAAGCCAAAAGTTCCACAAAAGTTTTTTTACAATGTTTTTTTTAGTTTTTTTTTTTTTTTTTTACATATTATGGCTGTAGCCTACAGAAGTCCACATTTGACCTAGTGAACATATTTTTGGCCCAAGAGTCCTTAAACACTCACTTACTTTATATACTCATTGACTTCCCTTCTGATTCCAAATGCTAGCAAAAAGGTCCACAAAAGATCTTTTACCATTATTTTTTTTTATTTTTATTTTTTACATGTTATGGCTTTACAGAAGTCCAATTTGACCTACTGAACATATTTTTGGCCCAAGAGTCATTAAACACTAAATTACCATACACACTCATTGACTTATCTTCTCATGCCCATTACTAGCCAAAAGTTCCACAAAAGTTTTTTTACGTTTTTTTTTAGTTTTTTTTTTTTACATATTATGGCTGTAGCCTACAGAAGTCCATATTTGACCTACTGAACATATTTTTGGCCCAAGAGTCCTTAAACACTCACTTACTTTATATACTCATTGACTTCCCTTCTGATTCCAAATGCTAGCAAAAAGGTCCACAAAAGATCTTTTACCATTATTTTTTATTTTTTTTATTTTTTACATGTTATGGCTTTACAGAAGTCCAATTTGACCTACTGAACATATTTTTGGCCCAAGAGTCATTAAACACTAAATTACCATACACACTCATTGACTTATCTTCTCATGCCCATTACTAGCCAAAAGTTCCACAAAAGTTTTTTTACGTTTTTTTTTAGTTTTTTTTTTACATATTATGGCTGTAGCCTACAGAAGTCCATATTTGACCTACTGAACATATTTTTGGCCCAAGAGTCCATAAACGCTAACTTACTAAACACACTCATTGACTTCCCTTCTGATTCCAGCTACAAGCCAAAAGTTCAACAAAAGGTTTTTCAAAAAAAAAATTTTTTTTTCTTAACATATTATGGCTGTAGCCTGCAGAATTCCATATTTGACATACTGAACATATTTTTGGCCCAAGAGTCATTAAACACTAACTTAATAAACACACTCATTGACTTCCCTTCTGATTCCAACTACAAGCCAAAAGTTCAACAAAAGGTTTTTACAAATATTTTTTTTTAATTTTTTAATTTTTATTTTTTTACATATTATGGCTGTAGCCTACAGAAGTCCATATTTGACCTACTGAACATATTTTTGGCCCAAGAGTCCTTAAACGCTAACTTACTAAACACACTCATTGACTTCCCTTCTGATTCCAATTAAAGGCCAAAAGTTCAAGAAAAGTTTTTTTTTCAATTTTTTTTTTTTTTTTTTTACATATTATGGCTGTAGCCTGCAGAAGTCCATATTTGACCTACTGAACATATTTTTGGCCCAAGAGTCATTAAACACTAACTTAATAAACACACTCATTTACTTCCCTTCTGATTCCAACAACAAGCCAAAAGTTCAACAAAAGGTTTTTACAAATTTTTTTTTTTTTTTTTACATATTATGGCTGTAGCCTACAGAAGTCCAATTTGACCTACTGAACATGTTTTTGGCCCAAGAGTCCTTAAAACACTAAATTACCATACACACTCATTGAATTATCGTCTCATGCCCATTACTAGCCAAAATTCCACAAAAGTTTTTGACAATTTTTTTTTAATTTTTTTAATAATTTTTTTTACATATTATGGCTGTAGCCTACAGAAGTCCAATTTGACCTACTGAACATATTTTTGGCCCAAGAGTCCTTACACACTAAATTACCATACACACTCATTGACTTATCTTCTCATGCCCATTACTAGCCAAAAGTTCCACAAAAGTTTTTTTACAATGTTTTTTTTAGTTTTTTTTTTTTTTTTTACATATTATGGCTCTAGCCTACAGAAGTCCATATTTGACCTACTGAACATATTTTTGGCCCAAGAGTCATTAAACACTAACTTACTAAACACACTCATTGACTTCCCTTCTGATTCCAACTACAAGCAGAAAGTTCAACAAAAGGTTTTTACAATTTTTTTTTTTTTAATTTTTTTTTTTTTACATATTATGGCTGTAGCCTACAGAAGTCCAATTTGACCTACTGAACATATTTTTGGCCCAAGAGTCCTTAAATACTAAATTACCATACACACTCATTGACTTATATTCTCATGCCCATTACTAGCCAAAAGTTCCACAAAAGTTTTTTTACAATGTTTTTTTTAATTTTTTTTTTTTTTTTTTTTTTTTACATATTATGGCTGTAGCCTACAGAAGTCCAATTTGACCTACTGAACATATTTTTGCCAAAAGTTCAACAAAAGGTTTTTACAATTTTTTTTTTTTTTTTTTTTTTTTTTTTTTTTTTTTACATATTATGGCTGTAGCCTACAGAAGTCCAATTTGACCTACTGAAAATATTTTTGGCCCAAGAGTCCTTAAACACTAAATTACCATACACACTCATTGACTTATCTTCTCATGCCCATTACAAGCCAAAAGTTCCACAAAAGTTTTTTTACAATGTTTTTTTTAGTTTTTTTTTTTTTTTTTACATATTATGGCTGTAGCCTACAGAAGTCCACATTTGACCTAGTGAACATATTTTTGGCCCAAGAGTCCTTAAACACTCACTTACTTTATATACTCATTGACTTCCCTTCTGATTCCAAATGCTAGCAAAAAGGTCCACAAAAGATCTTTTACCATTATTTTTTTTTATTTTTATTTTTTACATGTTATGGCTTTACAGAAGTCCAATTTGACCTACTGAACATATTTTTGGCCCAAGAGTCATTAAACACTAAATTACCATACACACTCATTGACTTATCTTCTCATGCCCATTACTAGCCAAAAGTTCCACAAAAGTTTTTTTACGTTTTTTTTTAGTTTTTTTTTTTTACATATTATGGCTGTAGCCTACAGAAGTCCATATTTGACCTACTGAACATATTTTTGGCCCAAGAGTCCTTAAACACTCACTTACTTTATATACTCATTGACTTCCCTTCTGATTCCAAATGCTAGCAAAAAGGTCCACAAAAGATCTTTTACCATTATTTTTTATTTTTTTTATTTTTTACATGTTATGGCTTTACAGAAGTCCAATTTGACCTACTGAACATATTTTTGGCCCAAGAGTCATTAAACACTAAATTACCATACACACTCATTGACTTATCTTCTCATGCCCATTACTAGCCAAAAGTTCCACAAAAGTTTTTTTACGTTTTTTTTTAGTTTTTTTTTTACATATTATGGCTGTAGCCTACAGAAGTCCATATTTGACCTACTGAACATATTTTTGGCCCAAGAGTCCATAAACGCTAACTTACTAAACACACTCATTGACTTCCCTTCTGATTCCAGCTACAAGCCAAAAGTTCAACAAAAGGTTTTTCAAAAAAAAAATTTTTTTTTCTTAACATATTATGGCTGTAGCCTGCAGAATTCCATATTTGACATACTGAACATATTTTTGGCCCAAGAGTCATTAAACACTAACTTAATAAACACACTCATTGACTTCCCTTCTGATTCCAACTACAAGCCAAAAGTTCAACAAAAGGTTTTTACAAATATTTTTTTTTAATTTTTTAATTTTTATTTTTTTACATATTATGGCTGTAGCCTACAGAAGTCCATATTTGACCTACTGAACATATTTTTGGCCCAAGAGTCCTTAAACGCTAACTTACTAAACACACTCATTGACTTCCCTTCTGATTCCAATTAAAGGCCAAAAGTTCAAGAAAAGTTTTTTTTTCAATTTTTTTTTTTTTTTTTTAACATATTATGGCTGTAGCCTGCAGAAGTCCATATTTGACCTACTGAACATATTTTTGGCCCAAGAGTCATTAAACACTAACTTAATAAACACACTCATTTACTTCCCTTCTGATTCCAACAACAAGCCAAAAGTTCAACAAAAGGTTTTTACAAATTTTTTTTTTTTTTTTTACATATTATGGCTGTAGCCTACAGAAGTCCAATTTGACCTACTGAACATGTTTTTGGCCCAAGAGTCCTTAAAACACTAAATTACCATACACACTCATTGAATTATCGTCTCATGCCCATTACTAGCCAAAATTCCACAAAAGTTTTTGACAATTTTTTTTTAATTTTTTTAATAATTTTTTTTACATATTATGGCTGTAGCCTACAGAAGTCCAATTTGACCTACTGAACATATTTTTGGCCCAAGAGTCCTTACACACTAAATTACCATACACACTCATTGACTTATCTTCTCATGCCCATTACTAGCCAAAAGTTCCACAAAAGTTTTTTTACAATGTTTTTTTTAGTTTTTTTTTTTTTTTTTACATATTATGGCTCTAGCCTACAGAAGTCCATATTTGACCTACTGAACATATTTTTGGCCCAAGAGTCATTAAACACTAACTTACTAAACACACTCATTGACTTCCCTTCTGATTCCAACTACAAGCAGAAAGTTCAACAAAAGGTTTTTACAATTTTTTTTTTTTTTATTTTTTTTTTTTTACATATTATGGCTGTAGCCTACAGAAGTCCAATTTGACCTACTGAACATATTTTTGGCCCAAGAGTCCTTAAATACTAAATTACCATACACACTCATTGACTTATATTCTCATGCCCATTACTAGCCAAAAGTTCCACAAAAGTTTTTTTACAATGTTTTTTTTAGTTTTTTTTTTTTTTTTTTTTTTTACATATTATGGCTGTAGCCTACAGAAGTCCAATTTGACCTACTGAACATATTTTTGCCAAAAGTTCAACAAAAGGTTTTTACAATTTTTTTTTTTTTTTTTTTTTTTTTTTTTTTTTTACATATTATGGCTGTAGCCTACAGAAGTCCAATTTGACCTACTGAAAATATTTTTGGCCCAAGAGTCCTTAAACACTAAATTACCATACACACTCATTGACTTATCTTCTCATGCCCATTACAAGCCAAAAGTTCCACAAAAGTTTTTTTACAATGTTTTTTTTAGTTTTTTTTTTTTTTTTTACATATTATGGCTGTAGCCTACAGAAGTCCACATTTGACCTAGTGAACATATTTTTGGCCCAAGAGTCCTTAAACACTCACTTACTTTATATACTCATTGACTTCCCTTCTGATTCCAAATGCTAGCAAAAAGGTCCACAAAAGATCTTTTACCATTATTTTTATTTTTTTTTATTTTTTACATGTTATGGCTTTACAGAAGTCCAATTTGACCTACTGAACATATTTTTGGCCCAAGAGTCATTAAACACTAAATTACCATACACACTCATTGACTTATCTTCTCATGCCCATTACTAGCCAAAAGTTCCACAAAAGTTTTTTTACGTTTTTTTTTAGTTTTTTTTTTTTACATATTATGGCTGTAGCCTACAGAAGTCCATATTTGACCTACTGAACATATTTTTGGCCCAAGAGTCCATAAACGCTAACTTACTAAACACACTCATTGACTTCCCTTCTGATTCCAGCTACAAGCCAAAAGTTCAACAAAAGGTTTTTCAAAAAAAAAATTTTTTTTTCTTAACATATTATGGCTGTAGCCTGCAGAATTCCATATTTGACATACTGA
Source organism: Gobio gobio (assembly GCF_949357685.1). NCBI lineage: Eukaryota > Metazoa > Chordata > Actinopteri > Cypriniformes > Gobionidae > Gobio > Gobio gobio. The sequence continues at coordinate 14,106,483 of NC_137109.1, read as the reverse complement.
ACATATTTTTGGCCCAAGAGTCATTAAACACTAACTTAATAAACACACTCATTGACTTCCCTTCTGATTCCAACTACAAGCCAAAAGTTCAACAAAAGGTTTTTACAAATATTTTTTTTTAATTTTTTAATTTTAATTTTTTTACATATTATGGCTGTAGCCTACAGAAGTCCATATTTGACCTACTGAACATATTTTTGGCCCAAGAGTCCTTAAACGCTAACTTACTAAACACACTCATTGACTTCCCTTCTGATTCCAATTAAAGGCCAAAAGTTCAAGAAAAGTTTTTTTTTCAAATTTTTTTTTTTTTTTTTAACATATTATGGCTGTAGCCTGCAGAAGTCCATATTTGACCTACTGAACATATTTTTGGCCCAAGAGTCATTAAACACTAACTTAATAAACACACTCATTTACTTCCCTTCTGATTCCAACAACAAGCCAAAAGTTCAACAAAAGGTTTTTACAAATTTTTTTTTTTTTTTTACATATTATGGCTGTAGCCTACAGAAGTCCAATTTGACCTACTGAACATGTTTTTGGCCCAAGAGTCCTTAAAACACTAAATTACCATACACACTCATTGAATTATCGTCTCATGCCCATTACTAGCCAAAATTCCACAAAAGTTTTTGACAATTTTTTTTTAATTTTTTTAATAATTTTTTTTACATATTATGGCTGTAGCCTAAAGAAGTCCAATTTGACCTACTGAACATATTTTTGGCCCAAGAGTCCTTACACACTAAATTACCATACACACTCATTGACTTATCTTCTCATGCCCATTACTAGCCAAAAGTTCCACAAAAGTTTTTTTACAATGTTTTTTTTAGTTTTTTTTTTTTTTTTTACATATTATGGCTCTAGCCTACAGAAGTCCATATTTGACCTACTGAACATATTTTTGGCCCAAGAGTCATTAAACACTAACTTACTAAACACACTCATTGACTTCCCTTCTGATTCCAACTACAAGCAGAAAGTTCAACAAAAGGTTTTTACAATTTTTTTTTAAATTTTTTTTTTTTTACATATTATGGCTGTAGCCTACAGAAGTCCAATTTGACCTACTGAACATATTTTTGGCCCAAGAGTCCTTAAATACTAAATTACCATACACACTCATTGACTTATCTTCTCATGCCCATTACTAGCCAAAAGTTCCACAAAAGTTTTTTTACAATGTTTTTTTCTTTTTTTTGTAATACTTTTTTTTTTTTACATATTATGGCTGTAGCCTAGAAAAGTCCAATTTGACCAACTGAACATATTTTTGCCAAAAATTCAACAAAAGGTTTTTACCATTTTTTTTTTTTTTTTTTTTTTACATATTATGGCTGTAGCCTACAGAAGTCCAATTTGACCTACTGAACATATTTTGCCAAAAGTTCAACAAAAGGTTTTTACAATTTTTTATTTTTTTTTATTTATTTTTTTACATATTATGGCTGTAGCCTACAGAAGTCCAATTTGACCTACTGAAAATATTTTTGGCCCAAGAGTCCTTAAACACTAAATTACCATACACACTCATTGACTTATCTTCTCATGCCCATTAATAGCCAAAAGTTCCACAAAAGTTTTTTTACAATGTTTTTTTTTTTTTTTTTACATATTATGGCTGTAGCCTACAGAAGTCCAATTTGACCTACTGAACATATTTTTGCCAAAAGTTCAACAAAAGGTTTTTACAATTTTTTTTTATTTATTTATTTATTTTTTTTTACATATTATGGCTGTAGCCTACAGAAGTCCATTTTGACTTACTGAACATATTTTTGCCAAAAGTTCAACAAAAGGTTTTTACAATTTTTTTTTTTTTTTTTTTTACATATTATGGCTGTAGCCTACAGAAGTCCAATTTGACCTACTGAAAATATTTTTGGCCCAAGAGTCCTTAAACACTAAATTACCATACACACTCATTGACTTATCTTCTCAAGCCCATTACTAGCCAAAAGTTCCACAAAAGTTTTTTTACAATGTTTTTTTTAGTTTTTTTTTTTTTTTTTACATATTATGGCTGTAGCCTACAGAAGTCCACATTTGACCTAGTGAACATATTTTTGGCCCAAGAGTCCTTAAACACTCACTTACTTTATATACTCATTGACTTCCCTTCTGATTCCAAATGCTAGCAAAAAGGTCCACAAAAGATTTTTTACCATTATTTTTTTTTTTTTTTTTTTTTACATGTTATGGCTTTACAGAAGTCCAATTTGACCTACTGAACATATTTTTGGCCCAAGAGTCATTAAACACTAAATTACCATACACACTCATTGACTTATCTTCTCATGCCCATTACTAGCCAAAAGTTCCACAAAAGTTTTTTTACGTTTTTTTTAGTTTTTTTTTTTTACATATTATGGCTGTAGCCTACAGAAGTCCATATTTGACCTACTGAACATATTTTTGGCCCAAGAGTCCTTAAACGCTAACTTACTAAACACACTCATTGACTTCCCTTCTGATTCCAGCTACAAGCCAAAAGTTCAACAAAAGGTTTTTCAAAAAAAAAAATTTTTTTTCTTAACATATTATGGCTGTAGCCTGCAGAATTCCATATTTGACATACTGAACATATTTTTGGCCCAAGAGTCATTAAACACTAACTTAATAAACACTCTCATTGACTTCCCTTCTGATTCCAACTACAAGCCAAAAGTTCAACAAAAGGTTTTTACAAATATTTTTTTTTAATTTTTTAATTTTAATTTTTTTACATATTATGGCTGTAGCCTACAGATGTCCATATTTGACCTACTGAACATATTTTTGGCCCAAGAGTCCTTAAACGCTAACTTAATAAACACACTCATTGACTTCCCTTCTGATTCCAATTAAAGGCCAAAAGTTCAAGAAAAGTTTTTTTTTCAATTTTTTTTTTTTTTTTTTTTTAACATATTATGGCTGTAGCCTGCAGAAGTCCATATTTGACCTACTGAACATATTTTTGGCCCAAGAGTCATTAAACACTAACTTAATAAACACACTCATTTACTTCCCTTCTGATTCCAACAACAAGCCAAAAGTTCAACAAAAGGTTTTTACACAATTTTTTTTTTTTTTTTTTACATATTATGGCTGTAGCCTACAGAAGTCCAATTTGACCTACTGAACATGTTTTTGGCCCAAGAGTCCTTAAAACACTAAATTACCATACACACTCATTGAATTATCGTCTCATGCCCATTACTAGCCAAAATTCCACAAAAGTTTTTGACAATTTTTTTTTAATTTTTTTAATAATTTTTTTTACATATCATGGCTGTAGCCTACAGAAGTCCAATTTGACCTACTGAACATATTTTTGGCCCAAGAGTCCTTACACACTAAATTACCATACACACTCATTGACTTATCTTCTCATGCCCATTACTAGCCAAAAGTTCCACAAAAGTTTTTTTACAATGTTTTTTTTAGTTTTTTTTTTTTTTTTACATATTATGGCTCTAGCCTACAGAAGTCCATATTTGACCTACTGAACATATTTTTGGCCCAAGAGTCATTAAACACTAACTTACTAAACACACTCATTGACTTCCCTTCTGATTCCAACTACAAGCAGAAAGTTCAACTAAAGGTTTTTACAATTTTTTTTTTTTACATTTTTTTTTTTTTACATATTATGGCTGTAGCCTACAGAAGTCCAATTTGACCTACTGAACATATTTTTGGCCCAAGAGTCCTTAAATACTAAATTACCATACACACTCATTGACTTATCTTCTCATGCCCATTACTAGCCAAAAGTTCCACAAAAGTTTTTTTACAATGTTTTTTTATTTTTTTTGTAATACTTTATTTTTTTTACATATTATGGCTGTAGCCTAGAAAAGTCCAATTTGACCAAATGAACATATTTTTGCCAAAAATTCAACAAAAGGTTTTTACAATTTTTTTTTTTTTTTTTTTTTTTTTACATATTATGGCTGTAGCCTACAGAAGTCCAATTTGACCTACTGAACATATTTTGCCAAAATTTCAACAAAAGGTTTTTACAATTTTTTATTTTTTTTTATTTTTTTTTTTACATATTATGGCTGTAGCCTACAGAAGTCCAATTTGACCTACTGAAAATATTTTTGGCCCAAGAGTCCTTAAACACTAAATTACCATACACACTCATTGACTTATCTTCTCATGCCCATTAATAGCCAAAAGTTCCACAAAAGTTTTTTTACAATGTTTTTTTTTTTTTTTTTTTACATATTATGGCTGTAGCCTACAGAAGTCCAATTTGACCTACTGAACATATTTTTGCCAAAAGTTCAACAAAAGGTTTTTATAATTTTTTTTTATTTATTTATTTATTTTTTTTTTTACATATTATGGCTGTAGCCTACAGAAGTCCATTTTGACCTACTGAACATATTTTTGCTAAAAGTTCAACAAAAGGTTTTTACAATTTTTTTTTTTTTTTTTTTTACATATTATGGCTGTAGCCTACAGAAGTCCAATTTGACCTACTGAAAATATTTTTGGCCCAAGAGTCCTTAAACACTAAATTACCATACACACTCATTGACTTATCTTCTCATGCCCATTACTAGCCAAAAGTTCCACAAAAGTTTTTTTACAATGTTTTTTTTTTTTTTTTTTTTTTTTTACATATTATGGCTGTAGCCTACAGAAGTCCAATTTGACCTACTGAACATATTTTTGCCAAAAGTTCAACAAAAGGTTTTTACAATTTTTTTTTTTTTTTTTTTTTTTTTTTTTTTTTTTACATATTATGGCTGTAGCCTACAGAAGTCCAATTTGACCTACTGAAAATATTTTTGGCCCAAGAGTCCTTAAACACTAAATTACCATACACACTCATTGACTTATCTTCTCATGCCCATTACAAGCCAAAAGTTCCACAAAAGTTTTTTTACAATGTTTTTTTTAGTTTTTTTTTTTTTTTTTACATATTATGGCTGTAGCCTACAGAAGTCCACATTTGACCTAGTGAACATATTTTTGGCCCAAGAGTCCTTAAACACTCACTTACTTTATATACTCATTGACTTCCCTTCTGATTCCAAATGCTAGCAAAAAGGTCCACAAAAGATTTTTTACCATTATTTTTTATTTTTTTTATTTTTTACATGTTATGGCTTTACAGAAGTCCAATTTGACCTACTGAACATATTTTTGGCCCAAGAGTCATTAAACACTAAATTACCATACACACTCATTGACTTATCTTCTCATGCCCATTACTAGCCAAAAGTTCCACAAAAGTTTTTTTACGTTTTTTTTAGTTTTTTTTTTTTTACATATTATGGCTGTAGCCTACAGAAGTCCATATTTGACCTACTGAACATATTTTTGGCCCAAGAGTCCTTAAACGCTAACTTACTAAACACACTCATTGACTTCCCTTCTGATTCCAGCTACAAGCCAAAAGTTCAACAAAAGGTTTTTCAAAAAAAAATTTTTTATTAATTTTTTACATATTATGGCTGTAGCCTACAGACGTCCACATTTGACCTACTGAACATATTTTTGGCCCAAGAGTCATTAAACACTAACTTAATAAACACACTCATTGACTTCCCTTCTGATTCCAACAACAAGCCAAAAGTTCAACAAAAGGTTTTTACAAAAAAAAATTTTTTATTAATTTTTTACATATTATGGCTGTAGCCTACAGACGTCCACATTTGACCTACTGAACATATTTTTGGCCCAAGAGTCCTTAATTACTCACTTACTATATATACTCATTGACTTCCCTTCTGAATCCAAATGCTAGCCAAAAGTTCCACAAAAGTTTTGTTACAATTTTTTTTTTTTTTTTTTTTACATATTATGGCTATAGCCTGCAGAAGTCCATATTTGACCTACTGAACATATTTTTGGCCCAAGAGTCCTTAAACACTCACTTACTATATATACTCATTGACTTCCCTTCTGATTCCAAATGCTAGCCAAAAGTTCCAAAAAAATTTTTATAACCAATATTTTTTTTTTATTTTAATTTTTTTTTTTACATGTTATGGCTTTACAGAAGTCCAAATTTGACCTACTGAACATATTTTGGCCCAAGAGTCCTTAAACGCTAAATTACTATACATGGACTTCCCTTCTGATTCCAATTACAAGCCAAAAGTTCTAAAAAAAAGGTTTAAATTGTTTTGTTTTTTTACATGTTACGGCTGTACAGAAGTCAATATTTGACCTACTGAACATTTTTTTGGTTCAAAAGTCCCTAAAAACGAACTTAATATACACACTCATTGACGTCCCTTCTGATTCCCATTTCTACCCAAAAGTTCCACAAAAAGTTTTTTAGATATTTTTTATATTTTTTATATTTTTTATTTTTTACATGTTATGGCTGTAGACAAGTCCATATTTGAGCTACTGAACATATTTTTGGCCCAAGAGTCCTTAAACACTAACTTACTATACACACTCATTGACTTCCCTTCTAATTCCAATTGCAAGCCAAAAGTTCTTCAAAAGGTTTTTACCAATTTTTTTTTTTTTTTTTTTTTTACATATTAAGGCTTTAGCCGACAGAAGTCCATATTTGACCTACTGAAAATATTTTTTGCCCTAGAGTCCTTAATCACTAACTTACTATACACACTCATTGACTTCCATTCTGATTCCAATTACTAGACAAAAGTTCCATAAAAGGTTTTTTAAAAAAAAATTCTTTTCTTTTTTTTTAATTTTTTTTTTTTTTATACATAATATGGCTGTAGCCTACAGAAGTCCATATTTGACCTACTGAACATATTTCTGGCTCAAGAGTCCTTAAACACTCACTTACTTTATATACTCATTGACTTCCCTTCTGATTCCAAATGCTAGCAAAAAGGTCCACAAAAGATTTTTTACCCTTTTTTTTTTTTTTTTTTTACATGTTATGGCTTTCCAGAAGTCCAATTTGACCTACTGACCATATTTTTGGCCCAAGAGTCATTAAACACTAAATTACCATACACACTCATTGACTTATCTTCTCAAGCCCATTACTAGCCAAAAGTTCCACAAAAGTTTTTTTACGTTTTTTTTTTTTTTTTTTTTTTTACATATTATGGCTGTAGCCTACAGAAGTCCATATTTGACCTACTGAACATATTTTTGTCCCAAGAGTCCTTAAACACTAACTTAATAAACACACTCATTGACTTCCCTTCTGATTCCAATTAAAGGCCAAAAGTTCCACAAAAGTTTTTTTTCAATTTTTTTTTTTTTTTTTTAACATATTATGGCTGTAGCCTGCAGAAGTCCATATTTGACCTACTGAACATATTTTTGGCCCAAGAGTCCTTAAACACTAACTTAATAAACACACTCATTGACTTCCCTTCTGATTCCAACTACAAGCCAAAAGTTCAACAAAAGGTTTTTACAAATTTTTTTTTTTTTTTTTTTTTTTACATATTATGGCTGTAGCCAACAGAAGTCCAATTTGACCTACTGAACATGTTTTTGGCCCAAGAGTCCTTAAAACACTAAATTACCATACACACTCATTGAATTATCTTCTCATGCCCATTACTAGCCAAAAGTTCCACAAAATTTTTTTTCAATTTTTTTTTTTTTTTTTTAAACATATTATGGCTGTAGCCTGCAGAAGTCCATATTTGACCTACTGAACATATTTTTGGCCCAAGATTCATTAAACACTGACTTACTAAACACACTCATTGACTTCCCTTCTGACTCCAATTACAAGCCAAAAGTTCAACAAAAGGTTTTGACAATTTCATTAAATTTTTTTAATAATTTTTTTTTACATATTATGGCTGAAGCCTAGAGAAGTCCAATTTGAACTACTGAACATATTTTTGGCCCAAGAGTCTTTAAACACTAAATTACCATACACACTCATTGACTTATCTTCTCATGCCCATTACTAGCCAAAAGTTCCACAAAAGTTTTTTTACGTTTTTTTTTTGTTTTTTTTTGTTTTACATATTAAGGCTGTAGCCTACAGAAGTCCATATTTGACCTGCTGAACATATTTTTGGCCCAAGAGTCCTTAAACACTAACTTAATAAACACACTCATTGACTTCCCTTCTGATTCCAGCTACAAGCCAAAAGTTCAACAAAAGGTTTTTACAAAAAATGTTTTTGTTTTTTTCTTAACATATTATGGCTGTAGCCTGTAGAAGTCCATATTTGACCTACTGAACATATTTTTGGCCCAAGAGTCATTAAACACTAACTTAATAAACACACTCATTGACTTCCCTTCTGATTCCAACTACAAGCCAAAAGTTCTTCAAAAGGCTTTTACCAATTTTTTATTTTATTTTACATATTATGGCTGTAGCCTGCAGAAGTCCATATTTGACCTACTGAACATATTTTTGGCCCAAGAGTCATTAAACACTAACTTACTAAACACACTCATTGACTTCCCTTCTGATTCCAACTACAAGCCAAAAGTTCAACAAAAGTTTTTTACAAATTTTTTTTATTTTTTTTTTTTTTACATATTATGGCTGTAGCCTACAGAAGTCCAATTTGACCTACTGAACATGTTTTTGGCCCAAGAGTCCTTAAAACACTAAATTACCATACACACTCATTGAATTATCTTCTCATGCCCATTACTAGCCAAAAGTTCCACAAAAGTTTTTTTTCAATTTTTTTTTTTTTTTTTTTAAACATATTATGGCTGTAGCCTGCAGAAGACCATATTTGACCTACTGAACATATTTTTGGCCCAAGATTCATTAAACACTGACTTACTAAACACACTCATTGACTTCCCTTCTGACTCCAATTACAAGCCAAAAGTTCAACAAAAGGTTTTGACAATTTTTTTTAAATTTTTTTAATAATTTTTTTTACATATTATGGCTGTAGCCTACAGAAGTCCAATTTGAACTACTGAACATATTTTTGGCCCAAGAGTCCTTAAACACTAAATTACCATACACATTCATTGACTTATCTTCTCATGCCCATTACTAGCCAAAAGTTCCACAAAAGTTTTTTTACAATGTTTTTTATTTATTTATTTTTTTTACATATTATGGCTGTAGCCTACAGAAGTCCATATTTGACATACTGAACATATTTTTGGCCCAAGAGTCATTAAACACTAAATTACCATACACTCATCGACTTATCTTCTCATGCCCATTACTAGCCAAAAGTTCCACAAAAGTTTTTTTACAATGTTTTTTTTTTTATTTTATTTTTTTTACATATTATGGCTGTAGCCTACAGAAGTCCATATTTGACATACTGAACATATTTTTGGCCCAAGAGTCATTAAACACTAAATTACCATACACTCATCGACTTATCTTCTCATGCCCATTACTAGCCAAAAGTTCCACAAAAGTTTTTTTACGTATTTTTTAGGGTTTTTTTTGTTTTACATATTATGGCTGTAGCCTACAGAAGTCCAATTTGACCCACTGAACATATTTTTGCCAAAAATTCAACAAAAGGTTTTTACAATTTTTTTATTTTTTTTTTTTTACATATTATGGCTGTAGCCTACAGAAGTCCAATTTGACCTACTGAACATATTTTTGCCAAAAGTTCAACAAAAGGTTTTTACAATTTTTTTTTTATTTATTTATTTATTTTTTTTTAAATATTATGGCTGTAGCCTACAGAAGTCCAATTTGACCTACTGAACATATTTTTGGCCCAAGAGTCCTTAAACGCTAACTTACTAAACACACTCATTGACTTCCCTTCTGATTCCAGCTACAAGCCAAAAGTTCAACAAAAGGTTTTTCAAAAAAAAAAATTTTTTTTCTTAACATATTATGGCTGTAGCCTGCAGAATTCCATATTTGACATACTGAACATATTTTTGGCCCAAGAGTCATTAAACACTAACTTAATAAACACTCTCATTGACTTCCCTTCTGATTCCAACTACAAGCCAAAAGTTCAACAAAAGGTTTTTACAAATATTTTTTTTTAATTTTTTAATTTTTATTTTTTTACATATTATGGCTGTAGCCTACAGAAGTCCATATTTGACCTACTGAACATATTTTTGGCCCAAGAGTCCTTAAACGCTAACTTAATAAACACACTCATTGACTTCCCTTCTGATTCCAATTAAAGGCCAAAAGTTCAAGAAAAGTTTTTTTTTCAATTTTTTTTTTTTTTTTTTTAACATATTATGGCTGTAGCCTGCAGAAGTCCATATTTGACCTACTGAACATATTTTTGGCCCAAGAGTCATTAAACACTAACTTAATAAACACACTCATTTACTTCCCTTCTGATTCCAACAACAAGCCAAAAGTTCAACAAAAGGTTTTTACAAATTTTTTTTTTTTTTTTTTTACATATTATGGCTGTAGCCTACAGAAGTCCAATTTGACCTACTGAACATGTTTTTGGCCCAAGAGTCCTTAAAACACTAAATTACCATACACACTCATTGAATTATCGTCTCATGCCCATTACTAGCCAAAATTCCACAAAAGTTTTTGACAATTTTTTTTTAATTTTTTTAATAATTTTTTTTACATATCATGGCTGTAGCCTACAGAAGTCCAATTTGACCTACTGAACATATTTTTGGCCCAAGAGTCCTTACACACTAAATTACCATACACACTCATTGACTTATCTTCTCATGCCCATTACTAGCCAAAAGTTCCACAAAAGTTTTTTTACAATGTTTTTTTTAGTTTTTTTTTTTTTTTTACATATTATGGCTCTAGCCTACAGAAGTCCATATTTGACCTACTGAACATATTTTTGGCCCAAGAGTCATTAAACACTAACTTACTAAACACACTCATTGACTTCCCTTCTGATTCCAACTACAAGCAGAAAGTTCAACAAAAGGTTTTTACAATTTTTTTTTTTTTACATTTTTTTTTTTTACATATTATGGCTGTAGCCTACAGAAGTCCAATTTGACCTACTGAACATATTTTTGGCCCAAGAGTCCTTAAATACTAAATTACCATACACACTCATTGACTTATCTTCTCATGCCCATTACTAGCCAAAAGTTCCACAAAAGTTTTTTTACAATGTTTTTTTATTTTTTTTGTAATACTTTATTTTTTTTACATATTATGGCTGTAGCCTAGAAAAGTCCAATTTGACCAACTGAACATATTTTTGCCAAAAATTCAACAAAAGGTTTTTACAATTTTTTTTTTTTTTTTTTTTTTTACATATTATGGCTGTAGCCTACAGAAGTCCAATTTGACCTACTGAACATATTTTGCCAAAAGTTCAACAAAAGGTTTTTACAATTTTTAATTTTTTTTTATTTATTTTTTTACATATTATGGCTGTAGCCTACAGAAGTCCAATTTGACCTACTGAAAATATTTTTGGCCCAAGAGTCCTTAAACACTAAATTACCATACACACTCATTGACTTATCTTCTCATGCCCATTAATAGCCAAAAGTTCCACAAAAGTTTTTTTACAATGTTTTTTTTTTTTTTTTACATATTATGGCTGTAGCCTACAGAAGTCCAATTTGACCTACTGAACATATTTTTGCCAAAAGTTCAACAAAAGGTTTTTACAATTTTTATTTATTTATTTATTATTATTTTTTTTTACATATTATGGCTGTAGCCTACAGAAGTCCATTTTGACTTACTGAACATATTTTTGCCAAAAGTTCAACAAAAGGTTTTTACAATTTTTTTTTTTTTTTTTTACATATTATGGCTGTAGCCTACAGAAGTCCAATTTGACCTACTGAAAATATTTTTGGCCCAAGAGTCCTTAAACACTAAATTACCATACACACTCATTGACTTATCTTCTCATGCCCATTACTAGCCAAAAGTTCCACAAAAGTTTTTTTACAATGTTTTTTTTAGTTTTTTTTTTTTTTTTTTTTTTTTTACATATTATGGCTGTAGCCTACAGAAGTCCAATTTGACCTACTGAACATATTTTTGCCAAAAGTTCAACAAAAGGTTTTTACAATTTTTTTTTTTTTTTTTTTTTTTTTTTTACATATTATGGCTGTAGCCTACAGAAGTCCAATTTGACCTACTGAAAATATTTTTGGCCCAAGAGTCCTTAAACACTAAATTACCATACACACTCATTGACTTATCTTCTCATGCCCATTACAAGCCAAAAGTTCCACAAAAGTTTTTTTACAATGTTTTTTTTAGTTTTTTTTTTTTTTTTACATATTATGGCTGTAGCCTACAGAAGTCCACATTTGACCTAGTGAACATATTTTTGGCCCAAGAGTCCTTAAACACTCACTTACTTTATATACTCATTGACTTCCCTTCTGATTCCAAATGCTAGCAAAAAGGTCCACAAAAGATCTTTTACCATTATTTTTTTTTATTTTTATTTTTTACATGTTATGGCTTTACAGAAGTCCAATTTGACCTACTGAACATATTTTTGGCCCAAGAGTCATTAAACACTAAATTACCATACACACTCATTGACTTATCTTCTCATGCCCATTACTAGCCAAAAGTTCCACAAAAGTTTTTTTACGTTTTTTTTTAGTTTTTTTTTTTTACATATTATGGCTGTAGCCTACAGAAGTCCATATTTGACCTACTGAATATATTTTTGGCCCAAGAGTCCATAAACGCTAACTTACTAAACACACTCATTGACTTCCCTTCTGATTCCAGCTACAAGCCAAAAGTTCAACAAAAGGTTTTTCAAAAAAAAAATTTTTTTTTCTTAACATATTATGGCTGTAGCCTGCAGAATTCCATATTTGACATACTGAACATATTTTTGGCCCAAGAGTCATTAAACACTAACTTAATAAACACACTCATTGACTTCCCTTCTGATTCCAACTACAAGCCAAAAGTTCAACAAAAGGTTTTTACAAATATTTTTTTTTAATTTTTTAATTTTTATTTTTTTACATATTATGGCTGTAGCCTACAGAAGTCCATATTTGACCTACTGAACATATTTTTGGCCCAAGAGTCCTTAAACGCTAACTTACTAAACACACCATTGACTTCCCTTCTGATTCCAATTAAAGGCCAAAAGTTCAAGAAAAGTTTTTTTTTCAATTTTTTTTTTTTTTTTTAACATATTATGGCTGTAGCCTGCAGAAGTCCATATTTGACCTACTGAACATATTTTTGGCCCAAGAGTCATTAAACACTAACTTAATAAACACACTCATTTACTTCCCTTCTGATTCCAACAACAAGCCAAAAGTTCAACAAAAGGTTTTTACAAATTTTTTTTTTTTTTTTTTACATATTATGGCTGTAGCCTACAGAAGTCCAATTTGACCTACTGAACATGTTTTTGGCCCAAGAGTCCTTAAAACACTAAATTACCATACACACTCATTGAATTATCGTCTCATGCCCATTACTAGCCAAAATTCCACAAAAGTTTTTGACAATTTTTTTTTAATTTTTTTAATAATTTTTTTTACATATTATGGCTGTAGCCTACAGAAGTCCAATTTGACCTACTGAACATATTTTTGGCCCAAGAGTCCTTACACACTAAATTACCATACACACTCATTGACTTATCTTCTCATGCCCATTACTAGCCAAAAGTTCCACAAAAGTTTTTTTACAATGTTTTTTTTAGTTTTTTTTTTTTTTTTACATATTATGGCTCTAGCCTACAGAAGTCCATATTTGACCTACTGAACATATTTTTGGCCCAAGAGTCATTAAACACTAACTTACTAAACACACTCATTGACTTCCCTTCTGATTCCAACTACAAGCAGAAAGTTCAACAAAAGGTTTTTACAATTTTTTTTTTTTTTAATTTTTTTTTTTTTTACATATTATGGCTGTAGCCTACAGAAGTCCAATTTGACCTACTGAACATATTTTTGGCCCAAGAGTCCTTAAATACTAAATTACCATACACACTCATTGACTTATCTTCTCATGCCCATTACTAGCCAAAAGTTCCACAAAAGTTTTTTTACAATGTTTTTTTTATTTTTTTTTATTTTTATTTTTTTTTTACATATTATGGCTGTAGCCTACAGAAGTCCAATTTGACCTACTGAACATATTTTTGCCAAAAGTTCAACAAAAGGTTTTTACAATTTTTTTTTTTTTTTTTTTTTTTTTTTTTTTTTTTTTACATATTATGGCTGTAGCCTACAGAAGTCCAATTTGACCTACTGAAAATATTTTTGGCCCAAGAGTCCTTAAACACTAAATTACCATACACACTCATTGACTTATCTTCTCATGCCCATTACAAGCCAAAAGTTCCACAAAAGTTTTTTTACAATGTTTTTTTTAGTTTTTTTTTTTTTTTTACATATTATGGCTGTAGCCTACAGAAGTCCACATTTGACCTAGTGAACATATTTTTGGCCCAAGAGTCCTTAAACACTCACTTACTTTATATACTCATTGACTTCCCTTCTGATTCCAAATGCTAGCAAAAAGGTCCACAAAAGATCTTTTACCATTATTTTTTTTTATTTTTATTTTTTACATGTTATGGCTTTACAGAAGTCCAATTTGACCTACTGAACATATTTTTGGCCCAAGAGTCATTAAACACTAAATTACCATACACACTCATTGACTTATCTTCTCATGCCCATTACTAGCCAAAAGTTCCACAAAAGTTTTTTTACGTTTTTTTTTAGTTTTTTTTTTTTACATATTATGGCTGTAGCCTACAGAAGTCCATATTTGACCTACTGAACATATTTTTGGCCCAAGAGTCCATAAACGCTAACTTACTAAACACACTCATTGACTTCCCTTCTGATTCCAGCTACAAGCCAAAAGTTCAACAAAAGGTTTTTCAAAAAAAAAATTTTTTTTTCTTAACATATTATGGCTGTAGCCTGCAGAATTCCATATTTGACATACTGAACATATTTTTGGCCCAAGAGTCATTAAACACTAACTTAATAAACACACTCATTGACTTCCCTTCTGATTCCAACTACAAGCCAAAAGTTCCACAAAAGTTTTTTTACAATGTTTTTTTTAGTTTTTTTTTTTTTTTTACATATTATGGCTGTAGCCTACAGAAGTCCACATTTGACCTAGTGAACATATTTTTGGCCCAAGAGTCCTTAAACACTCACTTACTTTATATACTCATTGACTTCCCTTCTGATTCCAAATGCTAGCAAAAAGGTCCACAAAAGATCTTTTACCATTATTTTTTTTTATTTTTATTTTTTACATGTTATGGCTTTACAGAAGTCCAATTTGACCTACTGAACATATTTTTGGCCCAAGAGTCATTAAACACTAAATTACCATACACACTCATTGACTTATCTTCTCATGCCCATTACTAGCCAAAAGTTCCACAAACTTTTTTTTACGTTTTTTTTTAGTTTTTTTTTTTTTACATATTATGGCTGTAGCCTACAGAAGTCCATATTTGACCTACTGAACATATTTTTGGCCCAAGAGTCCATAAACGCTAACTTACTAAACACACTCATTGACTTCCCTTCTGATTCCAGCTACAAGCCAAAAGTTCAACAAAAGGTTTTTCAAAAAAAAAATTTTTTTTTCTTAACATATTATGGCTGTAGCCTGCAGAATTCCATATTTGACATACTGAACATATTTTTGGCCCAAGAGTCATTAAACACTAACTTAATAAACACACTCATTGACTTCCCTTCTGATTCCAACTACAAGCCAAAAGTTCAACAAAAGGTTTTTACAAATATTTTTTTTTAATTTTTTAATTTTTATTTTTTTACATATTATGGCTGTAGCCTGCAGAAGTCCATATTTGACCTACTGAACATATTTTTGGCCCAAGAGTCATTAAACACTAACTTAATAAACACACTCATTTACTTCCCTTCTGATTCCAACAACAAGCCAAAAGTTCAACAAAAGGTTTTTACAAATTTTTTTTTTTTTTTACATATTATGGCTGTAGCCTACAGAAGTCCAATTTGACCTACTGAACATGTTTTTGGCCCAAGAGTCCTTAAAACACTAAATTACCATACACACTCTTTGAATTATCGTCTCATGCCCATTACTAGCCAAAATTCCACAAAAGTTTTTGACAATTTTTTTTTAATTTTTTTAATAATTTTTTTTACATATTATGGCTGTAGCCTACAGAAGTCCAATTTGACCTACTGAACATATTTTTGGCCCAAGAGTCCTTACACACTAAATTACCATACACACTCATTGACTTATCTTCTCATGCCCATTACTAGCCAAAAGTTCCACAAAAGTTTTTTTACAATGTTTTTTTTAGTTTTTTTTTTTTTTTTACATATTATGGCTCTAGCCTACAGAAGTCCATATTTGACCTACTGAACATATTTTTGGCCCAAGAGTCATTAAACACTAACTTACTAAACACACTCATTGACTTCCCTTCTGATTCCAACTACAAGCAGAAAGTTCAACAAAAGGTTTTTACAATTTTTTTTTAATTTTTTTTTTTTTACATATTATGGCTGTAGCCTACAGAAGTCCAATTTGACCTACTGAACATATTTTTGGCCCAAGAGTCCTTAAATACTAAATTACCATACACACTCATTGACTTATCTTCTCATGCCCATTACTAGCCAAAAGTTCCACAAAAGTTTTTTTACAATGTTTTTTTATTTTTTTTGTAATACTTTTTTTTTTTTACATATTATGGCTGTAGCCTAGAAAAGTCCAATTTGACCAACTGAACATATTTTTGCCAAAAATTCAACAAAAGGTTTTTACAATTTTTTTTTTTTTTTTTTTTTTACATATTATGGCTGTAGCCTACAGAAGTCCAATTTGACCTACTGAACATATTTTTGGCCCAAGAGTCCTTAAACACTAAATTACCATACACACTCATTGACTTATCTTCTCATGCCCATTAATAGCCAAAAGTTCCACAAAAGTTTTTTTACAATGTTTTTTTTTTTTTTTTTACATATTATGGCTGTAGCCTACAGAAGTCCAATTTGACCTACTGAACATATTTTTGCCAAAAGTTCAACAAAAGGTTTTTACAATTTTTTTTTATTTATTTATTTTTTTTTTTTTACATATTATGGCTGTAGCCTACAGAAGTCCATTTTGACTTACTGAACATATTTTTGCCAAAAGTTCAACAAAAGGTTTTTACAATTTTTTTTTTTTTTTTTTTTTACATATTATGGCTGTAGCCTACAGAAGTCCAATTTGACCTACTGAAAATATTTTTGGCCCAAGAGTCCTTAAACACTAAATTACCATACACACTCATTGACTTATCTTCTCAAGCCCATTACTAGCCAAAAGTTCCACAAAAGTTTTTTTACAATGTTTTTTTTAGTTTTTTTTTTTTTTTTTACATATTATGGCTGTAGCCTACAGAAGTCCACATTTGACCTAGTGAACATATTTTTGGCCCAAGAGTCCTTAAACACTCACTTACTTTATATACTCATTGACTTCCCTTCTGATTCCAAATGCTAGCAAAAAGGTCCACAAAAGATTTTTTACCATTATTTTTTTTTTTTTTTTTTTTTACATGTTATGGCTTTACAGAAGTCCAATTTGACCTACTGAACATATTTTTGGCCCAAGAGTCATTAAACACTAAATTACCATACACACTCATTGACTTATCTTCTCATGCCCATTACTAGCCAAAAGTTCCACAAAAGTTTTTTTACGTTTTTTTTAGTTTTTTTTTTTACATATTATGGCTGTAGCCTACAGAAGTCCATATTTGACCTACTGAACATATTTTTGGCCCAAGAGTCCTTAAACGCTAACTTACTAAACACACTCATTGACTTCCCTTCTGATTCCAGCTACAAGCCAAAAGTTCAACAAAAGGTTTTTCAAAAAAAAAAATTTTTTTTCTTAACATATTATGGCTGTAGCCTGCAGAATTCCATATTTGACATACTGAACATATTTTTGGCCCAAGAGTCATTAAACACTAACTTAATAAACACTCTCATTGACTTCCCTTCTGATTCCAACTACAAGCCAAAAGTTCAACAAAAGGTTTTTACAAATATTTTTTTTTAATTTTTTAATTTTTATTTTTTTACATATTATGGCTGTAGCCTACAGATGTCCATATTTGACCTACTGAACATATTTTTGGCCCAAGAGTCCTTAAACGCTAACTTAATAAACACACTCATTGACTTCCCTTCTGATTCCAATTAAAGGCCAAAAGTTCAAGAAAAGTTTTTTTTTCAATTTTTTTTTTTTTTTTTTTTTTAACATATTATGGCTGTAGCCTGCAGAAGTCCATATTTGACCTACTGAACATATTTTTGGCCCAAGAGTCATTAAACACTAACTTAATAAACACACTCATTTACTTCCCTTCTGATTCCAACAACAAGCCAAAAGTTCAACAAAAGGTTTTTACACAATTTTTTTTTTTTTTTTTTACATATTATGGCTGTAGCCTACAGAAGTCCAATTTGACCTACTGAACATGTTTTTGGCCCAAGAGTCCTTAAAACACTAAATTACCATACACACTCATTGAATTATCGTCTCATGCCCATTACTAGCCAAAATTCCACAAAAGTTTTTGACAATTTTTTTTTAATTTTTTTAATAATTTTTTTTACATATCATGGCTGTAGCCTACAGAAGTCCAATTTGACCTACTGAACATATTTTTGGCCCAAGAGTCCTTACACACTAAATTACCATACACACTCATTGACTTATCTTCTCATGCCCATTACTAGCCAAAAGTTCCACAAAAGTTTTTTTACAATGTTTTTTTTAGTTTTTTTTTTTTTTTTACATATTATGGCTCTAGCCTACAGAAGTCCATATTTGACCTACTGAACATATTTTTGGCCCAAGAGTCATTAAACACTAACTTACTAAACACACTCATTGACTTCCCTTCTGTTTCCAACTACAAGCAGAAAGTTCAACTAAAGGTTTTTACAATTTTTTTTTTTTACATTTTTTTTTTTTTACATATTATGGCTGTAGCCTACAGAAGTCCAATTTGACCTACTGAACATATTTTTGGCCCAAGAGTCCTTAAATACTAAATTACCATACACACTCATTGACTTATCTTCTCATGCCCATTACTAGCCAAAAGTTCCACAAAAGTTTTTTTACAATGTTTTTTTATTTTTTTTGTAATACTTTATTTTTTTTACATATTATGGCTGTAGCCTAGAAAAGTCCAATTTGACCAAACTAACATATTTTTGCCAAAAATTCAACAAAAGGTTTTTACAATTTTTTTTTTTTTTTTTTTTTTTTTTTACATATTATGGCTGTAGCCTACAGAAGTCCAATTTGACCTACTGAACATATTTTGCCAAAATTTCAACAAAAGGTTTTTACAATTTTTTTTTTTTTTTTTTTTTTTTTTTTACATATTATGGCTGTAGCCTACAGAAGTCCAATTTGACCTACTGAAAATATTTTTGGCCCAAGAGTCCTTAAACACTAAATTACCATACACACTCATTGACTTATCTTCTCATGCCCATTAATAGCCAAAAGTTCCACAAAAGTTTTTTTACAATGTTTTTTTTTTTTTTTTTTACATATTATGGCTGTAGCCTACAGAAGTCCAATTTGACCTACTGAACATATTTTTGCCAAAAGTTCAACAAAAGGTTTTTATAATTTTTTTTTATTTATTTATTTTATTTTTTTTTACATATTATGGCTGTAGCCTACAGAAGTCCATTTTGACTTACTGAACATATTTTTGCTAAAAGTTCAACAAAAGGTTTTTACAATTTTTTTTTTTTTTTTTTTTACATATTATGGCTGTAGCCTACAGAAGTCCAATTTGACCTACTGAAAATATTTTTGGCCCAAGAGTCCTTAAACACTAAATTACCATACACACTCATTGACTTATCTTCTCATGCCCATTACTAGCCAAAAGTTCCACAAAAGTTTTTTTACAATGTTTTTTTTTTTTTTTTTTTTTTTTTACATATTATGGCTGTAGCCTACAGAAGTCCAATTTGACCTACTGAACATATTTTTGCCAAAAGTTCAACAAAAGGTTTTTACAATTTTTTTTTTTTTTTTTTTTTTTTTTACATATTATGGCTGTAGCCTACAGAAGTCCAATTTGACCTACTGAAAATATTTTTGGCCCAAGAGTCCTTAAACACTAAATTACCATACACACTCATTGACTTATCTTCTCATGCCCATTACAAGCCAAAAGTTCCACAAAAGTTTTTTTACAATGTTTTTTTTAGTTTTTTTTTTTTTTTTTACATATTATGGCTGTAGCCTACAGAAGTCCACATTTGACCTAGTGAACATATTTTTGGCCCAAGAGTCCTTAAACACTCACTTACTTTATATACTCATTGACTTCCCTTCTGATTCCAAATGCTAGCAAAAAGGTCCACAAAAGATTTTTTACCATTATTTTTTATTTTTTTTATTTTTTACATGTTATGGCTTTACAGAAGTCCAATTTGACCTACTGAACATATTTTTGGCCCAAGAGTCATTAAACACTAAATTACCATACACACTCATTGACTTATCTTCTCATGCCCATTACTAGCCAAAAGTTCCACAAAAGTTTTTTTACGTTTTTTTTAGTTTTTTTTTTTTACATATTATGGCTGTAGCCTACAGAAGTCCATATTTGACCTACTGAACATATTTTTGGCCCAAGAGTCCTTAAACGCTAACTTACTAAACACACTCATTGACTTCCCTTCTGATTCCAGCTACAAGCCAAAAGTTCAACAAAAGGTTTTTCAAAAAAAAAAAATTTTTTTCTTAACATATTATGGCTGTAGCCTGCAGAATTCCATATTTGACATACTGAACATATTTTTGGCCCAAGAGTCATTAAACACTAACTTAATAAACACACTCATTGACTTCCCTTCTGATTCCAACAACAAGCCAAAAGTTCAACAAAAGGTTTTTACAAAAAAAATTTTTTTATTAATTTTTTACATATTATGGCTGTAGCCTACAGACGTCCACATTTGACCTACTGAACATATTTTTGGCCCAAGAGTCCTTAATTACTCACTTACTATATATACTCATTGACTTCCCTTCTGAATCCAAATGCTAGCCAAAAGTTCCACAAAAGTTTTGTTACAATTTTTTTTTTTTTTTTTTTTACATATTATGGCTGTAGCCTGCAGAAGTCCATATTTGACCTACTGAACATATTTTTGGCCCAAGAGTCCTTAAACACTCACTTACTATATATACTCATTGACTTCCCTTCTGATTCCAAATGCTAGCCAAAAGTTCCAAAAAAATTTTTATAACCAATATTTTTTTTTTATTTTAATTTTTTTTTTTACATGTTATGGCTTTACAGAAGTCCAAATTTGACCTACTGAACATATTTTGGCCCAAGAGTCCTTAAACGCTAAATTACTATACATGGACTTCCCTTCTGATTCCAATTACAAGCCAAAAGTTCTAAAAAAAAGGTTTAAATTGTTTTGTTTTTTTACATGTTACGGCTGTACAGAAGTCAATATTTGACCTACTGAACATTTTTTTGGTTCAAAAGTCCCTAAAAACGAACTTAATATACACACTCATTGACGTCCCTTCTGATTCCCATTTCTACCCAAAAGTTCCACAAAAAGTTTTTTAGATATTTTTTATATTTTTTATATTTTTTATTTTTTACATGTTATGGCTGTAGACAAGTCCATATTTGAGCTACTGAACATATTTTTGGCCCAAGAGTCCTTAAACACTAACTTACTATACACACTCATTGACTTCCCTTCTAATTCCAATTGCAAGCCAAAAGTTCTTCAAAAGGTTTTTACCAATTTTTTTTTTTTTTTTTTTTTTACATATTAAGGCTTTAGCCGACAGAAGTCCATATTTGACCTACTGAAAATATTTTTTGCCCTAGAGTCCTTAATCACTAACTTACTATACACACTCATTGACTTCCATTCTGATTCCAATTACTAGACAAAAGTTCCATAAAAGGTTTTTTAAAAAAAAATTCTTTTCTTTTTTTTTAATTTTTTTTTTTTTTATACATAATATGGCTGTAGCCTACAGAAGTCCATATTTGACCTACTGAACATATTTCTGGCTCAAGAGTCCTTAAACACTCACTTACTTTATATACTCATTGACTTCCCTTCTGATTCCAAATGCTAGCAAAAAGGTCCACAAAAGATTTTTTACCCTTTTTTTTTTTTTTTTTTTTACATGTTATGGCTTTCCAGAAGTCCAATTTGACCTACTGACCATATTTTTGGCCCAAGAGTCATTAAACACTAAATTACCATACACACTCATTGACTTATCTTCTCAAGCCCATTACTAGCCAAAAGTTCCACAAAAGTTTTTTTACGTTTTTTTTTTATTTATTTTTTTTACATATTATGGCTGTAGCCTACAGAAGTCCATATTTGACCTACTGAACATATTTTTGTCCCAAGAGTCCTTAAACACTAACTTAATAAACACACTCATTGACTTCCCTTCTGATTCCAATTAAAGGCCAAAAGTTCCACAAAAGTTTTTTTTCAATTTTTTTTTTTTTTTTTTTAACATATTATGGCTGTAGCCTGCAGAAGTCCATATTTGACCTACTGAACATATTTTTGGCCCAAGAGTCCTTAAACACTAACTTAATAAACACACTCATTGACTTCCCTTCTGATTCCAACTACAAGCCAAAAGTTCAACAAAAGGTTTTTACAAATTTTTTTTTTTTTTTTTTTTTTTACATATTATGGCTGTAGCCAACAGAAGTCCAATTTGACCTACTGAACATGTTTTTGGCCCAAGAGTACTTAAAACACTAAATTACCATACACACTCATTGAATTATCTTCTCATGCCCATTACTAGCCAAAAGTTCCACAAAAGTTTTTTTTCAATTTTTTTTTTTTTTTTTTTTTAAACATATTATGGCTGTAGCCTGCAGAAGTCCATATTTGACCTACTGAACATATTTTTGGCCCAAGATTCATTAAACACTGACTTACTAAACACACTCATTGACTTCCCTTCTGACTCCAATTACAAGCCAAAAGTTCAACAAAAGGTTTTGACAATTTGTTTAAATTTTTTTAATAATTTTTTTTTACATATTGTGGCTGTAGCCTACAGAAGTCCAATTTGAACTACTGAACATATTTTTGGCCCAAGAGTCTTTAAACACTAAATTACCATACACACTCATTGACTTATCTTCTCATGCCCATTACTAGCCAAAAGTTCCACAAAAGTTTTTTTACGTTTTTTTTTGTTTTTTTTTTGTTTTACATATTAAGGCTGTAGCCTACAGAAGTCCATATTTGACCTGCTGAACATATTTTTGGCCCAAGAGTCCTTAAACACTAACTTAATAAACACACTCATTGACTTCCCTTCTGATTCCAGCTACAAGCCAAAAGTTCAACAAAAGGTTTTTACAAAAAATGTTTTTGTTTTTTTCTTAACATATTATGGCTGTAGCCTGTAGAAGTCCATATTTGACCTACTGAACATATTTTTGGCCCAAGAGTCATTAAACACTAACTTAATAAACACACTCATTGACTTCCCTTCTGATTCCAACTACAAGCCAAAAGTTCTTCAAAAGGCTTTTACCAATTTTTTATTTTATTTTACATATTATGGCTGTAGCCTGCAGAAGTCCATATTTGACCTACTGAACATATTTTTGGCCCAAGAGTCATTAAACACTAACTTACTAAACACACTCATTGACTTCCCTTCTGATTCCAACTACAAGCCAAAAGTTCAACAAAAGTTTTTTACAAATTTTTTTTTTTTTTTTTTTTTTTACATATTATGGCTGTAGCCTACAGAAGTCCAATTTGACCTACTGAACATGTTTTTGGCCCAAGAGTCCTTAAAACACTAAATTACCATACACACTCATTGAATTATCTTCTCATGCCCATTACTAGCCAAAAGTTCCACAAAAGTTTTTTTTCAATTTTTTTTTTTTTTTTTTTAAACATATTATGGCTGTAGCCTGCAGAAGACCATATTTGACCTACTGAACATATTTTTGGCCCAAGATTCATTAAACACTGACTTACTAAACACACTCATTGACTTCCCTTCTGACTCCAATTACAAGCCAAAAGTTCAACAAAAGGTTTTGACAATTTTTTTTAAATTTTTTTAATAATTTTTTTTACATATTATGGCTGTAGCCTACAGAAGTCCAATTTGAACTACTGAACATATTTTTGGCCCAAGAGTCCTTAAACACTAAATTACCATACACATTCATTGACTTATCTTCTCATGCCCATTACTAGCCAAAAGTTCCACAAAAGTTTTTTTACAATGTTTTTTATTTATTTATTTTTTTTACATATTATGGCTGTAGCCTACAGAAGTCCATATTTGACATACTGAACATATTTTTGGCCCAAGAGTCATTAAACACTAAATTACCATACACTCATCGACTTATCTTCTCATGCCCATTACTAGCCAAAAGTTCCACAAAAGTTTTTTTACAATGTTTTTATTTTTATTTTTATTTTTTTACATATTATGGCTGTAGCCTACAGAAGTCCATATTTGACATACTGAACATATTTTTGGCCCAAGAGTCATTAAACACTAAATTACCATACACTCATCGACTTATCTTCTCATGCCCATTACTAGCCAAAAGTTCCACAAAAGTTTTTTTACGTATTTTTTAGGGTTTTTTTTGTTTTACATATTATGGCTGTAGCCTACAGAAGTCCAATTTGACCCACTGAACATATTTTTGCCAAAAATTCAACAAAAGGTTTTTACAATTTTTTTTTTTTTTTTTTTTACATATTATGGCTGTAGCCTACAGAAGTCCAATTTGACCTACTGAACATATTTTTGCCAAAAGTTCAACAAAAGGTTTTTACAATTTTTTTTATTTTTTTTTTATTTTTTTTTTAACATATTATGGCTGTAGCCTACAGAAGTCCACATTTGACCTACTGAACATATTTTTGGCCCAAGAGTCCTTAAACACTCATTTACTATTTATACTCATTGACTTCCCTTCTGATTCCAAATGCTAGCCAAAAGTTCCACAAAAGTTTTTTTTACAACTTTTTTTTTTTTTTTTTATACATGTTATGGCTGTACAGAAGTCCATATTTGACCTACTGAACATATTTTTGCCCAAGAGTCCTTGAACACCAACTTACTATACACACTCATTGACTTCTCTTCTCATTCCCATTACTAGACAAATGTTCCAAAAAAAAAATTTTAACCAATATTTTTTTTTAATTTTAATTTTTTTTACATGTTATGGCTTTACAGAAGTCCAAATTTGACCTACTGAACATATTTTGTCCCAAGAGTCCTTAAACGCTAAATTACTATACATGGACTTCCCTTCTGATTCCAATTACAAGCCAAAAGTTCTAAAAAAAGGTTTAAATTGTTTTGTTTTTTTTACATGTTACGGCTGTACAGAAGTCAATATTTGACCTACTGAACATTTTTTTGGTTCAAAAGTCCCTAAAAACTAACTTAATATACACACTCATTGACGTCCCTTCTGATTCCCATTTCTACCCAAAAGTTCCACAAAAAGTTTTTTAGATATTTTTTATATTTTTTATTTTTATTTTTTACATGTTATAGCTGTAGACAAGTCCATATTTGAGCTACTGAACATATTTTTGGCCCAAGAGTCCTTAAACACTAACTTACTATACACACTCATTGACTTCCCTTCTAATTCCAATTGCAAGCCAAAAGTTCTTCAAAAGGTTTTTACCAATTTTTTTTTTTTTTTTTTTTTTTTTTACATATTAAGGCTTTAGCCGACAGAAGTCCATTTTTGACCTACTGAAAATATTTTTTGCCCTAGAGTCCTTAATCACTAAATTACAATACACACTCATTGACTGCTCTTCTCATTCCTATTACTAGCCAAAAGTCCCACAAAGGTTTTTACTTTTTTTTTTTTTTTTTTTTTTAAATGTTATGGCTGTACAAGAAGTCCATATTTGACCAACTGAACATATTTTTGGCCCAAGAGTCCTTAAACACTAACTTACTATACACACTCATTGACTTCGATTCTGATTCCAGTTACTAGACAAAAGTTCCATAAAAAGTTTTAAATTTTTTTTTTTTTTTTTTTTTTTTTAATACATATTATGGCTGTAGCCTACAGAAGTCCATATTTGACCTACTGAACATATTTCTGGCTCAAGAGTCCTTAAACACTCACTTACTTTATATACTCATTGACTTCCCTTCTGATTCCAAATGCTAGCAAAAAGGTCCACAAAAGATTTTTTCCCCTTTTTTTTTTTTTTTTTTTTTTTTTTTTTTTTTTTTTTTTTTTTTTTTTTACATGTTATGGCTTTACAGAAGTCCAATTTGACCTACTGAACATATTTTTGGCCCAAGAGTCCTTAAACGCTAACTTACTAAACACACTCATTGACTTCCCTTCTGATTCCAATTAAAGGCCAAAAGTTCAAGAAAATTTTTTTTTCAAATTTTTTTTTTTTTTTTACATATTATGGCTGTAGCCTGCAGAAGTCCATATTTGACCTACTGAACATATTTTTGGCCCAAGATTCATTAAACACTGACTTACTAAACACACTCATTGACTTCCCTTCTGACTCCAATTACAAGCCAAAAGTTCAACAAAAGGTTTTGACAATTTTTTTTAAATTTTTTTAATAATTTTTTTTACATATTATGGCTGTAGCCTACAGAAGTCCAATTTGAACTACTGAACATATTTTTGGCCCAAGAGTCCTTAAACACTAAATTACCATACACATTCATTGACTTATCTTCTCATGCCCATTACTAGCCAAAAGTTCCACAAAAGTTTTTTTACAATGTTTTTTATTTATTTATTTTTTTTACATATTATGGCTGTAGCCTACAGAAGTCCATATTTGACATACTGAACATATTTTTGGCCCAAGAGTCATTAAACACTAAATTACCATACACTCATCGACTTATCTTCTCATGCCCATTACTAGCCAAAAGTTCCACAAAAGTTTTTTTACAATGTTTTTTTTTTTATTTTTATTTTTTTACATATTATGGCTGTAGCCTACAGAAGTCCATATTTGACATACTGAACATATTTTTGGCCCAAGAGTCATTAAACACTAAATTACCATACACTCATCGACTTATCTTCTCATGCCCATTACTAGCCAAAAGTTCCACAAAAGTTTTTTTACGTATTTTTTAGGGGTTTTTTTGTTTTACATATTATGGCTGTAGCCTA
This sequence comes from Gobio gobio, assembly GCF_949357685.1. Taxonomy (NCBI): domain Eukaryota; kingdom Metazoa; phylum Chordata; class Actinopteri; order Cypriniformes; family Gobionidae; genus Gobio; species Gobio gobio. Next base: position 14,079,382 of record NC_137109.1, on the reverse strand, counting down.
CAGAAGTCCAATTTGACCCACTGAACATATTTTTGCCAAAAATTCAACAAAAGGTTTTTACAATTTTTTTTTTTTTTTTTTTTACATATTATGGCTGTAGCCTACAGAAGTCCAATTTGACCTACTGAACATATTTTTGCCAAAAGTTCAACAAAAGGTTTTTACAATTTTTTTTATTTTTTTTTTATTTTTTTTTTAACATATTATGGCTGTAGCCTACAGAAGTCCACATTTGACCTACTGAACATATTTTTGGCCCAAGAGTCCTTAAACACTCATTTACTATTTATACTCATTGACTTCCCTTCTGATTCCAAATGCTAGCCAAAAGTTCCACAAAAGTTTTTTTTACAACTTTTTTTTTTTTTTTTTACATGTTATGGCTGTACAGAAGTCCATATTTGACCTACTGAACATATTTTTGCCCAAGAGTCCTTGAACACCAACTTACTATACACACTCATTGACTTCTCTTCTCATTCCCATTACTAGACAAATGTTCCAAAAAAAAAATTTTAACCAATATTTTTTTTTAATTTTAATTTTTTTTACATGTTATGGCTTTACAGAAGTCCAAATTTGACCTACTGAACATATTTTGTCCCAAGAGTCCTTAAACGCTAAATTACTATACATGGACTTCCCTTCTGATTCCAATTACAAGCCAAAAGTTCTAAAAAAAGGTTTAAATTGTTTTGTTTTTTTTACATGTTACGGCTGTACAGAAGTCAATATTTGACCTACTGAACATTTTTTTGGTTCAAAAGTCCCTAAAAACTAACTTAATATACACACTCATTGACGTCCCTTCTGATTCCCATTTCTACCCAAAAGTTCCACAAAAAGTTTTTTAGATATTTTTTATATTTTTTATTTTTATTTTTTACATGTTATAGCTGTAGACAAGTCCATATTTGAGCTACTGAACATATTTTTGGCCCAAGAGTCCTTAAACACTAACTTACTATACACACTCATTGACTTCCCTTCTAATTCCAATTGCAAGCCAAAAGTTCTTCAAAAGGTTTTTACCAATTTTTTTTTTTTTTTTTTTTTTTTTTACATATTAAGGCTTTAGCCGACAGAAGTCCATTTTTGACCTACTGAAAATATTTTTTGCCCTAGAGTCCTTAATCACTAAATTACAATACACACTCATTGACTGCTCTTCTCATTCCTATTACTAGCCAAAAGTCCCACAAAGGTTTTTACTTTTTTTTTTTTTTTTTTTTTTTAAATGTTATGGCTGTACAAGAAGTCCATATTTGACCAACTGAACATATTTTTGGCCCAAGAGTCCTTAAACACTAACTTACTATACACACTCATTGACTTCGATTCTGATTCCAGTTACTAGACAAAAGTTCCATAAAAAGTTTTAAATTTTTTTTTTTTTTTTTTTTTTTTTTTTTTTTTTTTAATACATATTATGGCTGTAGCCTACAGAAGTCCATATTTGACCTACTGAACATATTTCTGGCTCAAGAGTCCTTAAACACTCACTTACTTTATATACTCATTGACTTCCCTTCTGATTCCAAATGCTAGCAAAAAGGTCCACAAAAGATTTTTTCCCCTTTTTTTTTTTTTTTTTTTTTTTTTTACATGTTATGGCTTTACAGAAGTCCAATTTGACCTACTGAACATATTTTTGGCCCAAGAGTCCTTAAACGCTAACTTACTAAACACACTCATTGACTTCCCTTCTGATTCCAATTAAAGGCCAAAAGTTCAAGAAAAATTTTTTTTCAAATTTTTTTTTTTTTTTTACATATTATGGCTGTAGCCTGCAGAAGTCCATATTTGACCTACTGAACATATTTTTGGCCCAAGAGTCATTAAACACTAACTTAATAAACACACTCATTGACTTCCCTTCTGATTCCAACTACAAGCCAAAAGTTCAACAAAAGGTTTTAACAATTTTTTTTTTTTTTTTTTTTTTACATATTATGGCTGTAGCCTACAGAAGTCCAATTTGACCTACTGAACATGTTTTTGGCCCAAGAGTCCTTAAAACACTAAATTACCATACACACTCATTGAATTTTCTTCTCATACCCATTACTAGCCAAAAATGCAACAAAAGTTTTTTTTCAATTTTTTTTTTATTTTTTTTTTAAACATATTATGGCTGTAGCCTGCAGAAGTCCATATTTGACCTACTGAACATATTTTTGGCCCAAGATTCATTAAACACGACTTACTAAACACACTCATTGACTTCCCTTCTGACTCCAATTACAAGCCAAAAGTTCAACAAAAGGTTTTGACAATTTTTTTAAATTTTTTTAATATTTGTTTTTACATATTATGGCTGTAGCCTACTGAAGTCCAATTTGAACTACTGAACATATTTTTGGCCCAAGAGTCCTTAAACACTAAATTACCATACACACTCATTGACTTATCTTCTCATGCCCATTACTAGCCAAAAGTTCCACAAAAGTTTTTTTACAATGTTTTTTTTTTTTGTTTGTTTTGTTTTTTTTACATATTATGGCTGTAGCCTACAGTAGTCCATATTTGACATACTGAACATATTTTTGGCCCAAGAGTCATTAAACACTAAATTACCATACACACTCATCGACTTATCTTCTCATGCCCATTACTAGCCAAAAGTTCCACAAAAGTTTTTTTACGTTTTTTTTTTTGTTTTTTTACATATTATGGCTGTAGCCTACAGAAGTCCATATTTGACCTGCTGAAAATATTTTTGTTCCAAGAGTCCTTAAACGCTAACTTAATAAACACACTCATTGACTTCCCTTCTGATTCCAGCTACAAGCCAAAAGTTCAACAAAAGGTTTTTACAAAAAATGTTTTTGTTTTTTTCTTAACATATTATGGCTGTAGCCTGCAGAAGTCCATATTTGACCTACTGAAAATATTTTGGCCCAAGAGTCATCAAACACTAACTTAATAAACACACTCATTGACTTCCCTTCTGATTCCAACTACAAGCCAAAAGTTCTTCAAAAGGTTTTTACCAATTTTTTTTTTTTTTTTTTTTTTTTTTACATATTATGGCTGTAGCCTGAAGAAGTCCATATTTGACCTACTGAACATATTTTTGGCCCAAGAGTCATTAAACACTAACTTACTAAACACACTCATTGACTTCCCTTCTGATTCCAACTACAAGCCAAAAGTTCAACAAAAGGTTTTTTAATTTTTTTTATTTTTTTTGTAATACTTTTTTTTTTTACATATTATGGCTGTAGCTTACAGAAGTCCAATTTGACCTACTGAACATATTTTTGCCAAAAATTCAACAAAAGGTTTTTACAATTTTTTTTATTTATTTATTTATTTTATTTTTTTACATATTATGGCTGTAGCCTACAGAAGTCCAATTTGACCTACTGAAAATATTTTTGGCCCAAGAGTCCTTAAACACTAAATTACCATACACACTCATTGACTTATCCTCTCATGCCCATTACTAGCCAAAAGTTCCACCAAAGTTTTTTTACAATGTTTTTTTTTTTTTTTTTTTTTTTTTTTTTTTTACATGTTATGGCTGTACAGAAGTCCATATTTGACCTACTGAACATATTTTTGGCCCAAGAGTCCATAAACACTAAATTACAATACACACTCATTAACTTCTCTTCTCATTCCCATTACTAGCCAAATGTTCCAAAAAAAAAATTTTAACCAATATTTTTTTTTAATTTTAATTCTTTTTACATGTTATGGCTTTACAGAAGTCCAAATTTGACCTACTGAACATATTTTGGCCCAAGAGTCCTTAAACGCTAAATTACTATACATGGACTTCCCTTCTGATTCCAATTACAAGCCAAAAGTTCTAAAAAAAAAGGTTTAAATTGTTTTGTTTTTTTACATGTTACGGCTGTACAGAAGTCAATATTTGACCTATTGAACATTTTTTTGGTTCAAAAGTCCCTAAAAACTAACTTAATATACACACTCATTGACGTCCCTTCTGATTCCCATTTCTACCCAAAAGTTCCACAAAAAGTTTTTTAGATATTTTTTATATTTTTTATTTTTATTTTTTACATGTTATGGCTGTAGACAAGTCCATATTTCAGCTACTGAACATATTTTTGGCCCAAGAATCCTTAAACACTAACTTACTATACACACTCATTGACTTCCCTTCTTATTCCAACTACAAGCCAAAAGTTCAACAAAAGGTTTTTAATTTGTTTTGTTTTTTTTGTAATACTTATTTTTTTACGTATTATGGCTGTAGCATACAGAAGTCCAATTTGACCTACTGAACATATTTTTGCCAAAAGTTCAACAAAAGGTTTTTACAATTTTTTTTATTTATTTTATTTTTTTTTACATATAATGGCTGTAGCCTACAGAAGTCCAATTTGACCTACTGAACATATCTTTGGCCCAAGAGTCCTTAAACACTCACTTACTATATATACTCATTGACTTCCCTTCAGATTCCCATTACTAGCCAAAAGTTCCACAAAAGTTTTTTACATTGTTTTTTTTATTTTATTATTTTTTTTTTTACATTTTATGGCTGTTCAGAAGTCCATATTTGACCTTCTGAACATAGTTTTGGCCTAAGAGTCCTTAAACACTAACCTACTATGCACACTCATTGACTTCCCTTTTGATTCCAATTACTAGCCAAAAGCTCCACCAAGGTTTATTTTTTTTTTTTTTTTTACATGTTATGGCTGTACACAAGTCAATTTTTGACATACTGAACATATTTTTGGCCCATGACTTGTTAAACACCAACTTACTATGCACACTCATTAACTTCCTTTCTGAATCACATAACTAGCCAAAAGTTCCACAAAATGTTTAAATAATGTTTTTTGGTACATGTTATGGCTGTACAGAAGTCCATATTTGACCTACTGAACATGTTTTTGGCCCAAGAGTTCTTAAACACTACCTTACTATGCACACTCATTTACTTCCCTTTTGATATCAATTACTAGCCAAAAGTTCCACAAAGGTTTTTACATTTTTTTTTTTTAAACATGTTATGGCTGTACAAGAAGTCCATAGTTGATCTACTGAACATGTTTTTGGCCCAACAGTCTTTAAACACGTATACATACTTATTGATTTCCCTTCAGATTCCCATTACTAGCCACAAGTTCCACAAAAGGTTTTTTAAAAGTTTTTTTTTGTTTGTTTGTTTTTACATTTTATGGCTGTACAGAAGTCCATAAAATGAAGTCCTTAAACACTAACTTACTATGCACACTCATTAACTTCCTTTCTGAATCTCATTACTAGCTAAAAGTTCCACAAAATGTTTAAAAAAATTTTTTTTTACATGTTATGGCTGTACAGACGTCCATATTTGACCTACTGAACATGTTTTTGGCCCAAGAGTCCTTAAACACTAACTTACTATAAATACTTATTGATTTCCCTTCAGATTCCCATTACTAGCCAAAAGTTCCACAAAGGTTTTAAATTTTTTTTTATACATATTATGGCTGTACAGAAGTTCTTATTTGACCTACTGAACATTTTTTTTGCCCAAGAGTCCTTAAACACTAAATTACCATACACACTCATTGACTTCTCTTCTTATTCCAATTACAAGCCAAAACTTCTACAAAAAGTTTTATTTATATATATTTTTTAATTATTTTAGGGGTTATCCCCTTCCACCTTGAAGGTATATGTGACGGCAACATCTACCTATCTCTTGTCTCGTTCCCTCTCAGGGAACCATGGTTACATACATAACCTGAAACGACTTCTGTACAGCCATAACATGTAAAAAATACATTTTATTTTATTTTATTTTTTTAAACCTTTGTGGAACTTTTGGCTAGCAATTGGAATCAGAAGGGAAGTCAATGTATAATAAGTTAGTGTTTAAGGACTCTTGGGCAAAAAATATGTTCAGTAGGTCAAATGTGGACTTCTGTACAGCCATAACATTTAATAAAAATGAAGTAGTGCGTTTGGTTATTATATATAGTGCGTTTGGTTATTATATATAGTGCGTATATTGTATTAAAAATATTTTTGTGCATTGAAGAAATGAGTGCTTTTGCATTGCAATGCATAAAAGAAAATGTTGTGCATTGAAGAGACAAGTGATTTTGCTTTACAATGCATTTAAGAAATCTTTGTGCATTGAAGAGATTAGTGCATTTGCATTGCATTAAATTCAAGAACTCGTTTTGCATTGAAAATATAAGTGCTTTTGAATTGCATTGCGTTCAAGAACTCGGTGTGCATTGAAGAGAATAGTGCTTTTGCATTGCAATGCATTCAAAATTCATTATGCTTTGAATAGATTAGTGCGGTTGATTGCATTTTATTAATAATCTTTTTTTCATTAAAGAGACAAGTGATTTTGCATTACAATGCATAAACGAACTCGTGCATTGAATGCATACAAAACTCGTTGTGCATTGACGAGTTAAGTGCTTTTGCATGCAATACTTTTAAGAAATCTTTGTGCATTTAAGACACAAGTGCTTTTGCATTGCATTGCATTGCATTGAAGAACTCGGTGTGCATTGTTGAGACAAGTGATTTTTTTATTTCATTGCAATCAAGAACTTGGTGTGCATTGAAGAGAGATTTTGCATTGTATTGCATTGCATTGAAGAACTCTGTTTTTATTGAAGAGATTAATGCTTTTGCATTGCGTTACATTTAAGAACTCATTGTGCATTGAAGAGACAAGTGATTTTGCATTGCAATGCATTCAAAACTCATTATGAATTGAATAGATTAGTGCTTTTGCATTGCAATGCATTCAAAACTCATTATAAATTGAATAGATTATTGCGTCTGGATTGAATTGCATTAAAAAAATTGTGCATTGCAGAAATGAGTGATTTTGCATTGCAATGCATAAAAGAAAATGTTGTGCATTGAAGAGACGAGTTATTTTGCATTACAATGCATATAAGAAATCTTTGTGCATTGAAGAGATTAGTGCATTTGCATTGCATTAAATTCAAGAACTCTTTGTGCATTGAAAAGACAAGTACTTTTGCATTGCATTATTACATTGAAGAACTCGGTGTGCATTGTTGAGACAAGTGATTTTTTATTGCATTGCATTCAAGAACTTGGTGTGCATTGAAGAGATTAGTGCTTTTGTATTGCAATGCATTTAAAAAACTTGTGCATTGAAGAGACAAGTGATTTTACATTACAATGCATTTACGAATTTATGCAATTGAAGAGATTAAGTGCTTTTGCATGCAATACTTTTAAGTAATCTTGTGCAGTGAAGAGATAAGTGCCTTTGCATGCAATACTTTTAAGTAATCTTGTTTATTGAAGAGACACGTTTTTTTTGCATTGCATAAATGATTTTGCATTGCATTACATTTAAGAACTCGTTGTGCATTGAATAGATTATTGCTTTTGCATGCAATTCTTTTAGAATCTTTGAGCATTGAAAAGACAAGTGATTTTATATTGCATTCAAGAACTCGTTGTGCATTGAAGAGATTAGTGCTTTTGCATTGCAATGCATGCAACATCCACTATGCATCGAATAGATTAGTGCGTTTGTATTGCATTGCATTAATAATCTTTTTTGCATTGAAGTGATAAGTGATTTTGCATTACAATGCATACACGAACTCGTGCATTGAATAGTTAAATACTTTTGCATTGCAATTCATACAAAACTCATTGTGCATTGATGAGATTAGTGTGTTTGCATTGCAGTGCATTAAGAACTCGTTCTGCATTAAAGAGATGGATAAGTGCTGTTGCATTGCAATAAATATACGAACTTGTGCATTGAAGTGATAAGTGATTTCAAATTGCATTGCATTCGGTGTGAATTGAAGAGATTAGTGCTTTTGCATTGCAATGCATAAAAAACTCATTATGCATTGAATAGATTAGTGCGTTTGGATTGCATTGCATAAAAAACTCATTATGCATTGAATAGATTAGTGCGTTTGGATTGCATTGCATTAAAATATTTTTGTACATTGAAGAAATTAGTGCTTTTGCATTGCAATGCATAAAAGAAAATGTTGTGCATTGAAGAGAAAACGTGTATTTGTATTGCATTAAATTCAAGAACTCGTTGTGCATTGAAAAGATAAGTGCTTTTGAATTGCATTGCATTCAGGAACTCGGTGTGCATTGAATAGATTATTGGTTTTGAATGCAATGCTTTTAAGAAATATTTGTGCATTGGAAAGACAAGTGATTTTTTGCATTGCATTGCATTCAAGAACTCGGTGTGCATTGAAGAGATTAGTGCTTTTGCATTGCAATGCATTCAAGAACTCGGTGTGCATTGTTGAGACAAGTGATTTTACATTATAATGCATATAGGAACTTATTTGTGTTCTTGAATTCTTGAATGCAATGCAAAGCATAAGCACTTGTCTCTTCAATGCACAAAGATTCCTTAAAGCATTGTAATGCAAAAGCACTTATCTCTTCAATGCAAACAGAGTTTTTCCAATGCAATGCAAAATCACTTGTCTCTTCAATTTACATGTTCGTATACGCATTGCAATACAAAATCACTAATTTCTTCAATGCACAAACATATTTTTAATGCAATGGAATCGTTTAATGCAATCTATTGAATGCATAATGAGTTTTGTACGCATTGCAATGCAAAAGCACTAATCTCTTCAATTCACACCGATTGCAATGCAAAATCACTTATCTATTTAATGCACAACGAATTTTGAATGCATTGCAATACAAAAGTACTTATTTCTTTAATGCACAACGAGTTTTGTATGCAATGCAATGAAACTTCACCTGTCCCTCAGTGCAAACTGAGTTGAATGCAATGCAATGGATAAGCACTTGTCTCTCGATGCACAAAGCATTGCATGCAACAGCAATAATCTATTCAATGCAAAAATATTTCTTATATGCATTGTAATGCAAAAGCACTAATCTCTTCAATGCAAACAGAGTTCTTATATGCAATTTAATGCAAAATCACTTGTCGCTTCAATGCAAAACATGTTCTCATACGCATTGCGATGCAAAATCACTAATTTCTTCAATGAAAACAATATATTTGTAATGCAATGCAATCGTTTAATGCACTAATCTATTCAATGCATAATGAGTTTTGTATGCATTGCAATGCAAAAGCACTAATCTCTTCAATGCACACCGAGTTCTTAAATACAATGCAATAAAAAATCGCTTGTCTCAACAATGCACACCGAGTTCTTGAATGCAATGCAATGCAAAAGCACTTTTCTCTTCAATGCACAAAGATTTCTCAATATTATTGCATGCAAAAGCACTAATCTCTTCAATGCACAACATTTTATTTTATGCATTGCAATGCAAAAGCACTCATTTCTTCAATGCACAAAAATATTTTTAATGCAATGCAATCCAAACGCACTAATCTATTCAATGCATAATGAGTTTTGAATGCAGTGCAATGCTAAATCACTTATCTCTTTAATGCACAACGAGTTTTGAATGCATTGCAATGCAAAAGTAATTATTTCTATAATGCACTAAAATTAGTTTTTTATGCAATGCAATGAAACTTCACTTGTCCCTCAATGCACACTGATTTCTTGAACGCAATGCAATGCAAAATCACTTATGCAATGCAAAAAACGTGTCGCTTCAATGCACAAAGATTACTTAAAATCCTTGCATGCAAAAGCACTCTTCTCTTTAATGCACAAAGATTTTTTAAAAAGATTGCATGCAAAAGCTTGAATGCAATGCAAAATCACTTGTCTTTTTAATGCACAACAAGTTCTTATATGAAATGCAATGCACCAGAACTAATCTCTTCAATGCACAAGTTTTTTAGTGCAATGCAATGTAAATGCACCAATCTATTCACAACACGTTCTTAAATAGATTACAAAACAAAAACACTAATGTCTTTAATGCACAATGAGTTTTGTATGCATTGCAATGCAAACACACTAGTCTCTTAAATTCACACCGAATGCAAATCAATTTAAAATCACATCTATTCAATGCACAAAGATTTCTTGAAAGCATTGTATTCAAAAGCAATAATCTATTCAATGCACAATGTGTTTTGTATGCATTGCAATACAAAAGCACTAATCTCTTCAATGCATACCGAGTTATTGAATGCAATGCATAAGCACTTCAATACACAAAGATTCCTAAAAGCATTGCAATGCAAAAGCACTAATCTCTTCAATGCAAACAGAGTTTTTCAATGCAATACAAAATCACTTGTCTCTTCAATGCACATGTTCTTATACGCATTGCAATGCAAAATCACTTATCTCTTTAATGCACAACGAGTTTTGAATGCATTGGAATGCAAAAGTACTTATTTATTTAATGCACAACGAGTTTTGTATGCAATGCAATGAAACTTTACTTGTCCTTCAATGCAAACTGAGTTCTTTAATGCAATGCAATGGATAAGCACTTGTCTCTCGATGCACAAATGTTTCTTAAAAGTATTGCATGCAACAGCATTACAATGCATATAAGAAATATTTTTGCATTGAATAGATGCACAAAGATTTCTCAAATGCATTGTAATGCAAAAACACTAATCTCTTCAATGCACAAAGATTTCTTAAAAGTATTGCATGCAAAAGCACTCATTTCTTCAATGCACAAAAATATTTTAATGCAATGCAATCCAAACGCACTAATCTATTCAATGCATAATGAGTTTTGGTGAATGCATTGCAATGCAAACACTCTAACCTCTTCAATTCACACCGATTGCAATGCAAAATCACTTATCTCTTTAATGCACACCGAGTTCTTGAATGCAATGCAATACAAAATTAATCTGTTAAATGCACATTTTATTTTATCCATTGCAATGCAAAAGCACTCATTTCTTCAATATACAAAATATTTGTAATGCAATGCAATCCAAACGCACTAATCTATTCAATGTATAATAAGTGTTGTATGCAGTAAAATGCAAACACACTAATCTCTTCAATTCACACCGAATGCAAATCAATTTAAAATATCTTGTCTCTTCAATGCACAAAGATTTCTCAAAAGCATTGTATTCAAAAGCAATAATCAATTCAATAAATAATCTGTTTTGCAAGCATTGAGATTACTTCAATGCACAACGAGTTCTTGAATGAAATCCAATGAAAACCACTTGTCTCTTCAATGCATACCGAATTCTTGAATGCAATGCAATGCATAAGCACTTGTCTCTTCAATGCACAAAGATTCCTAAAAGCATTGTAATGCAAAAGCACTAATCTCTTTCATGCACGAGTTTTGAATGCATTGTAATGCAAAAGTACTTATTTCTTTAATGCACAACGAGTTTTGTATGCAATGCAATGAAACCACTTGTCCCTCAATGTAAACTGAGTTCTTTAATGCAATGCAATGGATAAGCACTTGTCTTTCAATGCACAAATATTTCTTAAAAGCATTGCATGCAAAAGCAATAATCTCTTCAATGCACACCGAGTTCTTGAATGCAATGCAATGCAAAATCACTTGTCTTTTCAATGCACAAGTTTTGTATGCATGCAAAAGCACTAATGTATTTAATGCACAATGAGATTTGTATGCATTGCAATGCAAAAGCACTAATCTCTTCAATGCACACCGAGTTCTTGAATGCAATGGATATTGAATGCAATGGATATAAAAGTTCTAAAAAAGGTTTTTTTTTACTTGCAATTGTCTCTCAATGCACAAATATTTCTTAAAAGAATTGCATGCAATAATCTATTCAATGCACGACGAGTTCTTGAATGTACTGCAATTCAAAAGCACATATCTTTTCAATGCACAACGAGTTATTGAATGTAATGCAATGCAAATGCATAATCTCTTTAATGCACAAAGATTTCTTATATGCATTGTAATGCAAAACCAATTGCCTCTTCAATGCACAACATTTTCTTTTATTCATTGCAATGCAAAAGCACCAATTTCTTCAATTCACAAAATGCAATGCAATTTAAAATCACAACGGTTCTAGTATGCAATGCAATTCAAAAACACTTATCTTTTCAATGCACAAAGATTTATTATATGTATTGTAATGCAAAAGCAACTTTATCTTCGATGAACATCAAGTTCTTGTATGATTGCAATGCAATGCGAAAGCAAATATGTTTTTTTATCTCTTTAATACAGAAGTTCTTGCCTCAATGTCGTCAAATGAACAACACGTTTGGTAAGTTCTCTTCTCAATACACAACAGAACAAGCTGATTTCTTGTATGTAATGCAACAGTACACATGTTGTGCATTAAAATAGATGGTGTAGCTTGTCTAGGTTAGGTGGCCATCTTTGACAAACTAACATATTTTTGGCCAAGAGTCCATAAATATTAACGTTCTCATTCAATTCCCATCATATTCCCATTACTAGCCAAAAGTTCCACTAAAAGTTTTTGAGATTTAAAAAAAAAAATTTTTTTTACATGTGATGGCTTTCCAGAAGTCCCATATTTGACCTACTTAACATATTTTTGGTCCAAGAGTCCTTGAACAATAACAATAACTTCATACACTTCTCTTCGGATTCCCATTACCAGCCAAAAGTTCCACAAAAGGTTTTTAAAGTATTTATTTATTTTTTCATGTTATGGCTGTACAGAAGTCCATATTTGACCTACTAGCAAATTTTGGCCCAAGAGTCCTTGAAAACCAACTTACTATACACACTCATTGACTTCCCTTCTAATTCCAACTGCAAGCCAAAAGTTCTACAAAAGGTTTTTTAAATTATTATTATTTTTTTAATTTATTTTTTTAATATTATGGCTGTAGACTACAGAAGTCCATATTTGACCTACTGAACATATTTTTTGCCCAAGAGTCCAAAAACACTAAATTACAATACACACTCATTGACTTCTCTTCTCATTCCCATTACAAATGTTCTAAAAAAAATTTTTAACCAATATTTTTTTTTAATTTTAATTTTTTTTTTACATGTTATGGCTTTACAGAAGTCCAAATTTGACCTACTGAACATATTTTGGCCCAAGAGTCCTTAAACGCTAAATTACTATACATGGACTTCCCTTCTGATTCCAATTACAAGCCAAAAGTTCTAAAAAAAAGGTTGTTTTGTTTTTTTACATGTTACGGCTGTACAGAAGTCAATATTTGACCTACTGAACATTTTTTTGGTTCAAAAGTCCCTAAAAACTAACTTAATATACACACTCATTGACGTCCCTTCTAATTACAATTGCAAGCCAAAAGATCTTCAAAAGGTTTTTACCAATTTTTTTTTTTTTTTTTTTTTTTTTTTACATATTAAGGCTTTAGCCGACAGAAGTCCATATTTGAACCTACTGAACATATTTTTGCCCAAGAGTCATTAAACACTAAATTACCATACACATTCATTGACTTATCTTCTCATGCCCATTACTAGCCAAAAGTTCCACAAAAGTTTTTTTAAGGATTTTTTTTTTTTTTTTTTTTTTTACATATTGTGGCGGTAGCCTACAGAAGTCCATATTTGACCTACTGAACATATTTTTGGCCCAAGAGTCCTTAAACGCTAACTTACTAAACACACTCATTGACTTCCCGTCTGATTCCAATTAAAGGCCAAAAGTTCAAGAAAAGTTTTTTTTCAAATTTTTTTTTTTTCAACATATTATGGCTGTAGCCTGCAGAAGTCCATATTTGACCTACTGAACATATTTTTGGCCCAAGAGTCCTTAAACACTAAATTACCATACACACTCATTGACTTATCTTCTCATGCCCATTACTAGCCAAAAGTTCCACAAAAGTTTTTTTACAATGTTTTTTTAGTTTTTTTTTTTTTACATATTATGGCTTGTAGCCTACAGAAGTCCATTTTTGACCTCCTGAACAAATTTTTTTCCCTAGAGTCCTTAAACGCTAACTTACTGAACACACTAATTGACTTCCCTTCTGATTCCAACTACAAGCCAAAAGTTCAACAAAAGGTTTTTAAAAAAATTTTTTTATACATTTTTTACATATTATGGCTGTAGCCTACAGAAGTCCACATTTGACCTACTGAACATATTTTTGGCCCAAGAGTCCTTAAACACTCACTTACTATATATACTCATTGACTTCCCTTCTGAATCCAAATGCTAGCCAAAAGTTCCACAAAAGTTTGTTTACAATTTTTTTTTTTTCACATATTATGGCTGTAGCCTGCAGAAGTCCATATTTGACCTACTGAACATATTTTTGGCCCAAGAGTCATTCAACACTAACTTAATAAAGACACTCATTGACTTCCCTTCTGATTCCAACTACAAGCCAAAAGTTCAACAAAAGGTTTTTAATTTTTTTTTTTTTTTTTTCGTAATACTTTTTTTTTTTTTACATATTATGGCTGTAGCCTACAGAAGTCCAATTTGACCTACTGAACATATTTTTGCCAAAAGTTCAACAAAAGGTTTTTACAATTTTTTAAATTTTTGTTTTAATTTTTTTTACATATTATGGCTGTAGCCTACAGAAGTCCAATTTGACCTACTGAAAATATTTTTGGCCCAAGAGTCCTTAAACACTAAACTACCATACACACTCATTGACTTATCTTCTCATGCCCATTACTAGCCAAAAGTTCCACAAAAGTTTTGTTACAATGTGTTTTTTTTTTTTGTTTTTTGTTTTTTACATATTATGGCTGTAGCCTACAGAAGTCCATATTTGACCTACTGAACATATTTTTGGCCCAAGAGTCATTAAACACTAACTTACTAAACACTCATTGACTTCCCTTCTGATTCCAACTACAAGCCAAAAGTTCAACAAAAGGTTTTTAAATTTTTTTGTATTTTTTTTGTAATACTTTTTTTTTTACATATTATGGCTGTAGCCTACAGAAGTCCAATTTGACCTACTGAACATATTTTTGCCAAAAGTTCAACAAAAGGTTTTTACAAATTTTTTTTTTTTTTTTTTTTTTTTTTTTTTTTTTTTTTTACATATTATGGCTGTAGCCTACAGAAGTCCAATTTGACCTACTGAACATATTTTTGGCCCAAGAGTCCTTAAACACTAAATTACCATACACACTCATTGACTTAACTTCTCATGCCCATTACTAGCCAAAAGTTCCACAAAAGTTTTTTTACAATGTTTTTTTTAGTTTTTTTTTTTTTTTTACATATTATGGCTGTAGCCTACAGAAGTCCATATTTGACCTACTGAACATATTTTTGCCAAAAGTTCAACAAAAGGTTTTTACAATTTTTTTTTTTTTTTTTTTTTTTTTTTTTACATATTATGGCTGTAGCCTACAGAAGTCCAATTTGACCCACTGAACATATTTTTGGCCCAAGAGTCCTTAAACACTAAATTACCATACACACTCATTGACTTATCTTCTCATGCCCATTACTAGCCAAAAGTTCCACAAAAGTTTTTTTACAAAGTTTTTTTTATTTTTTTTTATTTTTTTATTTTTTTTTTACATATTTATGGCTGTAGCCTACAAAAGTCCAATTTGACCTACTGAACATATTTTTGCCAAAAGTTCAACAAAAGGTTTTTACAATTTTTTATTTTTATATATATTTTTTTTTTACATATTATGGCTGTAGCCTACAGAAGTCCAATTTGACCTACTGAACATATTTCTGCCAAAAGTTCAACAAAAGGTTTTTACAATTTTTTATTTTTATATATATTTTTTTTTTTACATTTTATGGCTGTAGCCTACAGAAGTCCAATTTGACCTACTGAAAATATTTTTGGCCCAAGAGTCCTTAAACACTAAATTACCATACACACTCATTGACTTATCTTCTCATGCCCATTACTAGCCAAAAGTTCCACAAAAGTTTTTTTTCAATGTTATTTTATTTATTTATTTATTTATTTTATTTTTTTTACATATTATGGCTGTAGCCTACAGAAGTCCACATTTGACCTACTGAACATATTTTTGGCCCAAGAGTCACTAAACACTCACTTACTATATATACTCATTGACTTCCCTTCTGATTCCAAATGCTAGCCAAAAGTTCCACAAAAGTTTTTTTTACAACTTTTTTTTTTTTTTTTTTTTTTTACATGTTATGGCTGTACAGAAGTCCATATTTGACCTACTGAACATATTTTTGGCCCAGGAGTCCTTGAACACCAACTTCCTATACACACTCATTGACTTCCCTTCTAATTCCAACTGCAAGCCAAAAGTTCTACAAAAGGTTTTTTAAATTATTATTATTTTTTAAATTTTTTTTTTTAATATTATGGCTGTAGCCTACAGAAGTCCACATTTGACCTACTGAACATATTTTTGGCCCAAGAGTCATTCAACACTAACTTAATAAAGACACTCATTGACTTCCCTTCTGATTCCAACTACAAGCCAAAAGTTCAACAAAAGGTTTTTACAATTTTTTTTTATTTATTATTATTTTTTTTTTACATATTATGGCTGTAGCCTACAGAAGTCCAATTTGACCTACTGAACATGTTTTTGGCCCAAGAGTCCTTAAAACACTAAATTACCATACACACTCATTGAATTATCTTCTCATGCCCATTACTAGCCAAAAGTTCCACAAAAGTTTTTTTTCAATTTTTTTAAAAAAATTTTTTTTAAACATATTATGGCTGTAGCCTGCAGAAGTCCATATTTGACCTACTGAACATATTTTTGGCCCAAGATTCATTAAACACTGACTTACTAAACACACTCATTGACTTCCCTTCTGACTCCAATTACAAGCAAAAAGTTCAACAAAAGGTTTTGACAAATTTTTAAAAAAATTTTAATAATTGTTTTTACATATTATGGCTGTAGCCTACAGAAGTCCAATTTGACCTACTGAACATATTTTTGGCCCAAGAATCCTTAAACACTAAATTACCATACACACTCATTGACTTATCTTCTCATGCCCATTACTAGCCAAAAGTTCCACAAAAGTTTTTTTACAATGTTTTTTTTAGTTTTTTTTTTTTTTTTACATATTATGGCTGTAGCCTACAGAAGTCCATATTTGACCTACTGAACATATTTTTGGCCAGAGAGTCATTAAACACTAACTTACTAAACACACTCATTGATTTCCCTTCTGATTCCAACTACAAGCCAAAAGTTCAACAAAAGGTGTTTAAATTTTTTTGTATTTTTTTTGTAATACTTTTTTTTTTTTTTTTTTACATATTATGGCTGTAGCCTACAGAAGTCCAATTTGACCTACTGAACATATTTTTGCCAAAAGTTCAACAAAAGGTTTTTACAATTTTTTTTTTTTTTTTTTTTTTTTTTTTACATATTATGGCTGTAGCCTACAGAAGTCCAATTTGACCCACTGAACATATTTTTGGCCCAAGAGTCCTTAAACACTAAATTACCATACACACTCATTGACTTATCTTCTCATGCCCATTACTAGCCAAAAGTTCCACAAAAGTTTTTTTACAAAGTTTTTTTTATTTTTTTTTATTTTTTTTTATTTTTTTTGCATATTATGGCTGTAGCCTACAGAAGTCCAATTTGACCTACTGAACATGTTTTTGGCCCAAGAGTCATTAAACACTAACTTACTAAACACTCATTGACTTCCCTTCTGATTCCAACTACAAGCCAAAAGTTCAACAAAAGTTTTTTTTACAATTTTTTTTTTTTTTTTACATGTTATGGCTGTAGCCTGCAGAAGTCCATATTTGACCTACTGAACATATTTTTGGCCCAAGAGTCATTAAACACTAACTTAATAAACACACTCATTGACTCCCCTTCTGATTCCAACTACAAGCCAAAAGTTCAACAAAAGGTTTTTACAATATTTTTTTTATTTTTTTTTTTACATATTATGGCTGTA
This sequence comes from Gobio gobio, assembly GCF_949357685.1. Taxonomy (NCBI): domain Eukaryota; kingdom Metazoa; phylum Chordata; class Actinopteri; order Cypriniformes; family Gobionidae; genus Gobio; species Gobio gobio. Next base: position 14,061,651 of record NC_137109.1, on the reverse strand, counting down.
GCCTACAGAAGTCCAATTTGACCTACTGAACATGTTTTTGGCACAAGAGTCCTTAAAACACTAAATTACCATACACACTCATTGACTTATCTTCTCATGCCCATTACTAGCCAAAAGTTCCACAAAAGTTTTTTTACAATGTTTTTTTATTTTTTATTTTTTTTTACATATTATGGCTGTAGCCTACAGAAGTCCATATTTGACATACTGAACATATTTTTGGCCCAAGAGTCATTAAACACTAAATTACCATACAGACTCATCGACTTATCTTCTCATGCCCATTACTAGCCAAAAGTTCCACAAAAGTTTTTTTACGTTTTTTTTTGTTTTTTGTTTTTTTTACATATTATGGCTGTAGCCTACAGAAGTCCATATTTGACCTACTGAACATATTTTTGGCCCAAGAGTCCTTAATCGCTAACTTAATAAACACACTCATTGACTTCCCTTCTGATTCCAGCTACAAGCCAAAAGTTCAACAAAAGGTTTTTACAAAAAATGTTTTTGTTTTTTTCTTAACATATCATGGCTGTAGCCTGCAGAAGTCCATATTTGACCTACTGAACATATTTTTGGCCCAAGAGTCATTAAACACTAACTTACTATACACACTCATTGACTTCCATTCTGATTCCAATGACTAGACAAGAGTTCAACAAAAAGTTTTTAATTTTCTTTTCTTTTCTTTTTTTTTTTCTTTTTTTTATACATTTTATGGCTGTAACCTACAGAAGTCCATATTTGACCTACTGAACATATTTCTGGCTCAAGAGTCCTTAAAAACTCACTTACTTTATATACTCATTGACTTCCCTTCTGATTCCAAATGCTAGCAAAAAGGTCCACAAAAGATTTTTTACCCTTTTTTTTTTTTTTTACATGTTATGGCTTTACAGAAGTCCAATTTGACCTACTGAACATATTTTTTGCCCAAGAGGCATTAAACTCTAAATTACCATACACACTCATTGACTTATCTTCTCATGCCCATTACTAGCCAAAAGTTCCACAAAAGTTTTTTTACGTTTTTTTTTTTTTTTTTTACATATTATGGCTGTAGCCTACAGAAGTCCATATTTGACCTACTGAATATATTTTTGGCCCAAGAGTCCTTAAACGCTAACTTACTAAACACACTCATTGACTTCCCGTCTGATTCCAATTAAAGGCCAAAAGTTCAAGAAAAGTTTTTTTTCAAATTTTTTTTTTTTCAACATATTATGGCTGTAGCCTGCAGAAGTCCATATTTGACCTACTGAACATATTTTTGGCCCAAGAGTCCTTAAACACTAAATTACCATACACACTCATTGACTTATCTTCTCATGCCCATTACTAGCCAAAAGTTCCACAAAAGTTTTTTTACAATGTTTTTTTAGTTTTTTTTTTTTTACATATTATGGCTTGTAGCCTACAGAAGTCCATTTTTGACCTCCTGAACAAATTTTTTTCCCTAGAGTCCTTAAACGCTAACTTACTGAACACACTAATTGACTTCCCTTCTGATTCCAACTACAAGCCAAAAGTTCAACAAAAGGTTTTTAAAAAAATTTTTTTATACATTTTTTACATATTATGGCTGTAGCCTACAGAAGTCCACATTTGACCTACTGAACATATTTTTGGCCCAAGAGTCCTTAAACACTCACTTACTATATATACTCATTGACTTCCCTTCTGAATCCAAATGCTAGCCAAAAGTTCCACAAAAGTTTGTTTACAATTTTTTTTTTTTCACATATTATGGCTGTAGCCTGCAGAAGTCCATATTTGACCTACTGAACATATTTTTGGCCCAAGAGTCATTCAACACTAACTTAATAAAGACACTCATTGACTTCCCTTCTGATTCCAACTACAAGCCAAAAGTTCAACAAAAGGTTTTTAATTTTTTTTTTTTTTTTTTCGTAATACTTTTTTTTTTTTTACATATTATGGCTGTAGCCTACAGAAGTCCAATTTGACCTACTGAACATATTTTTGCCAAAAGTTCAACAAAAGGTTTTTACAATTTTTTAAATTTTTGTTTTAATTTTTTTTACATATTATGGCTGTAGCCTACAGAAGTCCAATTTGACCTACTGAAAATATTTTTGGCCCAAGAGTCCTTAAACACTAAACTACCATACACACTCATTGACTTATCTTCTCATGCCCATTACTAGCCAAAAGTTCCACAAAAGTTTTGTTACAATGTGTTTTTTTTTTTTGTTTTTTGTTTTTTACATATTATGGCTGTAGCCTACAGAAGTCCATATTTGACCTACTGAACATATTTTTGGCCCAAGAGTCATTAAACACTAACTTACTAAACACTCATTGACTTCCCTTCTGATTCCAACTACAAGCCAAAAGTTCAACAAAAGGTTTTTAAATTTTTTTGTATTTTTTTTGTAATACTTTTTTTTTTACATATTATGGCTGTAGCCTACAGAAGTCCAATTTGACCTACTGAACATATTTTTGCCAAAAGTTCAACAAAAGGTTTTTACAAATTTTTTTTTTTTTTTTTTTTTTTTTTTTTTTTTTTTTTTACATATTATGGCTGTAGCCTACAGAAGTCCAATTTGACCTACTGAACATATTTTTGGCCCAAGAGTCCTTAAACACTAAATTACCATACACACTCATTGACTTAACTTCTCATGCCCATTACTAGCCAAAAGTTCCACAAAAGTTTTTTTACAATGTTTTTTTTAGTTTTTTTTTTTTTTTTACATATTATGGCTGTAGCCTACAGAAGTCCATATTTGACCTACTGAACATATTTTTGCCAAAAGTTCAACAAAAGGTTTTTACAATTTTTTTTTTTTTTTTTTTTTTTTTTTTTACATATTATGGCTGTAGCCTACAGAAGTCCAATTTGACCCACTGAACATATTTTTGGCCCAAGAGTCCTTAAACACTAAATTACCATACACACTCATTGACTTATCTTCTCATGCCCATTACTAGCCAAAAGTTCCACAAAAGTTTTTTTACAAAGTTTTTTTTATTTTTTTTTATTTTTTTATTTTTTTTTTACATATTTATGGCTGTAGCCTACAAAAGTCCAATTTGACCTACTGAACATATTTTTGCCAAAAGTTCAACAAAAGGTTTTTACAATTTTTTATTTTTATATATATTTTTTTTTTACATATTATGGCTGTAGCCTACAGAAGTCCAATTTGACCTACTGAACATATTTCTGCCAAAAGTTCAACAAAAGGTTTTTACAATTTTTTATTTTTATATATATTTTTTTTTTTACATTTTATGGCTGTAGCCTACAGAAGTCCAATTTGACCTACTGAAAATATTTTTGGCCCAAGAGTCCTTAAACACTAAATTACCATACACACTCATTGACTTATCTTCTCATGCCCATTACTAGCCAAAAGTTCCACAAAAGTTTTTTTTCAATGTTATTTTATTTATTTATTTATTTATTTTATTTTTTTTACATATTATGGCTGTAGCCTACAGAAGTCCACATTTGACCTACTGAACATATTTTTGGCCCAAGAGTCACTAAACACTCACTTACTATATATACTCATTGACTTCCCTTCTGATTCCAAATGCTAGCCAAAAGTTCCACAAAAGTTTTTTTTACAACTTTTTTTTTTTTTTTTTTTTTTTACATGTTATGGCTGTACAGAAGTCCATATTTGACCTACTGAACATATTTTTGGCCCAGGAGTCCTTGAACACCAACTTCCTATACACACTCATTGACTTCCCTTCTAATTCCAACTGCAAGCCAAAAGTTCTACAAAAGGTTTTTTAAATTATTATTATTTTTTAAATTTTTTTTTTTAATATTATGGCTGTAGCCTACAGAAGTCCACATTTGACCTACTGAACATATTTTTGGCCCAAGAGTCATTCAACACTAACTTAATAAAGACACTCATTGACTTCCCTTCTGATTCCAACTACAAGCCAAAAGTTCAACAAAAGGTTTTTACAATTTTTTTTTATTTATTATTATTTTTTTTTTACATATTATGGCTGTAGCCTACAGAAGTCCAATTTGACCTACTGAACATGTTTTTGGCCCAAGAGTCCTTAAAACACTAAATTACCATACACACTCATTGAATTATCTTCTCATGCCCATTACTAGCCAAAAGTTCCACAAAAGTTTTTTTTCAATTTTTTTTAAAAAATTTTTTTTAAACATATTATGGCTGTAGCCTGCAGAAGTCCATATTTGACCTACTGAACATATTTTTGGCCCAAGATTCATTAAACACTGACTTACTAAACACACTCATTGACTTCCCTTCTGACTCCAATTACAAGCAAAAAGTTCAACAAAAGGTTTTGACAAATTTTTAAAAAAATTTTAATAATTGTTTTTACATATTATGGCTGTAGCCTACAGAAGTCCAATTTGACCTACTGAACATATTTTTGGCCCAAGAATCCTTAAACACTAAATTACCATACACACTCATTGACTTATCTTCTCATGCCCATTACTAGCCAAAAGTTCCACAAAAGTTTTTTTACAATGTTTTTTTTAGTTTTTTTTTTTTTTTTACATATTATGGCTGTAGCCTACAGAAGTCCATATTTGACCTACTGAACATATTTTTGGCCAGAGAGTCATTAAACACTAACTTACTAAACACACTCATTGATTTCCCTTCTGATTCCAACTACAAGCCAAAAGTTCAACAAAAGGTGTTTAAATTTTTTTGTATTTTTTTTGTAATACTTTTTTTTTTTTTTTTTTACATATTATGGCTGTAGCCTACAGAAGTCCAATTTGACCTACTGAACATATTTTTGCCAAAAGTTCAACAAAAGGTTTTTACAATTTTTTTTTTTTTTTTTTTTTTTTTTTTACATATTATGGCTGTAGCCTACAGAAGTCCAATTTGACCCACTGAACATATTTTTGGCCCAAGAGTCCTTAAACACTAAATTACCATACACACTCATTGACTTATCTTCTCATGCCCATTACTAGCCAAAAGTTCCACAAAAGTTTTTTTACAAAGTTTTTTTTATTTTTTTTTATTTTTTTTTATTTTTTTTGCATATTATGGCTGTAGCCTACAGAAGTCCAATTTGACCTACTGAACATGTTTTTGGCCCAAGAGTCATTAAACACTAACTTACTAAACACTCATTGACTTCCCTTCTGATTCCAACTACAAGCCAAAAGTTCAACAAAAGTTTTTTTTACAATTTTTTTTTTTTTTTTACATGTTATGGCTGTAGCCTGCAGAAGTCCATATTTGACCTACTGAACATATTTTTGGCCCAAGAGTCATTAAACACTAACTTAATAAACACACTCATTGACTCCCCTTCTGATTCCAACTACAAGCCAAAAGTTCAACAAAAGGTTTTTACAATATTTTTTTTATTTTTTTTTTTACATATTATGGCTGTAGCCTACAGAAGTCCAATTTGACCTACTGAACATGTTTTTGGCACAAGAGTCCTTAAAACACTAAATTACCATACACACTCATTGACTTATCTTCTCATGCCCATTACTAGCCAAAAGTTCCACAAAAGTTTTTTTACAATGTTTTTTTATTTTTTATTTTTTTTTACATATTATGGCTGTAGCCTACAGAAGTCCATATTTGACATACTGAACATATTTTTGGCCCAAGAGTCATTAAACACTAAATTACCATACAGACTCATCGACTTATCTTCTCATGCCCATTACTAGCCAAAAGTTCCACAAAAGTTTTTTTACGTTTTTTTTTGTTTTTTGTTTTTTTTACATATTATGGCTGTAGCCTACAGAAGTCCATATTTGACCTACTGAACATATTTTTGGCCCAAGAGTCCTTAATCGCTAACTTAATAAACACACTCATTGACTTCCCTTCTGATTCCAGCTACAAGCCAAAAGTTCAACAAAAGGTTTTTACAAAAAATGTTTTTGTTTTTTTCTTAACATATCATGGCTGTAGCCTGCAGAAGTCCATATTTGACCTACTGAACATATTTTTGGCCCAAGAGTCATTAAACACTAACTTACTATACACACTCATTGACTTCCATTCTGATTCCAATGACTAGACAAGAGTTCAACAAAAAGTTTTTAATTTTCTTTTCTTTTCTTTTTTTTTTTCTTTTTTTTATACATTTTATGGCTGTAACCTACAGAAGTCCATATTTGACCTACTGAACATATTTCTGGCTCAAGAGTCCTTAAAAACTCACTTACTTTATATACTCATTGACTTCCCTTCTGATTCCAAATGCTAGCAAAAAGGTCCACAAAAGATTTTTTACCCTTTTTTTTTTTTTTTACATGTTATGGCTTTACAGAAGTCCAATTTGACCTACTGAACATATTTTTTGCCCAAGAGGCATTAAACTCTAAATTACCATACACACTCATTGACTTATCTTCTCATGCCCATTACTAGCCAAAAGTTCCACAAAAGTTTTTTTACGTTTTTTTTTTTTTTTTTTACATATTATGGCTGTAGCCTACAGAAGTCCATATTTGACCTACTGAATATATTTTTGGCCCAAGAGTCCTTAAACGCTAACTTACTAAACACACTCATTGACTTCCCTTCTGATTCCAAATACAAGCCAAAAGTTCAACAAAAGGTGTTTAAATTTTTTTGTATTTTTTTTGTAATACTTTTTTTTTTTTACATATTATGGCTGTAGCCTACAGAAGTCCAATTTGACCTACTGAACATATTTTTGCCAAAAGTTCAACAAAAGGTTTTTACAATTTTTTTTTTTTTTTTTTTTTTTTTTTTTTTTTACATGTTATGGCTTTACAGAAGTCCAAATTTGACCTACTGAACATATTTTGGCCCAAGAGTCCTTAAACGCTAAATTACTATACATGGACTTCCCTTCTGATTCCAATTACAAGCCAAAAGTTCTAAAAAAAAGGTTGTTTTGTTTTTTTACATGTTACGGCTGTACAGAAGTCAATATTTGACCTACTGAACATTTTTTTGGTTCAAAAGTCCCTAAAAACTAACTTAATATACACACTCATTGACGTCCCTTCTAATTACAATTGCAAGCCAAAAGATCTTCAAAAGGTTTTTACCAATTTTTTTTTTTTTTTTTTTTTTTTTTTACATATTAAGGCTTTAGCCGACAGAAGTCCATATTTGAACCTACTGAACATATTTTTGCCCAAGAGTCATTAAACACTAAATTACCATACACATTCATTGACTTATCTTCTCATGCCCATTACTAGCCAAAAGTTCCACAAAAGTTTTTTTAAGGATTTTTTTTTTTTTTTTTTTTTTTACATATTGTGGCGGTAGCCTACAGAAGTCCATATTTGACCTACTGAACATATTTTTGGCCCAAGAGTCCTTAAACGCTAACTTACTAAACACACTCATTGACTTCCCGTCTGATTCCAATTAAAGGCCAAAAGTTCAAGAAAAGTTTTTTTTCAAATTTTTTTTTTTTCAACATATTATGGCTGTAGCCTGCAGAAGTCCATATTTGACCTACTGAACATATTTTTGGCCCAAGAGTCCTTAAACACTAAATTACCATACACACTCATTGACTTATCTTCTCATGCCCATTACTAGCCAAAAGTTCCACAAAAGTTTTTTTACAATGTTTTTTTAGTTTTTTTTTTTTTACATATTATGGCTTGTAGCCTACAGAAGTCCATTTTTGACCTCCTGAACAAATTTTTTTCCCTAGAGTCCTTAAACGCTAACTTACTGAACACACTAATTGACTTCCCTTCTGATTCCAACTACAAGCCAAAAGTTCAACAAAAGGTTTTTAAAAAATTTTTTTTATACATTTTTTACATATTATGGCTGTAGCCTACAGAAGTCCACATTTGACCTACTGAACATATTTTTGGCCCAAGAGTCCTTAAACACTCACTTACTATATATACTCATTGACTTCCCTTCTGAATCCAAATGCTAGCCAAAAGTTCCACAAAAGTTTGTTTACAATTTTTTTTTTTTCACATATTATGGCTGTAGCCTGCAGAAGTCCATATTTGACCTACTGAACATATTTTTGGCCCAAGAGTCATTCAACACTAACTTAATAAAGACACTCATTGACTTCCCTTCTGATTCCAACTACAAGCCAAAAGTTCAACAAAAGGTTTTTAATTTTTTTTTTTTTTTTTTCGTAATACTTTTTTTTTTTTACATATTATGGCTGTAGCCTACAGAAGTCCAATTTGACCTACTGAACATATTTTTGCCAAAAGTTCAACAAAAGGTTTTTACAATTTTTTAAATTTTTGTTTTAATTTTTTTTACATATTATGGCTGTAGCCTACAGAAGTCCAATTTGACCTACTGAAAATATTTTTGGCCCAAGAGTCCTTAAACACTAAACTACCATACACACTCATTGACTTATCTTCTCATGCCCATTACTAGCCAAAAGTTCCACAAAAGTTTTGTTACAATGTGTTTTTTTTTTTTGTTTTTTGTTTTTTACATATTATGGCTGTAGCCTACAGAAGTCCATATTTGACCTACTGAACATATTTTTGGCCCAAGAGTCATTAAACACTAACTTACTAAACACTCATTGACTTCCCTTCTGATTCCAACTACAAGCCAAAAGTTCAACAAAAGGTTTTTAAATTTTTTTGTATTTTTTTTGTAATACTTTTTTTTTTACATATTATGGCTGTAGCCTACAGAAGTCCAATTTGACCTACTGAACATATTTTTGCCAAAAGTTCAACAAAAGGTTTTTACAAATTTTTTTTTTTTTTTTTTTTTTTTTTTTTTTTTTTTTTTACATATTATGGCTGTAGCCTACAGAAGTCCAATTTGACCTACTGAACATATTTTTGGCCCAAGAGTCCTTAAACACTAAATTACCATACACACTCATTGACTTAACTTCTCATGCCCATTACTAGCCAAAAGTTCCACAAAAGTTTTTTTACAATGTTTTTTTTAGTTTTTTTTTTTTTTTTACATATTATGGCTGTAGCCTACAGAAGTCCATATTTGACCTACTGAACATGTTTTTGGCCCAAGAGTCCTTAATCGCTAACTTAATAAACACACTCATTGACTTCCCTTCTGATTCCAGCTACAAGCCAAAAGTTCAACAAAAGGTTTTTACAAAAAATGTTTTTGTTTTTTTCTTAACATATCATGGCTGTAGCCTGCAGAAGTCCATATTTGACCTACTGAACATATTTTTGGCCCAAGAGTCATTAAACACTAACTTACTAAACACACTCATTGACTTCCCTTCTGACTCCAATTACAAGCAAAAAGTTCAACAAAAGGTTTTGACAAATTTTTAAAAAAAATTTAATAATTGTTTTTACATATTATGGCTGTAGCCTACAGAAGTCCAATTTGACCTACTGAACATATTTTTGCCAAAAGTTCAACAAAAGGTTTTTACAATTTTTTAAATTTTTGTTTTAATTTTTTTTACATATTATGGCTGTAGCCTACAGAAGTCCAATTTGACCTACTGAAAATATTTTTGGCCCAAGAGTCCTTAAACACTAAACTACCATACACACTCATTGACTTATCTTCTCATGCCCATTACTAGCCAAAAGTTCCACAAAAGTTTTGTTACAATGTGTTTTTTTTTTTTGTTTTTTGTTTTTTACATATTATGGCTGTAGCCTACAGAAGTCCATATTTGACCTACTGAACATATTTTTGGCCCAAGAGTCATTAAACACTAACTTACTAAACACTCATTGACTTCCCTTCTGATTCCAACTACAAGCCAAAAGTTCAACAAAAGGTTTTTAAATTTTTTTGTATTTTTTTTGTAATACTTTTTTTTTTTACATATTATGGCTGTAGCCTACAGAAGTCCAATTTGACCTACTGAACATATTTTTGCCAAAAGTTCAACAAAAGGTTTTTACAAATTTTTTTTTTTTTTTTTTTTTACATATTATGGCTGTAGCCTACAGAAGTCCAATTTGACCTACTGAACATATTTTTGGCCCAAGAGTCCTTAAACACTAAATTACCATACACACTCATTGACTTAACTTCTCATGCCCATTACTAGCCAAAAGTTCCACAAAAGTTTTTTTACAATGTTTTTTTTAGTTTTTTTTTTTTTTTTACATATTATGGCTGTAGCCTACAGAAGTCCATATTTGACCTACTGAACATATTTTTGCCAAAAGTTCAACAAAAGGTTTTTACAATTTTTTTTTTTTTTTTTTTTTTTTTTTTTTACATATTATGGCTGTAGCCTACAGAAGTCCAATTTGACCCACTGAACATATTTTTGGCCCAAGAGTCCTTAAACACTAAATTACCATACACACTCATTGACTTATCTTCTCATGCCCATTACTAGCCAAAAGTTCCACAAAAGTTTTTTTACAAAGTTTTTTTTATTTTTTTTTATTTTTTTATTTTTTTTTTACATATTTATGGCTGTAGCCTACAAAAGTCCAATTTGACCTACTGAACATATTTTTGCCAAAAGTTCAACAAAAGGTTTTTACAATTTTTTATTTTTATATATATATTTTTTTTACATATTATGGCTGTAGCCTACAGAAGTCCAATTTGACCTACTGAACATATTTCTGCCAAAAGTTCAACAAAAGGTTTTTACAATTTTTTATTTTTATATATATTTTTTTTTTACATTTTATGGCTGTAGCCTACAGAAGTCCAATTTGACCTACTGAAAATATTTTTGGCCCAAGAGTCCTTAAACACTAAATTACCATACACACTCATTGACTTATCTTCTCATGCCCATTACTAGCCAAAAGTTCCACAAAAGTTTTTTTTCAATGTTATTTTATTTATTTATTTATTTTTTTTATTTTTTTTACATATTATGGCTGTAGCCTACAGAAGTCCACATTTGACCTACTGAACATATTTTTGGCCCAAGAGTCACTAAACACTCACTTACTATATATACTCATTGACTTCCCTTCTGATTCCAAATGCTAGCCAAAAGTTCCACAAAAGTTTTTTTTACAACTTTTTTTTTTTTTTTTTTTTTACATGTTATGGCTGTACAGAAGTCCATATTTGACCTACTGAACATATTTTTGGCCCAGGAGTCCTTGAACACCAACTTCCTATACACACTCATTGACTTCCCTTCTAATTCCAACTGCAAGCCAAAAGTTCTACAAAAGGTTTTTTAAATTATTATTATTTTTTTAAATTTTTTTTTAATATTATGGCTGTAGCCTACAGAAGTCCACATTTGACCTACTGAACATATTTTTGGCCCAAGAGTCATTCAACACTAACTTAATAAAGACACTCATTGACTCCCCTTCTGATTCCAACTACAAGCCAAAAGTTCAACAAAAGGTTTTTACAATTTTTTTTTATTTATTATTATTTTTTTTTTACATATTATGGCTGTAGCCTACAGAAGTCCAATTTGACCTACTGAACATGTTTTTGGCCCAAGAGTCCTTAAAACACTAAATTACCATACACACTCATTGAATTATCTTCTCATGCCCATTACTAGCCAAAAGTTCCACAAAAGTTTTTTTTCAATTTTTTTAAAAAAAAATTTTTTAAACATATTATGGCTGTAGCCTGCAGAAGTCCATATTTGACCTACTGAACATATTTTTGGCCCAAGATTCATTAAACACTGACTTACTAAACACACTCATTGACTTCCCTTCTGACTCCAATTACAAGCAAAAAGTTCAACAAAAGGTTTTGACAAATTTTTAAAAAAATTTTAATAATTGTTTTTACATATTATGGCTGTAGCCTACAGAAGTCCAATTTGACCTACTGAACATATTTTTGGCCCAAGAATCCTTAAACACTAAATTACCATACACACTCATTGACTTATCTTCTCATGCCCATTACTAGCCAAAAGTTCCACAAAAGTTTTTTTACAATGTTTTTTTTAGTTTTTTTTTTTTTTTTACATATTATGGCTGTAGCCTACAGAAGTCCATATTTGACCTACTGAACATATTTTTGGCCAGAGAGTCATTAAACACTAACTTACTAAACACACTCATTGATTTCCCTTCTGATTCCAACTACAAGCCAAAAGTTCAACAAAAGGTGTTTAAATTTTTTTGTATTTTTTTTGTAATACTTTTTTTTTTTTTTTTTACATATTATGGCTGTAGCCTACAGAAGTCCAATTTGACCTACTGAACATATTTTTGCCAAAAGTTCAACAAAAGGTTTTTACAATTTTTTTTTTTTTTTTTTTTTTTTTTTACATATTATGGCTGTAGCATACAGAAGTCCAATTTGACCCACTGAACATATTTTTGGCCCAAGAGTCCTTAAACACTAAATTACCATACACACTCATTGACTTATCTTCTCATGCCCATTACTAGCCAAAAGTTCCACAAAAGTTTTTTTACAAAGTTTTTTTTATTTTTTTTTATTTTTTTTTATTTTTTTTGCATATTATGGCTGTAGCCTACAGAAGTCCAATTTGACCTACTGAACATGTTTTTGGCCCAAGAGTCATTAAACACTAACTTACTAAACACTCATTGACTTCCCTTCTGATTACAACTACAAGCAAAAAGTTCAACAAAAGTTTTTTTTACAATTTTTTTTTTTTTTTTACATGTTATGGCTGTAGCCTGCAGAAGTCCATATTTGACCTACTGAACATATTTTTGGCCCAAGAGTCATTAAACACTAACTTAATAAACACACTCATTGACTCCCCTTCTGATTCCAACTACAAGCCAAAAGTTCAACAAAAGGTTTTTACAATATTTTTTTTATTTTTTTTTTACATATTATGGCTGTAGCCTACAGAAGTCCAATTTGACCTACTGAACATGTTTTTGGCACAAGAGTCCTTAAAACACTAAATTACCATACACACTCATTGACTTATCTTCTCATGCCCATTACTAGCCAAAAGTTCCACAAAAGTTTTTTTACAATGTTTTTTTTAGTTTTTTTTTTTTTTTTACATATTATGGCTGTAGCCTACAGAAGTCCATATTTGACCTACTGAACATATTTTTGGCCAGAGAGTCATTAAACACTAACTTACTAAACACACTCATTGATTTCCCTTCTGATTCCAACTACAAGCCAAAAGTTCAACAAAAGGTGTTTAAATTTTTTTGTATTTTTTTTGTAATACTTTTTTTTTTTTTTTTTACATATTATGGCTGTAGCCTACAGAAGTCCAATTTGACCTACTGAACATATTTTTGCCAAAAGTTCAACAAAAGGTTTTTACAATTTTTTTTTTTTTTTTTTTTTTTTTTTACATATTATGGCTGTAGCATACAGAAGTCCAATTTGACCCACTGAACATATTTTTGGCCCAAGAGTCCTTAAACACTAAATTACCATACACACTCATTGACTTATCTTCTCATGCCCATTACTAGCCAAAAGTTCCACAAAAGTTTTTTTACAAAGTTTTTTTTATTTTTTTTTATTTTTTTTTATTTTTTTTGCATATTATGGCTGTAGCCTACAGAAGTCCAATTTGACCTACTGAACATGTTTTTGGCCCAAGAGTCATTAAACACTAACTTACTAAACACTCATTGACTTCCCTTCTGATTACAACTACAAGCAAAAAGTTCAACAAAAGTTTTTTTTACAATTTTTTTTTTTTTTTTACATGTTATGGCTGTAGCCTGCAGAAGTCCATATTTGACCTACTGAACATATTTTTGGCCCAAGAGTCATTAAACACTAACTTAATAAACACACTCATTGACTCCCCTTCTGATTCCAACTACAAGCCAAAAGTTCAACAAAAGGTTTTTACAATATTTTTTTTATTTTTTTTTTACATATTATGGCTGTAGCCTACAGAAGTCCAATTTGACCTACTGAACATGTTTTTGGCACAAGAGTCCTTAAAACACTAAATTACCATACACACTCATTGACTTATCTTCTCATGCCCATTACTAGCCAAAAGTTCCACAAAAGTTTTTTTACAATGTTTTTTTATTTTTTATTTTTTTTTACATATTATGGCTGTAGCCTACAGAAGTCCATATTTGACATACTGAACATATTTTTGGCCCAAGAGTCATTAAACACTAAATTACCATACAGACTCATCGACTTATCTTCTCATGCCCATTACTAGCCAAAAGTTCCACAAAAGTTTTTTTACGTTTTTTTTTGTTTTTTGTTTTTTTTTACATATTATGGCTGTAGCCTACAGAAGTCCATATTTGACCTACTGAACATATTTTTGGCCCAAGAGTCCTTAATCGCTAACTTAATAAACACACTCATTGACTTCCCTTCTGATTCCAGCTACAAGCCAAAAGTTCAACAAAAGGTTTTTACAAAAAATGTTTTTGTTTTTTTCTTAACATATCATGGCTGTAGCCTGCAGAAGTCCATATTTGACCTACTGAACATATTTTTGGCCCAAGAGTCATTAAACACTAACTTACTATACACACTCATTGACTTCCATTCTGATTCCAATTACTAGACAAGAGTTCAACAAAAAGTTTTTAATTTTCTTTTCTTTTCTTTTTTTTATTTCTTTTTTTTATACATTTTATGGCTGTAACCTACAGAAGTCCATATTTGACCTACTGAACATATTTCTGGCTCAAGAGTCCTTAAAAACTCACTTACTTTATATACTCATTGACTTCCCTTCTGATTCCAAATGCTAGCAAAAAGGTCCACAAAAGATTTTTTACCCTTTTTTTTTTTTTTTACATGTTATGGCTTTACAGAAGTCCAATTTGACCTACTGAACATATTTTTTGCCCAAGAGGCATTAAACTCTAAATTACCATACACACTCATTGACTTATCTTCTCATGCCCATTACTAGCCAAAAGTTCCACAAAAGTTTTTTTATGTTTTTTTTTTTTTTTTTTACATATTATGGCTGTAGCCTACAGAAGTCCATATTTGACCTACTGAATATATTTTTGGCCCAAGAGTCCTTAAACGCTAACTTACTAAACACACTCATTGACTTCCCTTCTGATTCCAAATACAAGCCAAAAGTTCAACAAAAGGTGTTTAAATTTTTTTGTATTTTTTTTGTAATACTTTTTTTTTTTTACATATTATGGCTGTAGCCTACAGAAGTCCAATTTGACCTACTGAACATATTTTTGCCAAAAGTTCAACAAAAGGTTTTTACAATTTTTTTTTTTTTTTTTTTTTTTTTTTTACATATTATGGCTGTAGCCTACAGAAGTCCATATTTGACCTACTGAACATATTTTTGGCCCAAGAGTCCTTAATCGCTAACTTAATAAACACACTCATTGACTTCCCTTCTGATTCCAGCTACAAGCCAAAAGTTCAACAAAAGGTTTTTACAAAAAATGTTTTTGTTTTTTTCTTAACATATCATGGCTGTAGCCTGCAGAAGTCCATATTTGACCTACTGAACATGTTTTTGGCACAAGAGTCCTTAAAACACTAAATTACCATACACACTCATTGACTTATCTTCTCATGCCCATTACTAGCCAAAAGTTCCACAAAAGTTTTTTTACAATGTTTTTTTATTTTTTATTTTTTTTTACATATTATGGCTGTAGCCTACAGAAGTCCATATTTGACATACTGAACATATTTTTGGCCCAAGAGTCATTAAACACTAAATTACCATACAGACTCATCGACTTATCTTCTCATGCCCATTACTAGCCAAAAGTTCCACAAAAGTTTTTTTTACGTTTTTTTTTGTTTTTTGTTTTTTTTACATATTATGGCTGTAGCCTACAGAAGTCCATATTTGACCTACTGAACATGTTTTTGGCCCAAGAGTCCTTAATCGCTAACTTAATAAACACACTCATTGACTTCCCTTCTGATTCCAGCTACAAGCCAAAAGTTCAACAAAAGGTTTTTACAAAAAATGTTTTTGTTTTTTTCTTAACATATCATGGCTGTAGCCTGCAGAAGTCCATATTTGACCTACTGAACATATTTTTGGCCCAAGAGTCATTAAACACTAACTTACTATACACACTCATTGACTTCCATTCTGATTCCAATTACTAGACAAGAGTTCAACAAAAAGTTTTTAATTTTCTTTTCTTTTCTTTTTTTTATTTCTTTTTTTTTATACATTTTATGGCTCTAACCTACAGAAGTCCATATTTGACCTACTGAACATATTTCTGGCTCAAGAGTCCTTAAAAACTCACTTACTTTATATACTCATTGACTTCCCTTCTGATTCCAAATGCTAGCAAAAAGGTCCACAAATGATTTTTTACCCTTTTTTTTTTTTTTTACATGTTATGGCTTTACAGAAGTCCAATTTGACCTACTGAACATATTTTTTGCCCAAGAGGCATTAAACTCTAAATTACCATACACACTCATTGACTTATCTTCTCATGCCCATTACTAGCCAAAAGTTCCACAAAAGTTTTTTTACGTTTTTTTTTTTTTTTTTACATATTATGGCTGTAGCCTACAGAAGTCCATATTTGACCTACTGAATATATTTTTGGCCCAAGAGTCCTTAAACACTAAACTACCATACACACTCATTGACTTATCTTCTCATGCCCATTACTAGCCAAAAGTTCCACAAAAGTTTTGTTACAATGTGTTTTTTTTTTTGTTTTTTGTTTTTTACATATTATGGCTGTAGCCTACAGAAGTCCATATTTGACCTACTGAACATATTTTTGGCCCAAGAGTCATTAAACACTAACTTACTAAACACTCATTGACTTCCCTTCTGATTCCAACTACAAGCCAAAAGTTCAACAAAAGGTTTTTAAATTTTTTGGTATTTTTTTTGTAATACTTTTTTTTTTACATATTATGGCTGTAGCCTACAGAAGTCCAATTTGACCTACTGAACATATTTTTGGCCCAAGAGTCCTTAAACACTAAACTACCATACACACTCATTGACTTATCTTCTCATGCCCATTACTAGCCAAAAGTTCCACAAAAGTTTTGTTACAATGTGTTTTTTTTTTTTTTTTTTGTTTTTTACATATTATGGCTGTAGCCTACAGAAGTCCATATTTGACCTACTGAACATATTTTTGGCCCAAGAGTCATTAAACACTAACTTACTAAACACTCATTGACTTCCCTTCTGATTCCAACTACAAGCCAAAAGTTCAACAAAAGGTTTTTAAATTTTTTGGTATTTTTTTTGTAATACTTTTTTTTTTACATATTATGGCTGTAGCCTACAGAAGTCCAATTTGACCTACTGAACATATTTTTGGCCCAAGAGTCCTTAAACACTAAATTACCATACACACTCATTGACTTATCTTCTCATGCCCATTACTAGCCAAAAGTTCCACAAAAGTTTTTTTACAATGTTTTTTTTAGTTTTTTTTTTTTTTTTCATATTATGGCTGTAGCCTACAGAAGTCCATATTTGACCTACTGAACATATTTTTGCCAAAAGTTCAACAAAAGGTTTTTACAATTTTTTTTTTTTTTTTTTTTTTTTTTTTTTACATATTATGGCTGTAGCCTACAGAAGTCCAATTTGACCCACTGAACATATTTTTGGCCCAAGAGTCCTTAAACACTAAATTACCATACACACTCATTGACTTATCTTCTCATGCCCATTACTAGCCAAAAGTTCCACAAAAGTTTTTTTACAAAGTTTTTTTTATTTTTTTTTATTTTTTTAATTTTTTTTTACATATTTATGGCTGTAGCCTACAAAAGTCCAATTTGACCTACTGAACATATTTTTGCCAAAAGTTCAACAAAAGGTTTTTACAATTTTTTATTTTTATATATATTTTTTTTTTACATATTATGGCTGTAGCCTACAGAAGTCCAATTTGACCTACTGAACATATTTCTGCCAAAAGTTCAACAAAAGGTTTTTACAATTTTTTATTTTTATATATATTTTTTTTTTACATTTTATGGCTGTAGCCTACAGAAGTCCAATTTGACCTACTGAAAAAATTTTTGGCCCAAGAGTCCTTAAACACTAAATTACCATACACACTCATTGACTTATCTTCTCATGCCCATTACTAGCCAAAAGTTCCACAAAAGTTTTTTTTCAATGTTATTTTATTTATTTATTTATTTATTTTATTTTTTTTACATATTATGGCTGTAGCCTACAGAAGTCCACATTTGACCTACTGAACATATTTTTGGCCCAAGAGTCACTAAACACTCACTTACTATATATACTCATTGACTTCCCTTCTGATTCCAAATGCTAGCCAAAAGTTCCACAAAAGTTTTTTTTACAACTTTTTTTTTTTTTTTTTTTTTACATGTTATGGCTGTACAGAAGTCCATATTTGACCTACTGAACATATTTTTGGCCCAGGAGTCCTTGAACACCAACTTCCTATACACACTCATTGACTTCCCTTCTAATTCCAACTGCAAGCCAAAAGTTCTACAAAAGGTTTTTTAAATTATTATTATTTTTTTAATTTTTTTTTTTAATATTATGGCTGTAGCCTACAGAAGTCCACATTTGACCTACTGAACATATTTTTGGCCCAAGAGTCATTCAACACTAACTTAATAAAGACACTCATTGACTTCCCTTCTGATTCCAACTACAAGCCAAAAGTTCAACAAAAGGTTTTTACAATTTTTTTTTATTTATTTATTATTATTTTTTTTTTACATATTATGGCTGTAGCCTACAGAAGTCCAATTTGACCTACTGAACATGTTTTTGGCCCAAGAGTCCTTAAAACACTAAATTACCATACACACTCATTGAATTATCTTCTCATGCCCATTACTAGCCAAAAGTTCCACAAAAGTTTTTTTTCAATTTTTAAAAAAAAAATTTTTTTAAACATATTATGGCTGTAGCCTGCAGAAGTCCATATTTGACCTACTGAACATATTTTTGGCCCAAGATTCATTAAACACTGACTTACTAAACACACTCATTGACTTCCCTTCTGACTCCAATTACAAGCAAAAAGTTCAACAAAAGGTTTTGACAAATTTTTAAAAAAAATTTAATAATTGTTTTTACATATTATGGCTGTAGCCTACAGAAGTCCAATTTGACCTACTGAACATATTTTTGCCAAAAGTTCAACAAAAGGTTTTTACAATTTTTTAAATTTTTGTTTTAATTTTTTTTACATATTATGGCTGTAGCCTACAGAAGTCCAATTTGACCTACTGAAAATATTTTTGGCCCAAGAGTCCTTAAACACTAAACTACCATACACACTCATTGACTTATCTTCTCATGCCCATTACTAGCCAAAAGTTCCACAAAAGTTTTGTTACAATGTGTTTTTTTTTTTTGTTTTTTGTTTTTTACATATTATGGCTGTAGCCTACAGAAGTCCATATTTGACCTACTGAACATATTTTTGGCCCAAGAGTCATTAAACACTAACTTACTAAACACTCATTGACTTCCCTTCTGATTCCAACTACAAGCCAAAAGTTCAACAAAAGGTTTTTAAATTTTTTTGTATTTTTTTTGTAATACTTTTTTTTTTACATATTATGGCTGTAGCCTACAGAAGTCCAATTTGACCTACTGAACATATTTTTGCCAAAAGTTCAACAAAAGGTTTTTACAAATTTTTTTTTTTTTTTTTTTTTTTTTTTTTTTTTTTTTTTTTTACATATTATGGCTGTAGCCTACAGAAGTCCAATTTGACCTACTGAACATATTTTTGGCCCAAGAGTCCTTAAACACTAAATTACCATACACACTCATTGACTTAACTTCTCATGCCCATTACTAGCCAAAAGTTCCACAAAAGTTTTTTTACAATGTTTTTTTTAGTTTTTTTTTTTTTTTTACATATTATGGCTGTAGCCTACAGAAGTCCATATTTGACCTACTGAACATATTTTTGCCAAAAGTTCAACAAAAGGTTTTTACAATTTTTTTTTTTTTTTTTTTTTTTTTTTTTACATATTATGGCTGTAGCCTACAGAAGTCCAATTTGACCCACTGAACATATTTTTGGCCCAAGAGTCCTTAAACACTAAATTACCATACACACTCATTGACTTATCTTCTCATGCCCATTACTAGCCAAAAGTTCCACAAAAGTTTTTTTACAAAGTTTTTTTTATTTTTTTTTATTTTTTTATTTTTTTTTTACATATTTATGGCTGTAGCCTACAAAAGTCCAATTTGACCTACTGAACATATTTTTGCCAAAAGTTCAACAAAAGGTTTTTACAATTTTTTATTTTTATATATATTTTTTTTTTACATATTATGGCTGTAGCCTACAGAAGTCCAATTTGACCTACTGAACATATTTCTGCCAAAAGTTCAACAAAAGGTTTTTACAATTTTTTATTTTTATATATATTTTTTTTTTACATTTTATGGCTGTAGCCTACAGAAGTCCAATTTGACCTACTGAAAATATTTTTGGCCCAAGAGTCCTTAAACACTAAATTACCATACACACTCATTGACTTATCTTCTCATGCCCATTACTAGCCAAAAGTTCCACAAAAGTTTTTTTTCAATGTTATTTTATTTATTTATTTATTTTTTTTATTTTTTTTACATATTATGGCTGTAGCCTACAGAAGTCCACATTTGACCTACTGAACATATTTTTGGCCCAAGAGTCACTAAACACTCACTTACTATATATACTCATTGACTTCCCTTCTGATTCCAAATGCTAGCCAAAAGTTCCACAAAAGTTTTTTTTACAACTTTTTTTTTTTTTTTTTTTTTTACATGTTATGGCTGTACAGAAGTCCATATTTGACCTACTGAACATATTTTTGGCCCAGGAGTCCTTGAACACCAACTTCCTATACACACTCATTGACTTCCCTTCTAATTCCAACTGCAAGCCAAAAGTTCTACAAAAGGTTTTTTAAATTATTATTATTTTTTTAATTTTTTTTTTAATATTATGGCTGTAGCCTACAGAAGTCCACATTTGACCTACTGAACATATTTTTGGCCCAAGAGTCATTCAACACTAACTTAATAAAGACACTCATTGACTCCCCTTCTGATTCCAACTACAAGCCAAAAGTTCAACAAAAGGTTTTTACAATTTTTTTTTATTTATTATTATTTTTTTTTTACATATTATGGCTGTAGCCTACAGAAGTCCAATTTGACCTACTGAACATGTTTTTGGCCCAAGAGTCCTTAAAACACTAAATTACCATACACACTCATTGAATTATCTTCTCATGCCCATTACTAGCCAAAAGTTCCACAAAAGTTTTTTTTCAATTTTTTAAAAAATTTTTTTTTTAAACATATTATGGCTGTAGCCTGCAGAAGTCCATATTTGACCTACTGAACATATTTTTGGCCCAAGATTCATTAAACACTGACTTACTAAACACACTCATTGACTTCCCTTCTGACTCCAATTACAAGCAAAAAGTTCAACAAAAGGTTTTGACAAATTTTTAAAAAAATTTTAATAATTGTTTTTACATATTATGGCTGTAGCCTACAGAAGTCCAATTTGACCTACTGAACATATTTTTGGCCCAAGAATCCTTAAACACTAAATTACCATACACACTCATTGACTTATCTTCTCATGCCCATTACTAGCCAAAAGTTCCACAAAAGTTTTTTTACAATGTTTTTTTTAGTTTTTTTTTTTTTTTTACATATTATGGCTGTAGCCTACAGAAGTCCATATTTGACCTACTGAACATATTTTTGGCCAGAGAGTCATTAAACACTAACTTACTAAACACACTCATTGACTTCCCTTCTGATTCCAACTACAAGCCAAAAGTTCAACAAAAGTTTTTTTTACAATTTTTTTTTTTTTTTACATGTTATGGCTGTAGCCTGCAGAAGTCCATATTTGACCTACTGAACATATTTTTGGCCCAAGAGTCATTAAACACTAACTTAATAAACACACTCATTGACTCCCCTTCTGATTCCAACTACAAGCCAAAAGTTCAACAAAAGGTTTTTACAATATTTTTTTTATTTTTTTTTTTACATATTATGGCTGTAGCCTACAGAAGTCCAATTTGACCTACTGAACATGTTTTTGGCACAAGAGTCCTTAAAACACTAAATTACCATACACACTCATTGACTTATCTTCTCATGCCCATTACTAGCCAAAAGTTCCACAAAAGTTTTTTTACAATGTTTTTTTATTTTTTATTTTTTTTTACATATTATGGCTGTAGCCTACAGAAGTCCATATTTGACATACTGAACATATTTTTGGCCCAAGAGTCATTAAACACTAAATTACCATACAGACTCATCGACTTATCTTCTCATGCCCATTACTAGCCAAAAGTTCCACAAAAGTTTTTTTACGTTTTTTTTTGTTTTTTGTTTTTTTTACATATTATGGCTGTAGCCTACAGAAGTCCATATTTGACCTACTGAACATATTTTTGGCCCAAGAGTCCTTAATCGCTAACTTAATAAACACACTCATTGACTTCCCTTCTGATTCCAGCTACAAGCCAAAAGTTCAACAAAAGGTTTTTACAAAAAATGTTTTTGTTTTTTTCTTAACATATCATGGCTGTAGCCTGCAGAAGTCCATATTTGACCTACTGAACATATTTTTGGCCCAAGAGTCATTAAACACTAACTTACTATACACACTCATTGACTTCCATTCTGATTCCAATGACTAGACAAGAGTTCAACAAAAAGTTTTTAATTTTCTTTTCTTTTCTTTTTTTTTTTCTTTTTTTTATACATTTTATGGCTGTAACCTACAGAAGTCCATATTTGACCTACTGAACATATTTCTGGCTCAAGAGTCCTTAAAAACTCACTTACTTTATATACTCATTGACTTCCCTTCTGATTCCAAATGCTAGCAAAAAGGTCCACAAAAGATTTTTTACCCTTTTTTTTTTTTTTTACATGTTATGGCTTTACAGAAGTCCAATTTGACCTACTGAACATATTTTTTGCCCAAGAGGCATTAAACTCTAAATTACCATACACACTCATTGACTTATCTTCTCATGCCCATTACTAGCCAAAAGTTCCACAAAAGTTTTTTTACGTTTTTTTTTTTTTTTTTTACATATTATGGCTGTAGCCTACAGAAGTCCATATTTGACCTACTGAATATATTTTTGGCCCAAGAGTCCTTAAACGCTAACTTACTAAACACACTCATTGACTTCCCTTCTGATTCCAAATACAAGCCAAAAGTTCAACAAAAGGTGTTTAAATTTTTTTGTATTTTTTTTGTAATACTTTTTTTTTTTTACATATTATGGCTGTAGCCTACAGAAGTCCAATTTGACCTACTGAACATATTTTTGCCAAAAGTTCAACAAAAGGTTTTTACAATTTTTTTTTTTTTTTTTTTTTTTTTTTTTTTTTTACATATTATGGCTGTAGCCTACAGAAGTCCATATTTGACCTACTGAACATATTTTTGGCCCAAGAGTCCTTAATCGCTAACTTAATAAACACACTCATTGACTTCCCTTCTGATTCCAGCTACAAGCCAAAAGTTCAACAAAAGGTTTTTACAAAAAATGTTTTTGTTTTTTTCTTAACATATCATGGCTGTAGCCTGCAGAAGTCCATATTTGACCTACTGAACATGTTTTTGGCACAAGAGTCCTTAAAACACTAAATTACCATACACACTCATTGACTTATCTTCTCATGCCCATTACTAGCCAAAAGTTCCACAAAAGTTTTTTTACAATGTTTTTTTATTTTTTATTTTTTTTTACATATTATGGCTGTAGCCTACAGAAGTCCATATTTGACATACTGAACATATTTTTGGCCCAAGAGTCATTAAACACTAAATTACCATACAGACTCATCGACTTATCTTCTCATGCCCATTACTAGCCAAAAGTTCCACAAAAGTTTTTTTACGTTTTTTTTTGTTTTTTGTTTTTTTTACATATTATGGCTGTAGCCTACAGAAGTCCATATTTGACCTACTGAACATGTTTTTGGCCCAAGAGTCCTTAATCGCTAACTTAATAAACACACTCATTGACTTCCCTTCTGATTCCAGCTACAAGCCAAAAGTTCAACAAAAGGTTTTTACAAAAAATGTTTTTGTTTTTTTCTTAACATATCATGGCTGTAGCCTGCAGAAGTCCATATTTGACCTACTGAACATATTTTTGGCCCAAGAGTCATTAAACACTAACTTACTAAACACACTCATTGACTTCCCTTCTGACTCCAATTACAAGCAAAAAGTTCAACAAAAGGTTTTGACAAATTTTTAAAAAAAATTTAATAATTGTTTTTACATATTATGGCTGTAGCCTACAGAAGTCCAATTTGACCTACTGAACATATTTTTGCCAAAAGTTCAACAAAAGGTTTTTACAATTTTTTAAATTTTTGTTTTAATTTTTTTTACATATTATGGCTGTAGCCTACAGAAGTCCAATTTGACCTACTGAAAATATTTTTGGCCCAAGAGTCCTTAAACACTAAACTACCATACACACTCATTGACTTATCTTCTCATGCCCATTACTAGCCAAAAGTTCCACAAAAGTTTTGTTACAATGTGTTTTTTTTTTTTGTTTTTTGTTTTTTACATATTATGGCTGTAGCCTACAGAAGTCCATATTTGACCTACTGAACATATTTTTGGCCCAAGAGTCATTAAACACTAACTTACTAAACACTCATTGACTTCCCTTCTGATTCCAACTACAAGCCAAAAGTTCAACAAAAGGTTTTTAAATTTTTTTGTATTTTTTTTGTAATACTTTTTTTTTTACATATTATGGCTGTAGCCTACAGAAGTCCAATTTGACCTACTGAACATATTTTTGCCAAAAGTTCAACAAAAGGTTTTTACAAATTTTTTTTTTTTTTTTTTTTTACATATTATGGCTGTAGCCTACAGAAGTCCAATTTGACCTACTGAACATATTTTTGGCCCAAGAGTCCTTAAACACTAAATTACCATACACACTCATTGACTTAACTTCTCATGCCCATTACTAGCCAAAAGTTCCACAAAAGTTTTTTTACAATGTTTTTTTTAGTTTTTTTTTTTTTTTACATATTATGGCTGTAGCCTACAGAAGTCCATATTTGACCTACTGAACATATTTTTGCCAAAAGTTCAACAAAAGGTTTTTACAATTTTTTTTTTTTTTTTTTTTTTTTTTTTTTACATATTATGGCTGTAGCCTACAGAAGTCCAATTTGACCCACTGAACATATTTTTGGCCCAAGAGTCCTTAAACACTAAATTACCATACACACTCATTGACTTATCTTCTCATGCCCATTACTAGCCAAAAGTTCCACAAAAGTTTTTTTACAAAGTTTTTTTTATTTTTTTTTATTTTTTTATTTTTTTTTTACATATTTATGGCTGTAGCCTACAAAAGTCCAATTTGACCTACTGAACATATTTTTGCCAAAAGTTCAACAAAAGGTTTTTACAATTTTTTATTTTTATATATATTTTTTTTTTACATATTATGGCTGTAGCCTACAGAAGTCCAATTTGACCTACTGAACATATTTCTGCCAAAAGTTCAACAAAAGGTTTTTACAATTTTTTATTTTTATATATATTTTTTTTTTACATTTTATGGCTGTAGCCTACAGAAGTCCAATTTGACCTACTGAAAATATTTTTGGCCCAAGAGTCCTTAAACACTAAATTACCATACACACTCATTGACTTATCTTCTCATGCCCATTACTAGCCAAAAGTTCCACAAAAGTTTTTTTTCAATGTTATTTTATTTATTTATTTATTTTTTTTATTTTTTTTACATATTATGGCTGTAGCCTACAGAAGTCCACATTTGACCTACTGAACATATTTTTGGCCCAAGAGTCACTAAACACTCACTTACTATATATACTCATTGACTTCCCTTCTGATTCCAAATGCTAGCCAAAAGTTCCACAAAAGTTTTTTTTACAACTTTTTTTTTTTTTTTTTTTTTACATGTTATGGCTGTACAGAAGTCCATATTTGACCTACTGAACATATTTTTGGCCCAGGAGTCCTTGAACACCAACTTCCTATACACACTCATTGACTTCCCTTCTAATTCCAACTGCAAGCCAAAAGTTCTACAAAAGGTTTTTTAAATTATTATTATTTTTTTAAATTTTTTTTTAATATTATGGCTGTAGCCTACAGAAGTCCACATTTGACCTACTGAACATATTTTTGGCCCAAGAGTCATTCAACACTAACTTAATAAAGACACTCATTGACTCCCCTTCTGATTCCAACTACAAGCCAAAAGTTCAACAAAAGGTTTTTACAATTTTTTTTTATTTATTATTATTTTTTTTTTACATATTATGGCTGTAGCCTACAGAAGTCCAATTTGACCTACTGAACATGTTTTTGGCCCAAGAGTCCTTAAAACACTAAATTACCATACACACTCATTGAATTATCTTCTCATGCCCATTACTAGCCAAAAGTTCCACAAAAGTTTTTTTTCAATTTTTTTAAAAAAAAATTTTTTAAACATATTATGGCTGTAGCCTGCAGAAGTCCATATTTGACCTACTGAACATATTTTTGGCCCAAGATTCATTAAACACTGACTTACTAAACACACTCATTGACTTCCCTTCTGACTCCAATTACAAGCAAAAAGTTCAACAAAAGGTTTTGACAAATTTTTAAAAAAATTTTAATAATTGTTTTTACATATTATGGCTGTAGCCTACAGAAGTCCAATTTGACCTACTGAACATATTTTTGGCCCAAGAATCCTTAAACACTAAATTACCATACACACTCATTGACTTATCTTCTCATGCCCATTACTAGCCAAAAGTTCCACAAAAGTTTTTTTACAATGTTTTTTTTAGTTTTTTTTTTTTTTTTACATATTATGGCTGTAGCCTACAGAAGTCCATATTTGACCTACTGAACATATTTTTGGCCAGAGAGTCATTAAACACTAACTTACTAAACACACTCATTGATTTCCCTTCTGATTCCAACTACAAGCCAAAAGTTCAACAAAAGGTGTTTAAATTTTTTTGTATTTTTTTTGTAATACTTTTTTTTTTTTTTTTTTACATATTATGGCTGTAGCCTACAGAAGTCCAATTTGACCTACTGAACATATTTTTGCCAAAAGTTCAACAAAAGGTTTTTACAATTTTTTTTTTTTTTTTTTTTTTTTTTACATATTATGGCTGTAGCATACAGAAGTCCAATTTGACCCACTGAACATATTTTTGGCCCAAGAGTCCTTAAACACTAAATTACCATACACACTCATTGACTTATCTTCTCATGCCCATTACTAGCCAAAAGTTCCACAAAAGTTTTTTTACAAAGTTTTTTTTATTTTTTTTTATTTTTTTTTATTTTTTTTGCATATTATGGCTGTAGCCTACAGAAGTCCAATTTGACCTACTGAACATGTTTTTGGCCCAAGAGTCATTAAACACTAACTTACTAAACACTCATTGACTTCCCTTCTGATTACAACTACAAGCAAAAAGTTCAACAAAAGTTTTTTTTACAATTTTTTTTTTTTTTTTACATGTTATGGCTGTAGCCTGCAGAAGTCCATATTTGACCTACTGAACATATTTTTGGCCCAAGAGTCATTAAACACTAACTTAATAAACACACTCATTGACTCCCCTTCTGATTCCAACTACAAGCCAAAAGTTCAACAAAAGGTTTTTACAATATTTTTTTTATTTTTTTTTTACATATTATGGCTGTAGCCTACAGAAGTCCAATTTGACCTACTGAACATGTTTTTGGCACAAGAGTCCTTAAAACACTAAATTACCATACACACTCATTGACTTATCTTCTCATGCCCATTACTAGCCAAAAGTTCCACAAAAGTTTTTTTACAATGTTTTTTTATTTTTTATTTTTTTTTACATATTATGGCTGTAGCCTACAGAAGTCCATATTTGACATACTGAACATATTTTTGGCCCAAGAGTCATTAAACACTAAATTACCATACAGACTCATCGACTTATCTTCTCATGCCCATTACTAGCCAAAAGTTCCACAAAAGTTTTTTTACGTTTTTTTTTGTTTTTTGTTTTTTTTTACATATTATGGCTGTAGCCTACAGAAGTCCATATTTGACCTACTGAACATATTTTTGGCCCAAGAGTCCTTAATCGCTAACTTAATAAACACACTCATTGACTTCCCTTCTGATTCCAGCTACAAGCCAAAAGTTCAACAAAAGGTTTTTACAAAAAATGTTTTTGTTTTTTTCTTAACATATCATGGCTGTAGCCTGCAGAAGTCCATATTTGACCTACTGAACATATTTTTGGCCCAAGAGTCATTAAACACTAACTTACTATACACACTCATTGACTTCCATTCTGATTCCAATTACTAGACAAGAGTTCAACAAAAAGTTTTTAATTTTCTTTTCTTTTCTTTTTTTTATTTCTTTTTTTTATACATTTTATGGCTGTAACCTACAGAAGTCCATATTTGACCTACTGAACATATTTCTGGCTCAAGAGTCCTTAAAAACTCACTTACTTTATATACTCATTGACTTCCCTTCTGATTCCAAATGCTAGCAAAAAGGTCCACAAAAGATTTTTTACCCTTTTTTTTTTTTTTTACATGTTATGGCTTTACAGAAGTCCAATTTGACCTACTGAACATATTTTTTGCCCAAGAGGCATTAAACTCTAAATTACCATACACACTCATTGACTTATCTTCTCATGCCCATTACTAGCCAAAAGTTCCACAAAAGTTTTTTTACGTTTTTTTTTTTTTTTTTTACATATTATGGCTGTAGCCTACAGAAGTCCATATTTGACCTACTGAATATATTTTTGGCCCAAGAGTCCTTAAACGCTAACTTACTAAACACACTCATTGACTTCCCTTCTGATTCCAAATACAAGCCAAAAGTTCAACAAAAGGTGTTTAAATTTTTTTGTATTTTTTTTGTAATACTTTTTTTTTTTTACATATTATGGCTGTAGCCTACAGAAGTCCAATTTGACCTACTGAACATATTTTTGCCAAAAGTTCAACAAAAGGTTTTTACAATTTTTTTTTTTTTTTTTTTTTTTTTTTTTTTTTACATATTATGGCTGTAGCCTACAGAAGTCCATATTTGACCTACTGAACATATTTTTGGCCCAAGAGTCCTTAATCGCTAACTTAATAAACACACTCATTGACTTCCCTTCTGATTCCAGCTACAAGCCAAAAGTTCAACAAAAGGTTTTTACAAAAAATGTTTTTGTTTTTTTCTTAACATATCATGGCTGTAGCCTGCAGAAGTCCATATTTGACCTACTGAACATGTTTTTGGCACAAGAGTCCTTAAAACACTAAATTACCATACACACTCATTGACTTATCTTCTCATGCCCATTACTAGCCAAAAGTTCCACAAAAGTTTTTTTACAATGTTTTTTTATTTTTTATTTTTTTTTACATATTATGGCTGTAGCCTACAGAAGTCCATATTTGACATACTGAACATATTTTTGGCCCAAGAGTCATTAAACACTAAATTACCATACAGACTCATCGACTTATCTTCTCATGCCCATTACTAGCCAAAAGTTCCACAAAAGTTTTTTTTACGTTTTTTTTTGTTTTTTGTTTTTTTTACATATTATGGCTGTAGCCTACAGAAGTCCATATTTGACCTACTGAACATGTTTTTGGCCCAAGAGTCCTTAATCGCTAACTTAATAAACACACTCATTGACTTCCCTTCTGATTCCAGCTACAAGCCAAAAGTTCAACAAAAGGTTTTTACAAAAAATGTTTTTGTTTTTTTCTTAACATATCATGGCTGTAGCCTGCAGAAGTCCATATTTGACCTACTGAACATATTTTTGGCCCAAGAGTCATTAAACACTAACTTACTATACACACTCATTGACTTCCATTCTGATTCCAATTACTAGACAAGAGTTCAACAAAAAGTTTTTAATTTTCTTTTCTTTTCTTTTTTTTATTTCTTTTTTTTTATACATTTTATGGCTCTAACCTACAGAAGTCCATATTTGACCTACTGAACATATTTCTGGCTCAAGAGTCCTTAAAAACTCACTTACTTTATATACTCATTGACTTCCCTTCTGATTCCAAATGCTAGCAAAAAGGTCCACAAATGATTTTTTACCCTTTTTTTTTTTTTTTACATGTTATGGCTTTACAGAAGTCCAATTTGACCTACTGAACATATTTTTTGCCCAAGAGGCATTAAACTCTAAATTACCATACACACTCATTGACTTATCTTCTCATGCCCATTACTAGCCAAAAGTTCCACAAAAGTTTTTTTACGTTTTTTTTTTTTTTTTTACATATTATGGCTGTAGCCTACAGAAGTCCATATTTGACCTACTGAATATATTTTTGGCCCAAGAGTCCTTAAACACTAAACTACCATACACACTCATTGACTTATCTTCTCATGCCCATTACTAGCCAAAAGTTCCACAAAAGTTTTGTTACAATGTGTTTTTTTTTTTTTTTTTTGTTTTTTACATATTATGGCTGTAGCCTACAGAAGTCCATATTTGACCTACTGAACATATTTTTGGCCCAAGAGTCATTAAACACTAACTTACTAAACACTCATTGACTTCCCTTCTGATTCCAACTACAAGCCAAAAGTTCAACAAAAGGTTTTTAAATTTTTTGGTATTTTTTTTGTAATACTTTTTTTTTTACATATTATGGCTGTAGCCTACAGAAGTCCAATTTGACCTACTGAACATATTTTTGCCAAAAGTTCAACAAAAGGTTTTTACAAATTTTTTTTTTTTTTTTTTTTTACATATTATGGCTGTAGCCTACAGAAGTCCAATTTGACCTACTGAACATATTTTTGGCCCAAGAGTCCTTAAACACTAAATTACCATACACACTCATTGACTTATCTTCTCATGCCCATTACTAGCCAAAAGTTCCACAAAAGTTTTTTTACAATGTTTTTTTTAGTTTTTTTTTTTTTTTTCATATTATGGCTGTAGCCTACAGAAGTCCATATTTGACCTACTGAACATATTTTTGCCAAAAGTTCAACAAAAGGTTTTTACAATTTTTTTTTTTTTTTTTTTTTTTTTTTTTACATATTATGGCTGTAGCCTACAGAAGTCCAATTTGACCCACTGAACATATTTTTGGCCCAAGAGTCCTTAAACACTAAATTACCATACACACTCATTGACTTATCTTCTCATGCCCATTACTAGCCAAAAGTTCCACAAAAGTTTTTTTACAAAGTTTTTTTTATTTTTTTTTATTTTTTTAATTTTTTTTTACATATTTATGGCTGTAGCCTACAAAAGTCCAATTTGACCTACTGAACATATTTTTGCCAAAAGTTCAACAAAAGGTTTTTACAATTTTTTATTTTTATATATATTTTTTTTTTACATATTATGGCTGTAGCCTACAGAAGTCCAATTTGACCTACTGAACATATTTCTGCCAAAAGTTCAACAAAAGGTTTTTACAATTTTTTATTTTTATATATATTTTTTTTTTACATTTTATGGCTGTAGCCTACAGAAGTCCAATTTGACCTACTGAAAAAATTTTTGGCCCAAGAGTCCTTAAACACTAAATTACCATACACACTCATTGACTTATCTTCTCATGCCCATTACTAGCCAAAAGTTCCACAAAAGTTTTTTTTCAATGTTATTTTATTTATTTATTTATTTATTTTATTTTTTTTACATATTATGGCTGTAGCCTACAGAAGTCCACATTTGACCTACTGAACATATTTTTGGCCCAAGAGTCACTAAACACTCACTTACTATATATACTCATTGACTTCCCTTCTAATTCCAAATGCTAGCCAAAAGTTCCACAAAAGTTTTTTTTACAACTTTTTTTTTTTTTTTTTTTTTACATGTTATGGCTGTACAGAAGTCCATATTTGACCTACTGAACATATTTTTGGCCCAGGAGTCCTTGAACACCAACTTCCTATACACACTCATTGACTTCCCTTCTAATTCCAACTGCAAGCCAAAAGTTCTACAAAAGGTTTTTTAAATTATTATTATTTTTTTAATTTTTTTTTTTAATATTATGGCTGTAGCCTACAGAAGTCCACATTTGACCTACTGAACATATTTTTGGCCCAAGAGTCATTCAACACTAACTTAATAAAGACACTCATTGACTTCCCTTCTGATTCCAACTACAAGCCAAAAGTTCAACAAAAGGTTTTTACAATTTTTTTTTATTTATTATTATTTTTTTTTTACATATTATGGCTGTAGCCTACAGAAGTCCAATTTGACCTACTGAACATGTTTTTGGCCCAAGAGTCCTTAAAACACTAAATTACCATACACACTCATTGAATTATCTTCTCATGCCCATTACTAGCCAAAAGTTCCACAAAAGTTTTTTTTCAATTTTTAAAAAAAAATTTTTTTTAAACATATTATGGCTGTAGCCTGCAGAAGTCCATATTTGACCTACTGAACATATTTTTGGCCCAAGATTCATTAAACACTGACTTACTAAACACACTCATTGACTTCCCTTCTGACTCCAATTACAAGCAAAAAGTTCAACAAAAGGTTTTGACAAATTTTTAAAAAAAATTTAATAATTGTTTTTACATATTATGGCTGTAGCCTACAGAAGTCCAATTTGACCTACTGAACATATTTTTGCCAAAAGTTCAACAAAAGGTTTTTACAATTTTTTAAATTTTTGTTTTAATTTTTTTTACATATTATGGCTGTAGCCTACAGAAGTCCAATTTGACCTACTGAAAATATTTTTGGCCCAAGAGTCCTTAAACACTAAACTACCATACACACTCATTGACTTATCTTCTCATGCCCATTACTAGCCAAAAGTTCCACAAAAGTTTTGTTACAATGTGTTTTTTTTTTTGTTTTTTGTTTTTTACATATTATGGCTGTAGCCTACAGAAGTCCATATTTGACCTACTGAACATATTTTTGGCCCAAGAGTCATTAAACACTAACTTACTAAACACTCATTGACTTCCCTTCTGATTCCAACTACAAGCCAAAAGTTCAACAAAAGGTTTTTAAATTTTTTTGTATTTTTTTTGTAATACTTTTTTTTTTACATATTATGGCTGTAGCCTACAGAAGTCCAATTTGACCTACTGAACATATTTTTGCCAAAAGTTCAACAAAAGGTTTTTACAAATTTTTTTTTTTTTTTTTTTTTTACATATTATGGCTGTAGCCTACAGAAGTCCAATTTGACCTACTGAACATATTTTTGGCCCAAGAGTCCTTAAACACTAAATTACCATACACACTCATTGACTTAACTTCTCATGCCCATTACTAGCCAAAAGTTCCACAAAAGTTTTTTTACAATGTTTTTTTTAGTTTTTTTTTTTTTTTTACATATTATGGCTGTAGCCTACAGAAGTCCATATTTGACCTACTGAACATATTTTTGCCAAAAGTTCAACAAAAGGTTTTTACAATTTTTTTTTTTTTTTTTTTTTTTTTTTACATATTATGGCTGTAGCCTACAGAAGTCCAATTTGACCCACTGAACATATTTTTGGCCCAAGAGTCCTTAAACACTAAATTACCATACACACTCATTGACTTATCTTCTCATGCCCATTACTAGCCAAAAGTTCCACAAAAGTTTTTTTACAAAGTTTTTTTTATTTTTTTTTATTTTTTTATTTTTTTTTTACATATTTATGGCTGTAGCCTACAAAAGTCCAATTTGACCTACTGAACATATTTTTGCCAAAAGTTCAACAAAAGGTTTTTACAATTTTTTATTTTTATATATATTTTTTTTTTACATATTATGGCTGTAGCCTACAGAAGTCCAATTTGACCTACTGAACATATTTCTGCCAAAAGTTCAACAAAAGGTTTTTACAATTTTTTATTTTTATATATATTTTTTTTTTACATTTTATGGCTGTAGCCTACAGAAGTCCAATTTGACCTACTGAAAATATTTTTGGCCCAAGAGTCCTTAAACACTAAATTACCATACACACTCATTGACTTATCTTCTCATGCCCATTACTAGCCAAAAGTTCCACAAAAGTTTTTTTTCAATGTTATTTTATTTATTTATTTATTTTTTTTATTTTTTTTACATATTATGGCTGTAGCCTACAGAAGTCCACATTTGACCTACTGAACATATTTTTGGCCCAAGAGTCACTAAACACTCACTTACTATATATACTCATTGACTTCCCTTCTGATTCCAAATGCTAGCCAAAAGTTCCACAAAAGTTTTTTTTACAACTTTTTTTTTTTTTTTTTTTTTTACATGTTATGGCTGTACAGAAGTCCATATTTGACCTACTGAACATATTTTTGGCCCAGGAGTCCTTGAACACCAACTTCCTATACACACTCATTGACTTCCCTTCTAATTCCAACTGCAAGCCAAAAGTTCTACAAAAGGTTTTTTAAATTATTATTATTTTTTTAATTTTTTTTTTAATATTATGGCTGTAGCCTACAGAAGTCCACATTTGACCTACTGAACATATTTTTGGCCCAAGAGTCATTCAACACTAACTTAATAAAGACACTCATTGACTCCCCTTCTGATTCCAACTACAAGCCAAAAGTTCAACAAAAGGTTTTTACAATTTTTTTTTATTTATTATTATTTTTTTTTTACATATTATGGCTGTAGCCTACAGAAGTCCAATTTGACCTACTGAACATGTTTTTGGCCCAAGAGTCCTTAAAACACTAAATTACCATACACACTCATTGAATTATCTTCTCATGCCCATTACTAGCCAAAAGTTCCACAAAAGTTTTTTTTCAATTTTTTAAAAAAATTTTTTTTTAAACATATTATGGCTGTAGCCTGCAGAAGTCCATATTTGACCTACTGAACATATTTTTGGCCCAAGATTCATTAAACACTGACTTACTAAACACACTCATTGACTTCCCTTCTGACTCCAATTACAAGCAAAAAGTTCAACAAAAGGTTTTGACAAATTTTTAAAAAAATTTTAATAATTGTTTTTACATATTATGGCTGTAGCCTACAGAAGTCCAATTTGACCTACTGAACATATTTTTGGCCCAAGAATCCTTAAACACTAAATTACCATACACACTCATTGACTTATCTTCTCATGCCCATTACTAGCCAAAAGTTCCACAAAAGTTTTTTTACAATGTTTTTTTTAGTTTTTTTTTTTTTTTTACATATTATGGCTGTAGCCTACAGAAGTCCATATTTGACCTACTGAACATATTTTTGGCCAGAGAGTCATTAAACACTAACTTACTAAACACACTCATTGATTTCCCTTCTGATTCCAACTACAAGCCAAAAGTTCAACAAAAGGTGTTTAAATTTTTTTGTATTTTTTTTGTAATACTTTTTTTTTTTTTTTTTACATATTATGGCTGTAGCCTACAGAAGTCCAATTTGACCTACTGAACATATTTTTGCCAAAAGTTCAACAAAAGGTTTTTACAATTTTTTTTTTTTTTTTTTTTTTTTTTTACATATTATGGCTGTAGCCTACAGAAGTCCAATTTGACCCACTGAACATATTTTTGGCCCAAGAGTCCTTAAACACTAAATTACCATACACACTCATTGACTTATCTTCTCATGCCCATTACTAGCCAAAAGTTCCACAAAAGTTTTTTTACAAAGTTTTTTTTATTTTTTTTTATTTTTTTTTATTTTTTTTGCATATTATGGCTGTAGCCTACAGAAGTCCAATTTGACCTACTGAACATGTTTTTGGCCCAAGAGTCATTAAACACTAACTTACTAAACACTCATTGACTTCCCTTCTGATTCCAACTACAAGCCAAAAGTTCAACAAAAGTTTTTTTTACAATTTTTTTTTTTTTTTTACATGTTATGGCTGTAGCCTGCAGAAGTCCATATTTGACCTACTGAACATATTTTTGGCCCAAGAGTCATTAAACACTAACTTAATAAACACACTCATTGACTCCCCTTCTGATTCCAACTACAAGCCAAAAGTTCAACAAAAGGTTTTTACAATATTTTTTTTATTTTTTTTTTACATATTATGGCTGTAGCCTACAGAAGTCCAATTTGACCTACTGAACATGTTTTTGGCACAAGAGTCCTTAAAAACTCACTTACTTTATATACTCATTGACTTCCCTTCTGATTCCAAATGCTAGCAAAAAGGTCCACAAAAGATTTTTTACCCTTTTTTTTTTTTTTTACATGTTATGGCTTTACAGAAGTCCAATTTGACCTACTGAACATATTTTTTGCCCAAGAGGCATTAAACTCTAAATTACCATACACACTCATTGACTTATCTTCTCATGCCCATTACTAGCCAAAAGTTCCACAAAAGTTTTTTTACGTTTTTTTTTTTTTTTTTTACATATTATGGCTGTAGCCTACAGAAGTCCATATTTGACCTACTGAATATATTTTTGGCCCAAGAGTCCTTAAACGCTAACTTACTAAACACACTCATTGACTTCCCTTCTGATTCCAAATACAAGCCAAAAGTTCAACAAAAGGTGTTTAAATTTTTTTGTATTTTTTTTGTAATACTTTTTTTTTTTTACATATTATGGCTGTAGCCTACAGAAGTCCAATTTGACCTACTGAACATATTTTTGCCAAAAGTTCAACAAAAGGTTTTTACAATTTTTTTTTTTTTTTTTTTTTTTTTTTTTTTACATATTATGGCTGTAGCCTACAGAAGTCCATATTTGACCTACTGAACATATTTTTGGCCCAAGAGTCCTTAATCGCTAACTTAATAAACACACTCATTGACTTCCCTTCTGATTCCAGCTACAAGCCAAAAGTTCAACAAAAGGTTTTTACAAAAAATGTTTTTGTTTTTTTCTTAACATATCATGGCTGTAGCCTGCAGAAGTCCATATTTGACCTACTGAACATGTTTTTGGCACAAGAGTCCTTAAAACACTAAATTACCATACACACTCATTGACTTATCTTCTCATGCCCATTACTAGCCAAAAGTTCCACAAAAGTTTTTTTACAATGTTTTTTTATTTTTTATTTTTTTTTACATATTATGGCTGTAGCCTACAGAAGTCCATATTTGACATACTGAACATATTTTTGGCCCAAGAGTCATTAAACACTAAATTACCATACAGACTCATCGACTTATCTTCTCATGCCCATTACTAGCCAAAAGTTCCACAAAAGTTTTTTTACGTTTTTTTTTGTTTTTTGTTTTTTTTACATATTATGGCTGTAGCCTACAGAAGTCCATATTTGACCTACTGAACATGTTTTTGGCCCAAGAGTCCTTAATCGCTAACTTAATAAACACACTCATTGACTTCCCTTCTGATTCCAGCTACAAGCCAAAAGTTCAACAAAAGGTTTTTACAAAAAATGTTTTTGTTTTTTTCTTAACATATCATGGCTGTAGCCTGCAGAAGTCCATATTTGACCTACTGAACATATTTTTGGCCCAAGAGTCATTAAACACTAACTTACTATACACACTCATTGACTTCCATTCTGATTCCAATTACTAGACAAGAGTTCAACAAAAAGTTTTTAATTTTCTTTTCTTTTCTTTTTTTTATTTCTTTTTTTTTATACATTTTATGGCTCTAACCTACAGAAGTCCATATTTGACCTACTGAATATATTTTTGGCCCAAGAGTCCTTAAACGCTAACTTACTAAACACACTCATTGACTTCCCTTCTGATTCCAATTAAAGGCCAAAAGTTCAAGAAAAGTTTTTTTTTCAATTTTTTTTTTTTTTTTTTTTTTTTTAACATATTATGGCTGTAGCCTGCAGAAGTCCATATTTGACCTACTGAACATATTTTTGGCCCAAGAGTCATTAAACACTAACTTAATAAACACACTCATTTACTTCCCTTCTGATTCCAACAACAAGCCAAAAGTTCAACAAAAGGTTTTTAAAAATTTTTTTTTTTTTTTTTACATATTATGGCTGTAGCCTACAGAAGTCCAATTTGACCTACTGAACATGTTTTTGGCCCAAGAGTCCTTAAAACACTAAATTACCATACACACTCATTGAATTATCGTCTCATGCCCA
Organism: Gobio gobio; assembly: GCF_949357685.1. Taxonomy (NCBI): domain Eukaryota; kingdom Metazoa; phylum Chordata; class Actinopteri; order Cypriniformes; family Gobionidae; genus Gobio; species Gobio gobio. The sequence goes on along the minus strand of NC_137109.1, from coordinate 14,023,766 downwards.
TTACTAGCCAAAATTCCACAAAAGTTTTTGACAATTTTTTTTTAATTTTTTTAATAATTTTTTTTACATATTATGGCTGTAGCCTACAGAAGTCCAATTTGACCTACTGAACATATTTTTGGCCCAAGAGTCCTTACACACTAAATTACCATACACACTCATTGACTTATCTTCTCATGCCCATTACTAGCCAAAAGTTCCACAAAAGTTTTTTTACAATGTTTTATTTTTTTTTTTTTTTTTTTTTTACATATTATGGCTGTAGCCTACAGAAGTCCATATTTGACCTACTGAACATATTTTTGGCCCAAGAGTCATTAAACACTAACTTACTAAACACACTCATTGACTTCCCTTCTGATTCCAACTACAAGCAGAAAGTTCAACAAAAGGTTTTTACAAAAATTTTTTTTTTAAATTTTTTTTTTTTTACATATTATGGCTGTAGCCTACAGAAGTCCAATTTGACCTACTGAACATATTTTTGGCCCAAGAGTCCTTAAATACTAAATTACCATACACACTCATTGACTTATCTTCTCATGCCCATTACTAGCCAAAAGTTCCACAAAAGTTTTTTTACAATGTTTTTTTATTTTTTTTGTAATACTTTATTTTTTTTACATATTATGGCTGTAGCCTAGAAAAGTCCAATTTGACCAACTGAACATATTTTTGCCAAAAATTCAACAAAAGGTTTTTACAATTTTTTTTTTTTTTTTTTTTTTTTTACATATTATGGCTTTAGCCTACAGAAGTCCAATTTGACCTACTGAACATATTTTGCCAAAAGTTCAACAAAAGGTTTTTACAATTTTTTATTTTTTTTTATTTATTTTTTTACATATTATGGCTGTAGCCTACAGAAGTCCAATTTGACCTACTGAAAATATTTTTGGCCCAAGAGTCCTTAAACACTAAATTACCATACACACTCATTGACTTATCTTCTCATGCCCATTAATAGCCAAAAGTTCCACAAAAGTTTTTTTACAATGTTTTTTTTTTTTTTTTTTACATATTATGGCTGTAGCCTACAGAAGTCCAATTTGACCTACTGAACATATTTTTGCCAAAAGTTCAACAAAAGGTTTTTACAAATTTTTTTTATTGATTTATTTTTATTTTTTTTACATATTATGGCTGTAGCCTACAGAAGTCCAATTTGACCAACTGAACATATTTTTGCCAAAAATTCAACAAAAGGTTTTTACAATTTTTTTTTTTTTTTTTTTTTTTTTACATATTATGGCTGTAGCCTACAGAAGTCCAATTTGACCTACTGAACATATTTTGCCATAAGTTCAACAAAAGGTTTTTACAATTTTTTATTTTTTTTTATTTATTTTTTTACATATTATGGCTGTAGCCTACAGAAGTCCAATTTGACCTACTGAAAATATTTTTGGCCCAAGAGTCCTTAAACACTAAATTACCATACACACTCATTGACTTATCTTCTCATGCCCATTAATAGCCAAAAGTTCCACAAAAGTTTTTTTACAATGTTTTTTTTTTTTTTTTTTACATATTATGGCTGTAGCCTACAGAAGTCCAATTTGACCTACTGAACATATTTTTGCCAAAAGTTCAACAAAAGGTTTTTACAAATTTTTTTTATTGATTTATTTTTATTTTTTTTACATATTATGGCTGTAGCCTACAGAAGTCCATTTTGACTTACTGAACATATTTTTGCCAAAAGTTCAACAAAAGGTTTTTACAAATTTTTTTTATTGATTTATTTTTATTTTTTTTACATATTATGGCTGTAGCCTACAGAAGTCCATTTTGACTTACTGAACATATTTTTGCCAAAAGTTCAACAAAAGGTTTTTACAATTTTTTTTTTTTTTTTTTTTACATATTATGGCTGTAGCCTACAGAAGTCCAATTTGACCTACTGAACATATTTTTGCCAAAAGTTCAACAAAAGGTTTTTACAATTTTTTTTTTTTTTTTTTTTTTACATATTATGGCTGTAGCCTACAGAAGTCCAATTTGACCTACTGAACATATTTTTGGCCCAAGAGTCATTCAACACTAACTTAATAAAGACACTCATTGACTTCCCTTCTGATTCCAACTACAAGCCAAAAATTCAACAAAAGGTTTTTACAATTTTTTTTTATTTATAATTTTTTTTTTTTTTTACATATTATGGCTGTAGCCTACAGAAGTCCAATTTGACCTACTGAACATGTTTTTGGCCCAAGAGTCCTTAAAACACTAAATTACCATACACACTCATTGAATTATCTTCTCATGCCCATTACTAGCCAAAAGTTCCACAAAAGTTTTTTTTCAATTTTTTTTTTAAACATATTATGGCTGTAGCCTGCAGAAGTCCATATTTGACCTACTGAACATATTTTTGGCCCAAGATTCATTAAACACTGACTTACTAAACACACTCATTGACTTCCCTTCTGACTCCAATTACAAGCAAAAAGTTCAACAAAAGGTTTTGACAAATTTTTAAAAAAATTTTAATAATTGTTTTTACATATTATGGCTGTAGCCTACAGAAGTCCAATTTGACCTACTGAACATATTTTTGGCCCAAGAATCCTTAAACACTAAATTACCATACACACTCATTGACTTATCTTCTCATGCCCATTACTAGCCAAAAGTTCCACAAAAGTTTTTTTACAATGTTTTTTTTTTTTTTTTTACATATTATGGCTGTAGCCTACAGAAGTCCAATTTGACCTACTGAACATATTTTTGCCAAAAGTTCAACAAAAGGTTTTTACAAATTTTTTTTATTGATTTATTTTTTTTTTTTTTTACATATTATGGCTGTAGCCTACAGAAGTCCATTTTGACTTACTGAACATATTTTTGCCAAAAGTTCAACAAAAGGTTTTTACAATTTTTTTTTTTTTTTTTTTTTTACATATTATGGCTGTAGCCTACAGAAGTCCAATTTGACCTACTGAACATATTTTTGCCAAAAGTTCAACAAAAGGTTTTTACAATTTTTTTTTTTTTTTTTTTTTTTTACATATTATGGCTGTAGCCTACAGAAGTCCAATTTGACCTACTGAACATATTTTTGGCCCAAGAGTCATTCAACACTAACTTAATAAAGACACTCATTGACTTCCCTTCTGATTCCAACTACAAGCCAAAAATTCAACAAAAGGTTTTTACAATTTTTTTTTATTTATAATTTTTTTTTTTTTTACATATTATGGCTGTAGCCTACAGAAGTCCAATTTGACCTACTGAACATGTTTTTGGCCCAAGAGTCCTTAAAACACTAAATTACCATACACACTCATTGAATTATCTTCTCATGCCCATTACTAGCCAAAAGTTCCACAAAAGTTTTTTTTCAATTTTTTTTTTAATTTTTTTTTTAAACATATTATGGCTGTAGCCTGCAGAAGTCCATATTTGACCTACTGAACATATTTTTGGCCCAAGATTCATTAAACACTGACTTACTAAACACACTCATTGACTTCCCTTCTGACTCCAATTACAAGCAAAAAGTTCAACAAAAGGTTTTGACAAATTTTTAAAAAAAATTTAATAATTGTTTTTACATATTATGGCTGTAGCCTACAGAAGTCCAATTTGACCTACTGAACATATTTTTGGCCCAAGAATCCTTAAACACTAAATTACCATACACACTCATTGACTTATCTTCTCATGCCCATTACTAGCCAAAAGTTCCACAAAAGTTTTTTTACAATGTTTTTTTTAGTTTTTTTTTTTTTTTACATATTATGGCTGTAGCCTACAGAAGTCCATATTTGACCTACTGAATATATTTTTGGCCCAAGAGTCCTTAAACGCTAACTTACTAAACACACTCATTGACTTCCCTTCTGATTCCAACTCCAAGCCAAAAGTTCAACAAAAGGTGTTTAAATTTTTTTGTATTCTTTTTGTAATACTTTTTTTTTTTTTACATATTATGGCTGTAGCCTACAGAAGTCCAATTTGACCTACTGAACATATTTTTGCCAAAAGTTCAACAAAAGGTTTTTACAATTTTTTTTTTTTTTTTTTTTTTTTTTTTTTTTTTTTTACATATTATGGCTGTAGCCTACAGAAGTCCAATTTGACCCACTGAACATATTTTTGGCCCAAGAGTCCTTAAACACTAAATTACCATACACACTCATTGACTTATCTTCTCATGCCCATTACTAGCCAAAAGTTCCACAAAAGTTTTTTCACAAAGTTTTTTTTATTTTTTTTTATTTTTTTTTATTTTTTTTACATATTATGGCTGTAGCCTACAGAAGTCCAATTTGACCTACTGAACATGTTTTTGGCCCAAGAGTCATTAAACACTAACTTACTAAACACTCATTGACTTCCCTTCTGATTCCAACTACAAGCCAAAAGTTCAACAAAAGTTTTTTTTACAATTTTTTTTTTTTTTTTTACATGTTATGGCTGTAGCCTGCAGAAGTCCATATTTGACCTACTGAACATATTTTTGGCCCAAGAGTCATTAAACACTAACTTAATAAACACACTCATTGACTCCCCTTCTGATTCCAACTACAAGCCAAAAGTTCAACAAAAGGTTTTTACAATATTTTTTTTATTTTTTTTTACATATTATGGCTGTAGCCTACAGAAGTCCAATTTGACCTACTGAACATGTTTTTGGCCCAAGAATCCTTAAAAACTAAATTACCATACACACTCATTGACTTATCTTCTCATGCCCATTACTAGCCAAAAGTTCCACAAAAGTTTTTTTACAATGTTTTTTTTAGTTTTTTTTTTTTTTTTACATATTATGGCTGTAGCCTACAGAAGTCCATATTTGACCTACTAAACATATTTTTGGCCAGAGAGTCATTAAACACTAACTTACTAAACACACTCATTGACTTCCCTTCTGATTCCAACTACAAGCCAAAAGTTCAACAAAAGGTGTTTAAATTTTTTTGTATTTTTTTTGTAATACTTTTTTTTTTTTTACATATTATGGCTGTAGCCTAAAGAAGTCCAATTTGACCTACTGAACATATTTTTGCCAAAAGTTCAACAAAAGGTTTTTACAATTTTTTTTTTTATTTTTTTTTTTTTTTTACATATTATGGCTGTAGCCTACAGAAGTCCAATTTGACCCACTGAACATATTTTTGGCCCAAGAGTCCTTAAACACTAAATTACCATACACACTCATTGACTTATCTTCTCATGCCCATTACTAGCCAAAAGTTCCACAAAAGTTTTTTTACAAAGTTTTTTTTATTTTTTTTTATTTTTTTACATATTATGGCTGTAGCCTACAGAAGTCCAATTTGACCTACTGAACATGTTTTTGGCCCAAGAGTCATTAAACACTAACTTACTAAACACTCATTCACTTCCCTTCTGATTCCAACTACAAGCCAAAAGTTCAACAAAAGTTTTTTTTACAATTTTTTTTTTTTTTTTTACATGTTATGGCTGTAGCCTGCAGAAGTCCATATTTGACCTACTGAACATATTTTTGGCCCAAGAGTCATTAAACACTAACTTAATAAACACACTCATTGACTCCCCTTCTGATTCCAACTACAAGCCAAAAGTTCAACAAAAGGTTTTTACAATATTTTTTTTATTTTTTTTTACATATTATGGCTGTAGCCTACAGAAGTCCAATTTGACCTACTGAACATGTTTTTGGCACAAGAGTCCTTAAAACACTAAATTACCATACACACTCATTGACTTATCTTCTCATGCCCATTACTAGCCAAAAGTTCCACAAAAGTTTTTTTACAATGTTTTTTTATTTTTTATTTTTTTTTACATATTATGGCTGTAGCCTACAGAAGTCCATATTTGACATACTGAACATATTTTTGGCCCAAGAGTCATTAAACACTAAATTACCATACAGACTCATCGACTTATCTTCTCATGCCCATTACTAGCCAAAAGTTCCACAAAAGTTTTTTTACGTTTTTTTTTGTTTTTTGTTTTTTTACATATTATGGCTGTAGCCTACAGAAGTCCATATTTGACCTACTGAACATATTTTTGGCCCAAGAGTCCTTAATCGCTAACTTAATAAACACACTCATTGACTTCCCTTCTGATTCCAGCTACAAGCCAAAAGTTCAACAAAAGGTTTTTACAAAAAATGTTTTTGTTTTTTTCTTAACATATCATGGCTGTAGCCTGCAGAAGTCCATATTTGACCTACTGAACATATTTTTGGCCCAAGAGTCATTAAACACTAACTTACTATACACACTCATTGACTTCCATTCTGATTCCAATTACTAGACAAGAGTTCAACAAAAAGTTTTTAATTTTCTTTTCTTTTCTTTTTTTTATTTTTTATACATTTTATGGCTGTAACCTACAGAAGTCCATATTTGACCTACTGAACATATTTCTGGCTCAAGAGTCCTTAAAAACTCACTTACTTTATATACTCATTGACTTCCCTTCTGATTCCAAATGCTAGCAAAAAGGTCCACAAAAGATTTTTTACCCTTTTTTTTTTTTTTACATGTTATGGCTTTACAGAAGTCCAATTTGACCTACTGAACATATTTTTTGCCCAAGAGGCATTAAACTCTAAATTACCATACACACTCATTGACTTATCTTCTCATGCCCATTACTAGCCAAAAGTTCCACAAAAGTTTTTTTTACGTTTTTTTTAGTTTTTTTTTTTTACATATTATGGCTGTAGCCTACAGAAGTCCATATTTGACCTACTGAACATATTTTTGGCCCAAGAGTCCTTAAACACTCACTTACTTTATATACTCATTGACTTCCCTTCTGATTCCAAATGCTAGCAAAAAGGTCCACAAAAGATTTTTTACCATTATTTTTTTTTTTTTTTTTTTTTACATGTTATGGCTTTACAGAAGTCCAATTTGACCTACTGAACATATTTTTGGCCCAAGAGTCATTAAACACTAAATTACCATACACACTCATTGACTTATCTTCTCATGCCCATTACTAGCCAAAAGTTCCACAAAAGTTTTTTTTACGTTTTTTTTAGTTTTTTTTTTTTACATATTATGGCTGTAGCCTACAGAAGTCCATATTTGACCTACTGAACATATTTTTGGCCCAAGAGTCCTTAAACGCTAACTTACTAAACACACTCATTGACTTCCCTTCTGATTCCAGCTACAAGCCAAAAGTTCAACAAAAGGTTTTTCAAAAAAAAAATTTTTTTTTCTTAACATATTATGGCTGTAGCCTGCAGAATTCCATATTTGATATACTGAACATATTTTTGGCCCAAGAGTCATTAAACACTAACTTAATAAACACACTCATTAGGCGTTTCTCAATGTCAAGGAAGGATCCTCGGAAGCCAGAATTCCGAGGATGCTACGTCATCGACAGCCGTCGAAGGACTGTTCCAATGTCGAGGATCCTCGGAATTTCAACCAAGGTCTGAGTCCTTCGTTCGAAAAATATGCCATATACAGGAAAGGATGCATACGAGTAGACTTCGCGCACTTAGCGTTCTCAAATCACCCACAATCCTATGCGCGCAGCTTTGCTATCTTGTTCAAAAAATACAAAATATCGGACGTTGAGGGAGTCGGAGCGTTAACGGGGCAATATGCTTTCAAGTGTAACGTTACCAAACATTTGTTATAACCGTAGTAAATATAAGTAAAGTTTAACTTTTGGTGACAGTTGGTGGTGGTTGAGGAGATTCCCCCCTTCTATGTAAAAGCGCTTTGAGTTAGTGCCTAGAAAAGCGCTATATAAATGTAATTAATTATTATTATTATTATTATTATTATTAACTTTTAAATGCCAGTACAAATTACAACCGTATTGATATTATACAAATGACGTTATTGATGGCTAACGGACCTTTTCACTGACGTAATGAGGCTGACGCGCACTTGCAAGCCTGTTCCATTTACGTGTTCTCCGAATGCTAAAGAGGAGTCTCGCCTAGCCTCTGAAGGAAGTGACTTGGAAGGATTAGTCCTACAGAGGAAGGATCCTTGACATTGAGAAACACCTATTGACTTCCCTTCTGATTCCAACTACAAGCCAAAAGTTCAACAAAAGGTTTTTACAAATATTTTTTTTAAATTTTTAAATTTTTATTTTTTTACATATTATGGCTGTAGCCTACAGAAGTCCATATTTGACCTACTGAACATATTTTTGGCCCAAGAGTCCTTAAACGCTAACTTACTAAACACACTCATTGACTTCCCTTCTGATTCCAATTAAAGGCCAAAAGTTCAAGAAAAGTTTTTTTTTCAATTTTATTTATTTATTTTTTTTAACATATTATGGCTGTAGCCTGCAGAAGTCCATATTTGACCTACTGAACATATTTTTGGCCCAAGAGTCATTAAACACTAACTTAATAAACACACTCATTTACTTCCCTTCTGATTCCAACAACAAGCCAAAAGTTCAACAAAAGGTTTTTACAAATTTTTTTTTTTTTTTTTTACATATTATGGCTGTAGCCTACAGAAGTCCAATTTGACCTACTGAACATGTTTTTGGCCCAAGAGTCCTTAAAACACTAAATTACCATACACACTCATTGAATTATCGTCTCATGCCCATTACTAGCCAAAATTCCACAAAAGTTTTTGACAATTTTTTTTTAATTTTTTTAATAATTTTTTTTACATATTATGGCTGTAGCCTACAGAAGTCCAATTTGACCTACTGAACATATTTTTGGCCCAAGAGTCCTTACACACTAAATTACCATACACACTCATTGACTTATGAGTGTGTATGAAGTCACTCATTGAAGTCACTCATTGACTTCTCATGCCCATTACTAGCCAAAAGTTCCACAAAAGTTTTTTTACAATGTTTTTTTTAGTTTTTTTTTTTTTTACATATTATGGCTCTAGCCTACAGAAGTCCATATTTGACCTACTGAACATATTTTTGGCCCAAGAGTCATTAAACACTAACTTACTAAACACACTCATTGACTTCCCTTCTGATTCCAACTACAAGCAGAAAGTTCAACAAAAGGTTTTTACAAATTTTTTTTTTTTTAATTTTTTTTTTTTACATATTATGGCTGTAGCCTACAGAAGTCCAATTTGACCTACTGAACATATTTTTGGCCCAAGAGTCCTTAAATACTAAATTACCATACACACTCATTGACTTATCTTCTCATGCCCATTACTAGCCAAAAGTTCCACAAAAGTTTTTTTACAATGTTTTTTTATTTTTTTTGTAATACTTTTTTTTTTACATATTAGGGCTGTAGCCTAGAAAAGTCCAATTTGACCAACTGAACATATTTTTGCCAAAAATTCAACAAAAGGTTTTTACAATTTTTTTTTTTTTTTTTTTTTTTTTACATATTATGGCTGTAGCCTACAGAAGTCCAATTTGACCTACTGAACATATTTTGCCAAAAGTTCAACAAAAGGTTTTTACTATTTTTTATTTTTTTTTATTTATTTTTTTACATATTATGGCTGTAGCCTACAGAAGTCCAATTTGACCTACTGAAAATATTTTTGGCCCAAGAGTCCTTAAACACTAAATTACCATACACACTCATTGACTTATCTTCTCATGCCCATTAATAGCCAAAAGTTCCACAAAAGTTTTTTTACTATGTTTTTTTTTTTTTTTTTTACATATTATGGCTGTAGCCTACAGAAGTCCAATTTGACCTACTGAACATATTTTTGCCAAAAGTTCAACAAAAGGTTTTTACAATTTTTTTTTATTTATTTATTTTTATTTTTTTACATATTATGGCTGTAGCCTACAGAAGTCCATTTTGACTTACTGAACATATTTTTGCCAAAAGTTCCACAAAAGGTTTTTACAATTTTTTTTTTTTTTTTTTTTACATATTATGGCTGTAGCCTACAGAAGTCCATATTTGACCTACTGAACATATTTTTGGCCCAAGAGTCCTTAAACGCTAACTTACTAAACACACTCATTGACTTCCCTTCTGATTCCAGCTACAAGCCAAAAGTTCAACAAAAGGTTTTTCAAAAAAAAAAATTTTTTTTCTTAACATATTATGGCTGTAGCCTGCAGAATTCCATATTTGACATACTGAACATATTTTTGGCCCAAGAGTCATTAAACACTAACTTAATAAACACACTCATTGACTTCCCTTCTGATTCCAACTACAAGCCAAAAGTTCAACAAAAGGTTTTTACAAATATTTTTTTTTAATTTTTTAATTTTTATTTTTTTACATATTATGGCTGTAGCCTACAGAAGTCCATATTTGACCTACTGAACATATTTTTGGCCCAAGAGTCCTTAAACGCTAACTTACTAAACACACTCATTGACTTCCCTTCTGATTCCAATTACAAGCCAAAAGTTCTTCAAAAGGTTTTTACTCAAAAAATTTTTACTTTTTTTTTTTAATACATATTATGGCTGTAGCCTACAGAAGTCCAATTTAACCTACTGAAAATATTTTTGGCCCAAGAGTCCTTAAACACTAAATTACCATACACACTCATTGACTTATCTTCTGATTCCAACTACAAGCCAGAAGTTCAACAAAAGGTTTTTACAAAAAAAATTTTTTTATTAATTTTTTACATATTATGGCTGTAGCCTACAGACGTCCACATTTGACCTACTGAACATATTTTTGGCCCAAGAGTCCTTAATTACTCACTTACTATATATACTCATTGACTTCCCTTCTGAATCCAAATGCTAGCCAAAAGTTCCACAAAAGTTTTGTTACAATTTTTTTTTTTTTTTTTTTTACATATTATGGCTGTAGCCTGCAGAAGTCCATATTTGACCTACTGAACATATTTTTGGCCCAAGAGTCCTTAAACACTCACTTACTATATATACTCATTGACTTCCCTTCTGATTCCAAATGCTAGCCAAAAGTTCCAAAAAAATTTTTATAACCAATATTTTTTTTTAATTTTAATTTTTTTTTTTACATGTTATGGCTTTACAGAAGTCCAAATTTGACCTACTGAACATATTTTGGCCCAAGAGTCCTTAAACGCTAAATTACTATACATGGACTTCCCTTCTGATTCCAATTACAAGCCAAAAGTTCTAAAAAAAAGGTTTAAATTGTTTTGTTTTTTTACATGTTACGGCTGTACAGAAGTCAATATTTGACCTACTGAACATTTTTTTGGTTCAAAAGTCCCTAAAAACGAACTTAATATACACACTCATTGACGTCCCTTCTGATTCCCATTTCTACCCAAAAGTTCCACAAAAAGTTTTTTAGATATTTTTTATATTTTTTATATTTTTTATTTTTTACATGTTATGGCTGTAGACAAGTCCATATTTGAGCTACTGAACATATTTTTGGCCCAAGAGTCCTTAAACACTAACTTACTATACACACTCATTGACTTCCCTTCTAATTCCAATTGCAAGCCAAAAGTTCTTCAAATGGTTTTTACCAATTTTTTTTTTTGTTTTTTTTTTTACATATTAAGGCTTTAGCCGACAGAAGTCCATATTTGACCTACTGAAAATATTTTTTGCCCTAGAGTCCTTAAACGCTAACTTACTAAACACACTCATTGACTTCCCTTCTGATTCCAATTACAAGCCAAAAGTTCTTCAAAAGGTTTTTACTCAAAATTTTTTTACTTTTTTTTTTTTATACATATTATGGCTGTAGCCTACAGAAGTCCAATTTAACCTACTGAAAATATTTTTGGCCCAAGAGTCCTTAAACACTAAATTACCATACACACTCATTGACTTATCTTCTGATTCCAACTACAAGCCAGAAGTTCAACAAAAGGTTTTTACAAAAAAAAATTTTTTATTAATTTTTTACATATTATGGCTGTAGCCTACAGACGTCCACATTTGACCTACTGAACATATTTTTGGCCCAAGAGTCCTTAATTACTCACTTACTATATATACTCATTGACTTCCCTTCTGAATCCAAATGCTAGCCAAAAGTTCCACAAAAGTTTTGTTACAATTTTTTTTTTTTTTTTTTACATATTATGGCTGTAGCCTGCAGAAGTCCATATTTGACCTACTGAACATATTTTTGGCCCAAGAGTCCTTAAACACTCACTTACTATATATACTCATTGACTTCCCTTCTGATTCCAAATGCTAGCCAAAAGTTCCAAATATTTTTTATAACCAATATTTTTTTTTAATTTTTTTTTTTTTTTTTACATGTTATGGCTTTACAGAAGTCCAAATTTGACCTACTGAACATATTTTGGCCCAAGAGTCCTTAAACGCTAAATTACTATACATGGACTTCCCTTCTGATTCCAATTACAAGCCAAAAGTTCTAAAAAAAAGGTTTAAATTGTTTTGTTTTTTTACATGTTACGGCTGTACAGAAGTCAATATTTGACCTACTGAACATTTTTTTGGTTCAAAAGTCCCTAAAAACGAACTTAATATACACACTCATTGACGTCCCTTCTGATTCCCATTTCTACCCAAAAGTTCCACAAAAAGTTTTTTAGATATTTTTTATATTTTTTATATTTTTTATTTTTTACATGTTATGGCTGTAGACAAGTCCATATTTGAGCTACTGAACATATTTTTGGCCCAAGAGTCCTTAAACACTAACTTACTATACACACTCATTGACTTCCCTTCTAATTCCAATTGCAAGCCAAAAGTTCTTCAAAAGGTTTTTACCAATTTTTTTTTTTTTTTTTTTTTTTTACATATTAAGGCTTTAGCCGACAGAAGTCCATATTTGACCTACTGAAAATATTTTTTGCCCTAGAGTCCTTAATCACTAAATTACAATACACACTCATTGACTGCTCTTCTCATTCCTATTACTAGCCAAAAGTCCCACAAAGGTTTTTACTTTTTTTTTTTTTTTTTTTTTTTAATGTTATGGCTGTACAAGAAGTCCATATTTGACCAACTGAACATATTTTTGGCCCAAGAGTCCTTAAACACTAACTTACTATACACACTCATTGACTTCCATTCTGATTCCAATTACTAGACAAAAGTTCCATAAAAAGTTTTTAAAAAAAAAATTATTTTCTTTTTTTTTAATTTTTTTTTTTTTTATACATAATATGGCTGTAGCCTACAGAAGTCCATATTTGACCTACTGAACATATTTCTGGCTCAAGAGTCCTTAAACACTCACTTACTTTATATACTCATTGACTTCCCTTCTGATTCCAAATGCTAGCAAAAAGGTCCACAAAAGATTTTTTACCCTTTTTTTTTTTTTTTTTTTTACATGTTATGGCTTTCCAGAAGTCCAATTTGACCTACTGACCATATTTTTGGCCCAAGAGTCATTAAACACTAAATTACCATACACACTCATTGACTTATCTTCTCAAGCCCATTACTAGCCAAAAGTTCCACAAAAGTTTTTTTACGTTTTTTTTTTATTTATTTTTTTTACATATTATGGCTGTAGCCTACAGAAGTCCATATTTGACCTACTGAACATATTTTTGTCCCAAGAGTCCTTAAACACTAACTTAATAAACACACTCATTGACTTCCCTTCTGATTCCAATTAAAGGCCAAAAGTTCCACAAAAGTTTTTTTTCAATTTTTTTTTTTTTTTTTTTTTACATATTATGGCTGTAGCCTGCAGAAGTCCATATTTGACCTACTGAACATATTTTTGGCCCAAGAGTCCTTAAACACTAACTTAATAAACACACTCATTGACTTCCCTTCTGATTCCAACTACAAGCCAAAAGTTCAACAAAAGGTTTTTACAAATTTTTTTTTTTTTTTTTTTACATATTATGGCTGTAGCCAACAGAAGTCCAATTTGACCAACTGAACATGTTTTTGGCCCAAGAGTCCTTAAAACACTAAATTACCATACACACTCATTGAATTATCTTCTCATGCCCATTACTAGCCAAAAGTTCCACAAAAGTTTTTTTTCAATTTTTTTTTTATTTTTTTTTTTTAAACATATTATGGCTGTAGCCTGCAGAAGTCCATATTTGACCTACTGAACATATTTTTGGCCCAAGATTCATTAAACACTGACTTACTAAACACACTCATTGACTTCCCTTCTGACTCCAATTACAAGCCAAAAGTTCAACAAAAGGTTTTGACAATTTTTTTAAATTTTTTTAATAATTTTTTTTTACATATTATGGCTGTAGCCTACAGAAGTCTAATTTGAACTACTGAACATATTTTTGGCCCAAGAGTCTTTAAACACTAAATTACCATACACACTCATTGACTTATCTTCTCATGCCCATTACTAGCCAAAAGTTCCACAAAAGTTTTTTTACGTTTTTTTTTGTTTTTGTTTTGTTTTACATACTAAGGCTGTAGCCTACAGAAGTCCATATTTGACCTGCTGAACATATTTTTTGCCCAAGAGTCCTTAAACACTAACTTAATAAACACACTCATTGACTTCCCTTCTGATTCCAGCTACAAGCCAAAAGTTCAACAAAAGGTTTTTACAAAAAATGTTTTTGTTTTTTTCTTAACATATTATGGCTGTAGCCTGTAGAAGTCCATATTTGACCTACTGAACATATTTTTGGCCCAAGAGTCATTAAACACTAACTTAATAAACACACTCATTGACTTCCCTTCTGATTCCAACTACAAGCCAAAAGTTCTTCAAAAGGCTTTTACCAATTTTTTATTTTATTTTACATATTATGGCTGTAGCCTGCAGAAGTCCATATTTGACCTACTGAACATATTTTTGGCCCAAGAGTCATTAAACACCAACTTACTAAACACACTCATTGACTTCCCTTCTGATTCCAACTACAAGCCAAAAGTTCAACAAAAGTTTTTTACAAATTTTTTTTTTTTTTTTTTTTTTACATATTATGGCTGTAGCCTACAGAAGTCCAATTTGACCTACTGAACATGTTTTTGGCCCAAGAGTCCTTAAAACACTAAATTACCATACACACTCATTGAATTATCTTCTCATGCCCATTACTAGCCAAAAGTTCCACAAAAGTTTTTTTTCAAATTTTTTTTTTTTTTTTTTAAACATATTATGGCTGTAGCCTGCAGAAGACCATATTTGACCTACTGAACATATTTTTGGCCCAAGATTCATTAAACACTGACTTACTAAACACACTCATTGACTTCCCTTCTGACTCCAATTACAAGCCAAAAGTTCAACAAAAGGTTTTGACAATTTTTTTTAAATTTTTTTAATAATTTTTTTTACATATTATGGCTGTAGCCTACAGAAGTCCAATTTGAACTACTGAACATATTTTTGGCCCAAGAGTCCTTAAACACTAAATTACCATACACATTCATTGACTTATCTTCTCATGCCCATTACTAGCCAAAAGTTCCACAAAAGTTTTTTTACAATGTTTTTTTTTTATTTATTTTTTTTACATATTATGGCTGTAGCCTACAGAAGTCCATATTTGACATACTGAACATATTTTTGGCCCAAGAGTCATTAAACACTAAATTACCATACACTCATCGACTTATCTTCTCATGCCCATTACTAGCCAAAAGTTCCACAAAAGTTTTTTTACGTATTTTTTAGGTTTTTTTTTGTTTTACATATTATGGCTGTAGCCTACAGAAGTCCAATTTGACCCACTGAGCATATTTTTGCCAAAAATTCAACAAAAGGTTTTTACAATTTTTTTTTTTTTTTTTTTTACATATTATGGCTGTAGCCTACAGAAGTCCAATTTGACCTACTGAACATATTTTTGCCAAAAGTTCAACAAAAGGTTTTTACAATTATTATTATTATTATTTTTTTTTTTTTTAACATATTATGGCTGTAGCCTACAGAAGTCCACATTTGACCTACTGAACATATTTTTGGCCCAAGAGTCCTTAAACACTCATTTACTATTTATACTCATTGACTTCCCTTCTGATTCCAAATGCTAGCCAAAAGTTCCACAAAAGTTTTTTTTACAACTTTTTTTTTTTTTTTTTTACATGTTATGGCTGTACAGAAGTCCATATTTGACCTACTGAACATATTTTTGGCCCAAGAGTCCTTGAACACCAACTTACTATACACACTCATTGACTTCCCTTCTAATTCCAATTGCAAGCCAAAAGTTCTACAAAAGGTTTTTTAAATTATTATTATTTTTTAATTTATTTTTTTAATATTATGGCTGTAGACTACAGAAGTCCATATTTGACCTACTGAACATATTTTTGCCCAAGAGTCCATAAACACTAAATTACAATACACACTCATTGACTTCTCTTCTCATTCCCATTACTAGACAAATGTTCCAAAAAAAAAATTTTAACCAATATTTTTTTTTAATTTTAATTTTTTTTACATGTTATGGCTTTACAGAAGTCCAAATTTGACCTACTGAACATATTTTGTCCCAAGAGTCCTTAAACGCTAAATTACTATACATGGACTTCCCTTCTGATTCCAATTACAAGCCAAAAGTTCTAAAAAAAGGTTTAAATTGTTTTGTTTTTTTACATGTTACGGCTGTACAGAAGTCAATATTTGACCTACTGAACATTTTTTTGGTTCAAAAGTCCCTAAAAACTAACTTAATATACACACTCATTGACGTCCCTTCTGATTCCCATTTCTACCCAAAAGTTCCACAAAAAGTTTTTTAGATATTTTTTATATTTTTTATTTTTATTTTTTACATGTTATGGCTGTAGACAAGTCCATATTTGAGCTACTGAACATATTTTTGGCCCAAGAGTCCTTAAACACTAACTTACTATACACACTCATTGACTTCCCTTCTAATTCCAATTGCAAGCCAAAAGTTCTTCAAAAGGTTTTTACCAATTTTTTTTTTTTTTTTTTTTTTTTTTACATATTAAGGCTTTAGCCGACAGAAGTCCATTTTTGACCTACTGAAAATATTTTTTGCCCTAGAGTCCTTAATCACTAAATTACAATACACACTCATTGACTGCTCTTCTCATTCCTATTACTAGCCAAAAGTCCCACAAAGGTTTTTACTTTTTTTTTTTTTTTTTTTTTTAAATGTTATGGCTGTACAAGAAGTCCATATTTGACAAACTGAACATATTTTTGGCCCAAGAGTCCTTAAACACTAACTTACTATACACACTCATTGACTTCGATTCTGATTCCAGTTACTAGACAAAAGTTCCATAAAAAGTTTTTAAAAAAAAATTTATTTTCTTTTTTTTTAAATTTTTTTTTTAATACATATTATGGCTGTAGCCTACAGAAGTCCATATTTGACCTACTGAACATATTTCTGGCTCAAGAGTCCTTAAACACTCACTTACTTTATATACTCATTGACTTCCCTTCTGATTCCAAATGCTAGCAAAAAGGTCCACAAAAGATTTTTTCCCCTTTTTTTTTTTTTTTTTTTTTTTTTTACATGTTGTGGCTTTACAGAAGTCCAATTTGACCTACTGAACATATTTTTGGCCCAAGAGTCCTTAAACGCTAACTTACTAAACACACTCATTGACTTCCCTTCTGATTCCAATTAAAGGCCAAAAGTTCAAGAAAAGTTTTTTTTCAAAAAATTTTTTTTTTTTTTACATATTATGGCTGTAGCCTGCAGAAGTCCATATTTGACCTACTGAACATATTTTTGGCCCAAGATTCATTAAACACGACTTACTAAACACACTCATTGACTTCCCTTCTGATTCCAACTACAAGCCAAAAGTTCAACAAAAGGTTTTTACAAATTTTTTTTTTTTTTTTTTTTTTTACATATTATGGCTGTAGCCTACAGGAGTCCAATTTGACCTACTGAACATGTTTTTGGCCCAAGAGTCCTTAAAACACTAAATTACCATACACACTCATTGAATTATCTTCTCATACCCATTACTAGCCAAAAATTCAACAAAAGTTTTTTTTCAATTTCTTTTTTATTTTTTTTTTAAACATATTATGGCTGTAGCCTGCAGAAGTCCATATTTGACCTACTGAACATATTTTTGGCCCAAGATTCATTAAACACGACTTACTAAACACACTCATTGACTTCCCTTCTGACTCCAATTACAAGCCAAAAGTTCAACAAAAGGTTTTGACAATTTTTTTAAATTTTTTTAATATTTGTTTTTACATATTATGGCTGTAGCCTACTGAAGTCCAATTTGAACTACTGAACATATTTTTGGCCCAAGAGTCCTTAAACACTAAATTACCATACACACTCATTGACTTATCTTCTCATGCCCATTACTAGCCAAAAGTTCCACAAAAGTTTTTTTACAATGTTTTTTTTTGTTGTTTTTTTTGTTTTTTTTACATATTATGGCTGTAGCCTACAGTAGTCCATATTTGACATACTGAACATATTTTTGGCCCAAGAGTCATTAAACACTAAATTACCATACACACTCATCGACTTATCTTCTCATGCCCATTACTAGCCAAAAGTTCCACAAAAGTTTTTTTACGTTTTTTTTTTGTTTTTTTACATATTATGGCTGTAGCCTACAGAAGTCCATATTTGACCTACTGAACATATTTTTGGCCCAAGAGTCATTAAACACTAACTTACTAAACACACTCATTGACTTCCCTTCTGATTCCAGCTACAAGCCAAAAGTTCAACAAAAGGTTTTTACAAAAAATGTTTTTGTTATTTTCTTAACATATTATGGCTGTAGCCTGCAGAAGTCCATATTTGACCTACTGAAAATATTTTGGCCCAAGAGTCATCAAACACTAACTTAATAAACACACTCATTGACTTCCCTTCTGATTCCAACTACAAGCCAAAAGTTCTTCAAAAGGTTTTTACCAATTTTTTTTTTTTTTTTTTTTTTTTTTTTTACATGTTATGGCTGTAGCCTGAAGAAGTCCATATTTGACCTACTGAACATATTTTTGGCCCAAGAGTCATTAAACACTAACTTACTAAACACACTCATTGACTTCCCTTCTGATTCCAACTACAAGCCAAAAGTTCAACAAAAGGTTTTTTAATTTTTTTAATTTTTTTTGTAATACTTTTTTTTTTTTACATATTATGGCTGTAGCTTACAGAAGTCCAATTTGACCTAATGAACATATTTTTGCCAAAAATTCAACAAAAGGTTTTTACAATTTTTTTTATTTATTTATTTATTTATTTTTTTTTACATATTATGGCTGTAGCCTACAGAAGTCCAATTTGACCTACTGAAAATATTTTTGGCCCAAGAGTCCTTAAACACTAAATTACCATACACACTCATTGACTTATCCTCTCATGCCCATTACTAGCCAAAAGTTCCACAAAAGTTTTTTTACAATGTTTTTTTTTTGTTTTTTTTTTTTGTTTGTTTTTTTTACATGTTATGGCTGTACAGAAGTCCATATTTGACCTACTGAACATATTTTTGGCCCAAGAGTCCATAAACACTAAATTACAATACACACTCATTAACTTCTCTTCTCATTCCCATTACTAGCCAAATGTTCCAAAAAAAAAATTTTAACCAATATTTTTTTTTAATTTTAATTCTTTTTACATGTTATGGCTTTACAGAAGTCCAAATTTGACCTACTGAACATATTTTGGCCCAAGAGTCCTTAAACGCTAAATTACTATACATGGACTTCCCTTCTGATTCCAATTACAAGCCAAAAGTTCTAAAAAAAAGGTTTAAATTGTTTTGTTTTTTTACATGTTACGGCTGTACAGAAGTCAATATTTGACCTATTGAACATTTTTTTGGTTCAAAAGTCCCTAAAAACTAACTTAATATACACACTCATTGACGTCCCTTCTGATTCCCATTTCTACCCAAAAGTTCCACAAAAAGTTTTTTAGATATTTGTTATATTTTTTATTTTTATTTTTTACATGTTATGGCTGTAGACAAGTCCCTATTTCAGCTACTGAACATATTTTTGGCCCAAGAATCCTTAAACACTAACTTACTATACACACTCATTGACTTCCCTTCTTATTCCAACTACAAAGCAAAAGTTCAACAAAAGGTTTTTAATTTTTTTTGTTTTTTTTGTAATACTTATCTTTTTACGTATTATGGCTGTAGCATACAGAAGTCCAATTTGACCTACTGAACATATTTTTGCCAAAAGTTCAACAAAAGGTTTTTACAATTTTTTTTATTTATTTTTTTTTTTTTTACATATAATGGCTGTAGCCTACAGAAGTCCAATTTGACCTACTGAACATATCTTTGGCCCAAGAGTCCTTAAACACTCACTTACTATATATACTCATTGACTTCCCTTCTGAATCCAAATGCTAGCCAAAAGTTCCACAAAAGTTTGTTTCCAATTTTTTTATTTTTATTTTTTTTTTACATATTATGGCTGTAGCCTGCAGAAGTCCATATTTGACCTACTGAACATATTTTTGGCCCAAGAGTCCTTAAACACTCACTTACTATATATACTCATTAACTTCCCTTCAGATTCCCATTACTAGCCAAAAGTTCCACAAAAGTTTTTTACATTGTTTTTTTTATTTTATTATTTTTTTTTTACATTTTATGGCTGTTCAGAAGTCCATATTTGACCTTCTGAACATAGTTTTGGCCTAAGAGTCCTTAAACACTAACCTACTATGCACACTCATTGACTTCCCTTTTGATTCCAATTACTAGCCAAAAGCTCCACAAAGGTTTAATTTTTTTTTTTTTAACATGTTATGGCTGTACACAAGTCAATTTTTGACCTACTGAACATGTTTTTGGCCCAAGAGTCCTTAAACACTACCTTACTATGCACACTCATTTACTTCCCTTTTGATATCAATTACTAGCCAAAAGTTCCACAAAGGTTTTTACATTTTTTTTTTTTTAAACATGTTATGGCTGTACAAGAAGTCCATAGTTGATCTACTGAACATGTTTTTGGCCCAACAGTCTTTAAACACGTATACATACTTATTGATTTCCCTTCAGATTCCCATTACTAGCCACAAGTTCCACAAAAGGTTTTTTAAAAGTTTTTTTTTTGTTTGTTTGTTTTTACATTTTATGGCTGTACAGAAGTCCATAAAATGAAGTCCTTAAACACTAACTTACTATGCACACTCATTAACTTCCTTTCTGAATCTCATTACTAGCTAAAAGTTCCACAAAATGTTTAAAAAAAATTTTTTTTTACATGTTATGGCTGTACAGAAGTCCATATTTGACCTACTGAACATTTTTTTTGCCCAAGAGTCCTTAAACACTAAATTACCATACACACTCATTGACTTCTCTTCTTATTCCAATTACAAGCCAAAAGTTCTACAAAAAGTTTTTACATTTTTTTTTATTTTTTTTTATTTATATATATTTTTTAATTATTTTAGGGGTTATCCCCTTCCACCTTGAAGGTATATGTGACGGCAACATCTCAGGTTACATACATGTTGGTTACATACATAACCTGAAACGACTTCTGTACAGCCATAACATGTAAAAAATACATTTTATTTTATTTTATTTTTTTAAACCTTTGTGGAACTTTTGGCTAGCAATTGGAATCAGAAGGGAAGTCAATGTATAGTAAGTTAGTGTTTAAGGACTCTTGGGCAAAAAATATGTTCAGTAGGTCAAATGTGGACTTCTGTACAGCCATAACATTTAATAAAAATGAAGTAGTGCGTTTGGTTATTATATATAGTGCGTTTGGTTATTATATATAGTGCGTATATTGTATTAAAAATATTTTTGTGCATTGAAGAAATGAGTGCTTTTGCATTGCAATGCATAAAAGAAAATGTTGTGCATTGAAGAGACAAGTGATTTTGCTTTACAATGCATATAAGAAATCTTTGTGCATTGAAGAGATTAGTGCATTTGCATTGCATTAAATTCAAGAACTCGTTTTGCATTGAAAATATAAGTGCTTTTGAATTGCATTGCATATAAGAACTTGTTGTGCATTGAAAAGACATGTGATTTTGCTTTAGATTGCGTTCAAGAACTCGGTGTGCATTGAAGAGAATAGTGCTTTTGCATTGCAATGCATTCAAAATTCATTATGCTTTGAATAGATTAGTGCGGTTGATTGCATTTTATTAATAATCTTTTTTTCATTAAAGAGACAAGTGATTTTGCATTACAATGCATAAACGAACTCGTGCATTGAATGCATACAAAACTCGTTGTGCATTGACGAGTTAAGTGCTTTTGCATGCAATACTTTTAAGAAATCTTTGTGCATTTAAGACACAAGTGCTTTTGCATTGCATTGCATTGCATTGAAGAACTCGGTGTGCATTGTTGAGACAAGTGATTTTTTTATTTCATTGCAATCAAGAACTTGGTGTGCATTGAAGAGAGATTTTGCATTGTATTGCATTGCATTGAAGAACTCTGTTTTTATTGAAGAGATTAATGCTTTTGCATTGCGTTACATTTAAGAACTCATTGTGCATTGAAGAGACAAGTGATTTTGCATTGCAATGCATTCAAAACTCATTATGAATTGAATAGATTAGTGCTTTTGCATTGCAATGCATTCAAAACTCATTATAAATTGAATAGATTATTGCGTCTGGATTGAATTGCATTAAAAAAATTGTGCATTGCAGAAATGAGTGATTTTGCATTGCAATGCATAAAAGAAAATGTTGTGCATTGAAGAGACGAGTTATTTTGCATTACAATGCATATAAGAAATCTTTGTGCATTGAAGAGATTAGTGCATTTGCATTGCATTAAATTCAAGAACTCTTTGTGCATTGAAAAGACAAGTACTTTTGCATTGCATTATTACATTGAAGAACTCGGTGTGCATTGATTTTACATTACAATGCATTTACGAATTTATGCAATTGAAGAGATTAAGTGCTTTTGCATGCAATACTTTTAAGTAATCTTGTGCAGTGAAGAGATAAGTGCCTTTGCATGCAATACTTTTAAGTAATCTTGTTTATTGAAGAGACACGTTTTTTTTGCATTGCATAAATGATTTTGCATTGCATTACATTTAAGAACTCGTTGTGCATTGAATAGATTATTGCTTTTGCATGCAATTCTTTTAGAATCTTTGAGCATTGAAAAGACAAGTGATTTTATATTGCATTCAAGAACTCGTTGTGCATTGAAGAGATTAGTGCTTTTGCATTGCAATGCATGCAACATCCACTATGCATCGAATAGATTAGTGCGTTTGTATTGCATTGCATGAATAATCTTTTTTGCATTGAAGTGACAAGTGATTTTGCATTACAATGCATACACGAACTCGTGCATTGAATAGTTAAATACTTTTGCATTGCAATTCATACAAAACTCATTGTGCATTGATGAGATTAGTGTGTTTGCATTGCAGTGCATTAAGAACTCGTTCTGCATTAAAGAGATGGATAAGTGCTGTTGCATTGCAATAAATATACGAACTTGTGCATTGAAGTGATAAGTGATTTCAAATTGCATTGCATTTGGTGTGAATTGAAGAGATTAGTGCTTTTGCATTGCAATGCATAAAAAACTCATTATGCATTAAATAGATTAGTGCGTTTGGATTGCATTGCATAAAAAACTCATTATGCATTGAATAGATTAGTGCGTTTGGATTGCATTGCATTAAAATATTTTTGTACATTGAAGAAATTAGTGCTTTTGCATTGCAACGCATAAAAGAAAATGTTGTGCATTGAAGAGAAAACGTGTATTTGTATTGCATTAAATTCAAGAACTCGTTGTGCATTGAAAAGATAAGTGCTTTTGAATTGCATTGCATTCAGGAACTCGGTGTGCATTGAATAGATTATTGCTTTTGAATGCAATGCTTTTAAGAAATATTTGTGCATTGGAAAGACAAGTGATTTTTTGCATTGCATTGCATTCAAGAACTCGGTGTGCATTGAAGAGATTAGTGCTTTTGCATTGCAATGCATTCAAGAACTCGGTGTGCATTGTTGAGACAAGTGATTTTACATTATAATGCATATAGGAACTTATTTGTGTTCTTGAATTCTTGAATGCAATGCAAAGCATAAGCACTTGTCTCTTCAATGCACAAAGATTCCTTAAAGCATTGTAATGCAAAAGCACTTATCTCTTCAATGCAAACAGAGTTTTTCCAATGCAATGCAAAATCACTTGTCTCTTCAATTTACATGTTCGTATACGCATTGCAATACAAAATCACTAATTTCTTCAATGCACAAACATATTTTTAATGCAATGGAATCGTTTAATGCAATCTATTGAATGCATAATGAGTTTTGTACGCATTGCAATGCAAAAGCACTAATCTCTTCAATTCACACCGATTGCAATGCAAAATCACTTATCTATTTAATGCACAACGAATTTTGAATGCATTGCAATACAAAAGTACTTATTTCTTTAATGCACAACGAGTTTTGTATGCAATGCAATGAAACTTCACCTGTCCCTCAGTGCAAACTGAGTTGAATGCAATGCAATGGATAAGCACTTGTCTCTCGATGCACAAAGCATTGCATGCAACAGCAATAATCTATTCAATGCAAAAATATTTCTTATATGCATTGTAATGCAAAAGCACTAATCTCTTCAATGCAAACAGAGTTCTTATATGCAATTTAATGCAAAATCACTTGTCGCTTCAATGCAAAACATGTTCTCATACGCATTGCGATGCAAAATCACTAATTTCTTCAATGAAAACAATATATTTGTAATGCAATGCAATCGTTTAATGCACTAATCTATTCAATGCATAATGAGTTTTGTATGCATTGCAATGCAAAAGCACTAATCTCTTCAATGCACACCGAGTTCTTAAATACAATGCAATAAAAAATCACTTGTCTCAACAAAGCACACCGAGTTCTTGAATGCAATGCAATGCAAAAGCACTTTTCTCTTCAATGCACAAAGATTTCTTAATATTATTGCATGCAAAAGCACTAATCTCTTCAATGCACAACATTTTATTTTATGCATTGCAATGCAAAAGCACTCATTTCTTCAATGCACAAAAATATTTTTAATGCAATGCAATCCAAACGCACTAATCTATTCAATGCATAATGAGTTTTGAATGCAGTGCAATGCAAAATCACTTATCTCTTTAATGCACAACGAGTTTTGAATGCATTGCAATGCAAAAGTAATTATTTCTATAATGCACTAAAATTAGTTTTTTATGCAATGCAATGAAACTTCACTTGTCCCTCAATGCACAATGATTTCTTGAACGCAATGCAATGCAAAATCACTTATGCAATGCAAAAAACGTGTCGCTTCAATGCACAAAGATTACTTAAAATCCTTGCATGCAAAAGCACTCTTCTCTTTAATGCACAAAGATTTTTTTAAAAGATTGCATGCAAAAGCTTGAATGCAATGCAAAATCACTTGTCTTTTTAATGCACAACAAGTTCTTATATGAAATGCAATGCAACAGAACTAATCTCTTCAATGCACAAGTTTTTTAGTGCAATGCAATGTAAATGCACCAATCTATTCACAACACGTTCTTAAATAGATTACAAAACAAAAACACTAATGTCTTTAATGCACAATGAGTTTTGTATGCATTGCAATGCAAACACACTAGTCTCTTAAATTCACACCGAATGCAAATCAATTTAAAATCACATCTATTCAATGCACAAAGATTTCTTGAAAGCATTGTATTCAAAAGCAATAATCTATTCAATGCACAATGTGTTTTGTATGCATTGCAATACAAAAGCACTAATCTCTTCAATGCATACCGAGTTATTGAATGCAATGCATAAGCACTTCAATACACAAAGATTCCTAAAAGCATTGCAATGCAAAAGCACTAATCTCTTCAATGCAAACAGAGTTTTTCAATGCAATACAAAATCACTTGTCTCTTCAATGCACATGTTCTTATACGCATTGCAATGCAAAATGCAGAGTTTTGAATGCATTGGAATGCAAAAGTACTTATTTATTTAATGCACAACGAGTTTTGTATGCAATGCAATGAAACTTTACTTGTCCCTCAATGCAAACTGAGTTCTTTAATGCAATGCAATGGATAAGCACTTGTCTCTCGATGCACAAATGTTTCTTAAAAGTATTGCATGCAACAGCATTACAATGCATATAAGAAATATTTTTGCATTGAATAGATGCACAAAGATTTCTCAAATGCATTGTAATGCAAAAACACTAATCTCTTCAATGCACAAAGATTTCTTAAAAGTATTGCATGCAAAAGCACTCATTTCTTCAATGCACAAAAATATTTTTAATGCAATGCAATCCAAACGCACTAATCTATTCAATGCATAATGAGTTTTGAATGCATTGCAATGCAAACACTCTAACCTCTTCAATTCACACCGATTGCAATGCAAAATCACTTATCTCTTTAATGCACACCGAGTTCTTGAATGCAATGCAATACAAAATTAATCTGTTAAATGCACATTTTATTTTATGCATTGCAATGCAAAAGCACTCATTTCTTCAATATACAAAATATTTGTAATGCAATGCAATCCAAACGCACTAATCTATTCAATGTATAATAAGTGTTGCATGCAGTAAAATGCAAACACACTAATCTCTTCAATTCACACCGAATGCAAATCAATTTAAAATATCTTGTCTCTTCAATGCACAACGATTTCTCAAAAGCATTGTATTCAAAAGCAATAATCAATTCAATAAATAATCTGTTTTGCAAGCATTGAGATTACTTCAATGCACAACGAGTTCTTGAATGAAATCCAATGAAAACCACTTGTCTCTTCAATGCATACCGAATTCTTGAATGCAATGCAATGCATAAGCACTTGTCTCTTCAATGCACAAAGATTCCTAAAAGCATTGTAATGCAAAAGCACTAATCTCTTTCATGCACGAGTTTTGAATGCATTGTAATGCAAAAGTACTTATTTCTTTAATGCACAACGAGTTTTGTATGCAATGCAATGAAACAACTTGTCCCTCAATGTAAACTGAGTTCTTTAATGCAATGCAATGGATAAGCACTTGTCTTTCAATGCACAAATATTTCTTAAAAGCATTGCATGCCAAAGCAATAATCTCTTCAATGCACACCGAGTTCTTGAATGCAATGCAATGCAAAATCACTTGTCTTTTCAATGCACAAGTTTTGTATTTATGCAAAAGCACTAATGTATTTAATGCACAATGAGATTTGTATGCATTGCAATGCAAAAGCACTAATCTCTTCAATGCACACCGAGTTCTTGAATGCAATGGATATTGAATGCAATGGATATAAAAGTTCTAAAAAAGGTTTTTTTTTACTTGCACTTGTCTCTCAATGCACAAATATTTCTTAAAAGAATTGCATGCAATAATCTATTCAATGCACGACGAGTTCTTGAATGTACTGCAATTCAAAAGCACATATCTTTTCAATGCACAACGAGTTCTTGAATGTAATGCAATGCAAATGCATAATCTCTTTAATGCACAAAGATTTCTTATATGCATTGTAATGCAAAACCAATTGCCTCTTCAATGCACAACATTTTCTTTTATTCATTGCAATGCAAAAGCACCAATTTCTTCAATTCACAAAATGCAATGCAATTTAAAATCACAACGGTTCTAGTATGCAATGCAATTCAAAAACACTTATCTTTTCAATGCACAAAGATTTATTATATGTATTGTAATGCAAAAGCAACTTTATCTTCGATGAACATCAAGTTCTTGTATGATTGCAATGCAATGCGAAAGCAAATATGTTTTTTTATCTCTTTAATACAGAAGTTCTTGCCTCAATGTCGTCAAATGAACAACACGTTTGGTAAGTTCTCTTTTCAATACACAACAGAACAAGCTGATTTCTTGTATGTAATGCAACAGTACACATGTTGTGCATTAAAATAGATGGTGTAGCTTGTATAGGTTAGGTGGCCATCTTTGACAAACTAACATATTTTTGGCCAAGAGTCCATAAATATTAACGTTCTCATTCAATTCCCATCATATTCCCATTACTAGCCAAAAGTTCCACTAAAAGTTTTTGAGATTTTTAAAAAAAAATTTTTTTTACATGTGATGGCTTTCCAGAAGTCCCATATTTGACCTACTTAACATATTTTTGGTCCAAGAGTCCTTGAACAATAACTTACTATATATACTCATACACTTCTCTTCGGATTCCCATTACCAGCCAAAAGTTCCACAAAAGGTTTTTAAAGTATTTATTTATTTTTTCATGTTATGGCTGTACAGAAGTCCATATTTGACCTACTAGCAAATTTTGGCCCAAGAGTCCTTGAAAACCAACTTACTATACACACTCAATGACTTCCCTTCTAATTCCAACTGCAAGCCAAAAGTTCTACAAAAGGTTTTTTAAATTATTATTATTTTTTTAATTTATTTTTTTAATATTATGGCTGTAGACTACAGAAGTCCATATTTGACCTACTGAACATATTTTTTGCCCAAGAGTCCAAAAACACTAAATTACAATACACACTCATTGAATTCTCTTCTCATGCCCATTACTAGCCAAAAGTTTTTACAATGTTTTTTATTTTTTTTGTAATACTTTTTTTTTTAACATATTATGGCTGTAGCCTACAGAAGTCCAATTTGACCTACTGAACATATTTTTTGCCAAAAGTTCAACAAAAGGTTTTTACAAATTTTTTTTTATTTATTTATTTTTTTGTTTTACATATTATGGCTGTAGCCTACAGAAGTCCAATTTGACCTACTGAACATATTTTTGCCAAAAGTTCAACAAAAGGTTTTTACAAATTTATTTATTTTTTTATTTTTTTTTTTTTACATATTATGGCTGTAGCCTACAAAAGTCCAATTTGACCTACTGAACATATTTTTGCCAAAAGTTCAACAAAAGGTTTTTACAAATTTATTTATTTTTTTATTTTTATTTTTTTACATATTATGGCTGTAGCCTACAAAAGTCCAATTTGACCTACTGAACATATTTTTGCCAAAAGTTCAACAAAAGGTTTTTACAATTTTTTTTTTTTTTTTTTTTTTTTACATTTTATGGCTGTAGCCTACAGAAGTCTACGGAGCCCCTAAAGGGACGTGGTGGTGGAAAAAAATTAGGATGGGAGGATATTTTTTTTCCAAATCGTTTGCGTTCCCTCGCAAAACTTTTGCGTTCCCCCGAGAAACTTTGCGTTCCCTCGCAAAGATATTTGCGTTCCCCCGAGAAACTTTGCGTTCCCACGCAAAAGTTTTGCGTTCCCTCGCAAAGATATTTGCGTTCCCTCGCAAAAGTTTTGCGTTCCCTCGCAAAGATATTTGCGTTCCCACGCAAAACTTTGCGTTCCCTCGCAAAGATATTTGTGTTCCCTCGCAAAGATAGATGTCCCACGGGCCGTTTCAAACAGCTCAGTAGGCTACGTTAACAATATTGTATCCATTAAATGAGCGGTTAGAGTTATTTTGAACTTGGACTTAGGCTATAGCCTAGGCGAGTGCTCAATGAGTTCGGTGAGCTAAACGTTGTTAAAACACAATGTCTCTTTAACGTAGACAACAAGCTGCAACCTATTTTTCCTCAAAACGAGCCTTATAATATAAATTAATTGGGTCTATATGAGCAGGTGGCTGAGAGACAAGTCCGAAGGGACTGTCTGCAAAGTGCGAAACCCGAGAAGCGTATAGCCTACTACAAGTCATAACTTCAATGTTACACACTGCGTCTCCAAATTCAGTTTACAAATCAATGGTCAC
This sequence comes from Gobio gobio, assembly GCF_949357685.1. Classification (NCBI taxonomy): domain Eukaryota; kingdom Metazoa; phylum Chordata; class Actinopteri; order Cypriniformes; family Gobionidae; genus Gobio; species Gobio gobio. The sequence goes on along the minus strand of NC_137109.1, from coordinate 13,994,255 downwards.
TTAGTTTGATAAAAACACTTAGTTTGATAAAATTTGCTTTTGCATAATTGTTAGGATTATTTTATTAGGAAAAATGTTCAGCAAACTTCACTGAAATGCACTGTACTGTAGCCTACTGTCACCAAATTCAGTTCACACATCACGCTCTCCTGCTGCTCCTGCTGGTTATACAACGCTTAGTTTGGCAATAGCACATAAAAATAATAAAAGTAATAGCACATAGCCATAGGCCTATTCTTTACACAAATGATGTTGGTACCCAGCTAAAATACAGTAGTTGCAAGTTCCATAGCTTTTGTATGATAATTGCTTACTAATTTTGATGGCATTACACTGTATAGCCTACTGTATTAGTATATTGTAGTAGAGCATTGATTGTTATTGCCTATTTTTTAGTAACGCCTTTCGGGTTTTGCACTTTGCAGACGGTCCCTTTTTACTTGTCTCATATATTAAGGCTCGTTTTGAGGAAAATTATGTTGCAGCTCGTTGTCTACGTTAAAGGTGTCATTTGTGTTTTGAACGTTTTTAGCTCACGAGTTATTGATCCAGGAAGTTAAAATCTGTGTATACATTGCCAACTACTGAACTCCGAAGCACTGACTGTATTATTTATACTTAAGCCCAAGTTCAAAATAACTCTAACCGCTCCATTAATGGATACAATATTGTTAACGTAGCCTACTGAGCTGTTTGAAACGGCCCGTGGGACATATCTTTGCGAAGGAACGCAAATATCTTTGCGAGGGAACGCAAAGTTTTGCGTGGGAACGCAAATATCTTTGCGAGGGAACGCAAAACTTTTGCGAGGGAACGCAAATATCTTTGCGAGGGAACGCAAAACTTTTGCGTGGGAACGCAAAGTTTCTCGGGGGAACGCAAATATCTTTGCAAGGGAACGCAAAGTTTCTCGGGGGAACGCAAAAGTTTTGCGAGGGAACGCAAACGATTTGGAAAAAAAATATCCTCCCATCCTAATTTTTTTCCACCACCACGTCCCTTTAGGGGCTCCGTAGAAGTCCAATTTGACCTACTGAAAATATTTTTGGCCCAAGAGTCCTTAAACACTAAATTACCATACACACTCATTGACTTATCTTCTCATGCCCATTACTAGCCAAAAGTTCCACAAAAGTTTTTTTTCAATGTTATTTTATTTATTTATTTATTTTATTTATTTTTTTTACATATTATGGCTGTAGCCTACAGAAGTCCACATTTGACCTACTGAACATATTTTTGGCCCAAGAGTCACTAAACACTCACTTACTATATATACTCATTGACTTCCCTTCTGATTCCAAATGCTAGCCAAAAGTTCCACAAAAGTTTTTTTTACAACTTTTTTTTTTTTTTTTTTTTTACATGTTATGGCTGTACAGAAGTCCATATTTGACCTACTGAACATATTTTTGGCCCAAGAGTCCTTGAACACCAACTTCCTATACACACTCATTGACTTCCCTTCTAATTCCAACTGCAAGCCAAAAGTTCTACAAAAGGTTTTTTAAATTATTATTATTTTTTTAATTTATTTTTTTAATATTATGGCTGTAGCCTACAGAAGTCCACATTTGACCTACTGAACATATTTTTGGCCCAAGAGTCATTCAACACTAACTTAATAAAGACACTCATTGACTTCCCTTCTGATTCCAACTACAAGCCAAAAGTTCAACAAAAGGTTTTTACAATTTTTTTTTATTCATTATTTTTTTTTTTTAACATATTATGGCTGTAGCCTACAGAAGTCCAATTTGACCTACTGAACATGTTTTTGGCCCAAGAGTCCTTAAAACACTAAATTACCATACACACTCATTGAATTATCTTCTCATGCCCATTACTAGCCAAAAGTTCCACAAAAGTTTTTTTTCCATTTTTTTTTCCATTTTTTTTTTAAACATATTATGGCTGTAGCCTGCAGAAGTCCATATTTAACCTACTGAACATATTTTTGGCCCAAGATTCATTAAACACTGACTTACTAAACACACTCATTGACTTCCCTTCTGACTCCAATTACAAGCAAAAAGTTCAACAAAAGGTTTTGACAAATTTAAAAAAAAAAATTAATAATTGTTTTTACATATTATGGCTGTAGCCTACAGAAGTCCAATTTGACCTACTGAACATATTTTTGGCCCAAGAATCCTTAAACACTAAATTACCATACACACTCATTGACTTATCTTCTCATGCCCATTACTAGCCAAAAGTTCCACAAAAGTTTTTTTACAATGTTTTTTTTAGTTTTTTTTTTTTTTTACATATTATGGCTGTAGCGTACAGAAGTCCATATTTGACCTACTGAACATATTTTTGGCCAGAGAGTCATTAAACACTAACTTACTAAACACACTCATTGACTTCCCTTCTGATTCCAACTACAAGCCAAAAGTTCAACAAAAGGTGTTTAAATTTTTTTGTATTTTTTTTGTAATACTTTTTTTTTTACATATTATGGCTGTAGCCTACAGAAGTCCAATTTGACCTACTGAACATATTTTTGCCAAAAGTTCAACAAAAGGTTTTTACAATTTTTTTTTTTTTTTTTTTTTTTTTTTTTTTTTTACATATTATGGCTGTAGCCTAGAGAAGTCCAATTTGACCCACTGAACATATTTTTGGCCCAAGAGTCCTTAAACACTAAATTACCATACACACTCATTGACTTATCTTCTCATGCCCATTACTAGCCAAAAGTTCCACAAAAGTCTTTTTACAATGTTTTTTTTATTTTTTATTTTTTTTTACATATTATGGCTGTAGCCTACAGAAGTCCACATTTGACCTACTGAACATATTTTTGGCCCAAGAGTCCTTAAACACTCACTTACTATATATACTCATTGACTTCCCTTCTGAATCCAAATGCTAGCCAAAAGTTCCACAAAAGTTTGTTTACAATTTTTTTTTTTTTTACATATTATGGCTGTAGCCTGCAGAAGTCCATATTTGACCTACTGAACATATTTTTGGCCCAAGAGTCATTAAACACTAACTTAATAAACACACTCATTGACTTCCCTTCTGATTCCAACTCCAAGCCAAAAGTTCAACAAAAGGTTTTTACAAATTTTTTTTATTTTTATTTTTTTTACATATTATGGCTGTAGCCTACAGAAGTCCAATTTGACCTACTGAACATGTTTTTGGCCCAAGAGTCCTTAAAACACTAAATTACCATACACACTCATTGAATTATCTTCTCATGCCCATTACTAGCCAAAAGTTCCACAAAAGTTTTTTTTCATTTTTTTTTTTTTTTTTACATATTATGGCTGTAGCCTGCAGAAGTCCATATTTGACCTACTGAACATATTTTTGCCAAAAGTTCAACAAAAGGTTTTTACAATTTTTTTTTCTTTTTTTTTTTTTTTTCTACATGTTATGGTTGTAGCCTACAGAAGTCCAATTTGACCTACTGAACATGTTTTTGGCCCAAGAGTCCTTAAAACACTAAATTACCATACACACTCATTGAATTATCTTCTCATGCCCATTACTAGCCAAAAGTTCCACAAAAGCTTTTTTTCTATTTTTTTTTTTTTTTAAACATATTATGGCTGTAGCCTGCAGAAGTCCATATTTGACCTACTGAACATATTTTTGGCGCAAGATTCATTAAACACTGACTTACTAAACACACTCATTGACTTCCCTTCTGACTCCAATTACAAGCCAAAAGTTCAACAAAAGGTTTTGACAATTTTTTTAATTTTTGTAAATATTTTTTTTTTTACATATTATGGCTGTAGCCTACAGAAGTCCAATTTGACCTACTGAACATATTTTTGGCCCAAGAATCCTTAAACACTAAATTACCATACACACTCATTGACTTATCTTCTCATGCCCATTACTAGCCAAAAGTTCCACAAAAGTTTTTTTACAATGTTTTTTATTTTTTTTGTAATACTTTTTTTAACATATTATGGCTGTAGCCTACAGAAGTCCAATTTGACCTACTGAACATATTTTTGCCAAAAGTTCAACAAAAGGTTTTTACAATTTTTTTTTAATTTATTTTATTTTTTTTTACATATTATGGCTGTAGCCTACAGAAGTCCAATTTGACCTACTGAACATATTTTTGCCAAAAGTTCAACAAAAGGTTTTTACAATTTTATTTATTTATTTATTTATTTATTTTTTACATTTTATGGCTGTAGCCTACAGAAGTCCAATTTGACCTACTGAAAATATTTTTGGCCCAAGAGTCCTTAAACACTAAATTACCATACACACTCATTGACTTATCTTCTCATGCCCATTACTAGCCAAAAGTTCCACAAAAGTTTTTTTTACAATTTTTTTTTTTTTTTTTTTAACATGTTATGGCTGTACAGAAGTCCATATTTGACCTACTGAACATATTTTTGGCCCAAGAGTCCTTGAACACCAACTTCCTATACACACTCATTGACTTCCCTTCTAATTCCAACTGCAAGCCAAAAGTTCTACAAAAGGTTTTTTAAATTATTATTATTTTTTTAATTTATTTTTTTAATATTATGGCTGTAGCCTACAGAAGTCCACATTTGACCTACTGAACATATTTTTGGCCCAAGATTCATTAAACACTGACTTACTAAACACACTCATTGACTTCCCTTCTGACTCCAATTACAAGCAAAAAGTTCAACAAAAGGTTTTGACAAATTTTTAACATTTTTTTAATAATTGTTTTTACATATTATGGCTGTAGCCTACAGAAGTCCATATTTGACCTACTGAACATATTTTTGGCCAGAGAGTCATTAAACACTAACTTACTAAACACACTCATTGACTTCCCTTCTGATTCCAACTACAAGCCAAAAGTTCAACAAAAGGTTTTTAAATTTTTTTGTATTTTTTTTGTAATACTTTTTTTTTTTTACATATTATGGCTGTAGCCTACAGAAGTCCAATTTGACCTACTGAACATGTTTTTGGCCCAAGAGTCCTTAAAACACTAAATTACCATACACACTCATTGAATTATCTTCTCATGCCCATTACTAGCCAAAAGTTCCACAAAAGTTTTTTTTCAAGTTTTTTTTTTTTTTTGTAATACTTTTTTTTTTTACATATTATGGCTGTAGCCTACAGAAGTCCAATTTGACCTACTTAACATATTTTTGCCAAAAGTTCAACAAAAGGTTTTTACAATTTTTTTTTTTTTTTTTTTTTTTTTTTTACATAGTTTTTTTACAATGTTTTTTTTAGTTTTTTTTTTTTTTTTTTTTTTTTTTTTTTTACATATTATGGCTGTAGCCTACAGAAGTCCAATTTGACCTACTGAACATGTTTTTGGCCCAAGAGTCCTTAAAACACTAAATTACCATACACACTCATTGAATTATCTTCTCATGCCCATTACTAGCCAAAAGTTCCACAAAAGTTTTTTTTCAATTTTTTTCAATTTTTTTTTTTTAAACATATTATGGCTGTAGCCTGCAGAAGTCCATATTTGACCTACTGAACATATTTTTGGCCCAAGATTCATTAAACACTGACTTACTAAACACACTCATTGACTTCCCTTCTGACTCCAATTACAAGCAAAAAGTTCAACAAAAGGTTTTGACAATTTTTAAAAAAAAATTTAATAATTTTTTTTTACATATTATGGCTGTAGCCTACAGAAGTCCAATTTGACCTATTGAACATATTTTTGGCCCAAGAATCCTTAAACACTAAATTACCATACACACTCATTGACTTATCTTCTCATGCCCATTACTAGCCAAAAGTTCCACAAAAGTTTTTTTACAATGTTTTTTTTTTTTTACATGTTATGGCTTTACAGAAGTCCACATTTGACCTACTGAACATATTTTTGGCCCAAGAGTCCTTAAACACTAACTTAATAAACACACTCATTGACTTCCCTTCTGAATCCAAATGCTAGCCAAAAGTTCCACAAAAGTTTGTTTACAATTTTTTTTTTTTTTTCACATATTATGGCTGTAGCCTGCAGAAGTCCATATTTGACCTACTGAACATATTTTTGGCCCAAGAGTCATTCAACACTAACTTAATAAAGACACTCATTGACTTCCCTTCTGATTCCAACTACAAGCCAAAAGTTCAACAAAAGGTTTTTACAATTTTTTTTTATTTATTTATTTATTTATTTTTTTTACATATTATGGCTGTAGCCTGCAGAAGTCCATATTTGACCTACTGAACATATTTTTGGCCCAAGAGTCATTAAACACTAACTTAATAAACACACTCATTGACTTCCCTTCTGATTCCAACTCCAAGCCAAAAGTTCAACAAAAGATTTTTATTTTTTTTTTTAATTTTTATTTTTTTTACATATTATGGCTGTAGCCTACAGAAGTCCAATTTGACCTACTGAAAATATTTTTGGCCCAAGAGTCATTAAACACTAAATTACCATACACACTCATTGACTTATCTTCTCATGCCCATTACTAGCCAAAAGTTCCACAAAAGTTTTTTTACAATGTTTTTTTTAGTTTTTTTAGTTTTTTTTACATATTATGGCTGTAGCCTACAGAAGTCCATATTTGACCTACTGAACATATTTTTGGCCCAAGAGTCATTAAACACTAACTTACTAAACACTCATTGACTTCCCTTCTGATTCCAACTACAAGCCAAAAGTTCAACAAAAGGTTTTTAAATTTTTTTGTATTTTTTTTGTAATACTTTTTTTTTTACATATTATGGCTGTAGCCTACAGAAGTCCAATTTGACCTACTGAACATATTTTTGCCAAAAGTTCAACAAAAGGTTTTTACAAATGTTTTTTTTTTTTTTTTTTTTTTTTTTTTTACATATTATGGCTGTATTCTACAGAAGTCCAATTTGACCTACTGAACATATTTTTGGCCCAAGAGTCATTAAACACTAACTTAATAAACACACTCATTGACTTCCCTTCTGATTCCAACTCCAAGCCAAAAGTTCAACAAAAGGTTTTTACAAATTTTTTTTATTTTTATTTTTTTTACATATTATGGCTGTAGCCTACAGAAGTCCAATTTGACCTACTGAACATATTTTTGGCCCAAGAGTCCTTAAAACACTAAATTACCATACACACTCTTGACTTATCTTCTCATGCCCATTACTAGCCAAAAGTTCCACAAAAGTTTTTTTACAATGTTTTTTTTTGTTTTTTTTTTTTGTTTTTTTTTTTTACATATTATGGCTGTAGCCTACAGAAGTCCAATTTGACCTACTGAACATGTTTTTGGCCCAAGAGTCCTTAAAACACTAAATTACCATACACACTCATTGAATTATCTTCTCATGCCCATTACTAGCCAAAAGTTCCACAAAAGTTTTTTTTTTTTTTTTTTTTTTTTTTTTTTTTAAACATATTATGGCTGTAGCCTGCAGAAGTCCATATTTGACCTACTGAACATATTTTTGGCCCAAGAGTCATTAAACATTAACTTACTAAACACACTCATTGACTTCCCTTCTGACTCCAATTACAAGCAAAAAGTTCAACAAAAGGTTTTGACAATTTTTTAAAAAAATTTTAATAATTTTTTTTACATATTATGGCTGTAGCCTACAGAAGTCCATATTTGACCTACTGAACATATTTTTGGCCCAAGAGTCATTAAACACTAACTTACTAAACACTCATTGACTTCCCTTCTGATTCCAACTACAAGCCAAAAGTTCAACAAAAGTTTTTTTTACAATTTTTTTTTTTTTTACATGTTATGGCTTTACAGAAGTCCACATTTGACCTACTGAACATATTTTTGGCCCAAGAGTCCTTAAACACTAACTTAATAAACACACTCATTGACTTCCCTTCTGAATCCAAATGCTAGCCAAAAGTTCCACAAAAGTTTGTTTACAATTTTTTTTTTTTTTTTTCACATATTATGGCTGTAGCCTGCAGAAGTCCATATTTGACCTACTGAACATATTTTTGGCCCAAGAGTCATTCAACACTAACTTAATAAAGACACTCATTGACTTCCCTTCTGATTCCAACTACAAGCCAAAAGTTCAACAAAAGGTTTTTACAATTTTTTTTTATTTATTTATTTTTTTTTTTTTACATATTATGGCTGTAGCCTGCAGAAGTCCATATTTGACCTACTGAACATATTTTTGGCCCAAGAGTCATTAAACACTAACTTAATAAACACACTCATTGACTTCCCTTCTGATTCCAACTCCAAGCCAAAAGTTCAACAAAAGATTTTTAAAAAAATTTTTAATTTTTATTTTTTTTACATATTATGGCTGTAGCCTACAGAAGTCCAATTTGACCTACTGAACATATTTTTGCCAAAAGTTCAACAAAAGGTTTTTACAATTTTTTTTTAATTTTTTTTTTTTTTTTTTACATATTATGGCTGTAGCCTACAGAAGTCCAATTTGACCTACTGAAAATATTTTTGGCCCAAGAGTCCTTAAACACTAAATTACCATACACACTCATTGACTTATCTTCTCATGCCCATTACTAGCCAAAAGTTCCACAAAAGTTTTTTTTCAATGTTTTTTTTATTTATTTTTTTATTTAATTTTTTTTACATATTATGGCTGTAGCCTACAGAAGTCCACATTTGACCTACTGAACATATTTTTGGCCCAAGAGTCATTAAACACTCACTTACTATATATACTCATTGACTTCCCTTCTGATTCCAAATGCTAGCCAAAAGTTCCACAAAAGTTTTTTTTACAATTTTTTTTTTTTTTTTTTAACATGTAATGGCTGTACAGAAGTCCATATTTGACCTACTGAACATATTTTTGGCCCAAGAGTCCTTGAACACCAACTTCCTATACACACTCATTGACTTCCCTTCTAATTCCAACTGCAAGCCAAAAGTTCTACAAAAGGTTTTTTAAATTATTATTATTTTTTTAATTTATTTTTTTAATATTATGGCTGTAGCCTACAGAAGTCCACATTTGACCTACTGAACATATTTTTGGCCCAAGAGTCATTCAACACTAACTTAATAAAGACACTCATTGACTTCCCTTCTGATTCCAACTACAAGCCAAAAGTTCAACAAAAGGTTTTTACAATTTTTTTTATTTATTTTTTTTACATATTATGGCTGTAGCCTACAGAAGTCCAATTTGACCTACTGAACATGTTTTTGGCCCAATAGTCCTTAAAACACTAAATTACCATACACACTCATTGAATTATCTTCTCATGCCCATTACTAGCCAAAAGTTCCACAAAAGTTTTTTTTCAATTTTTTTTAAATTTTTTTTTTAAACATATTATGGCTGTAGCCTGCAGAAGTCCATATTTGACCTACTGAACATATTTTTTGCCCAAGATTCATTAAACACTGACTTACTAAACACACTCATTGACTTCCCTTCTGACTCCAATTACAAGCAAAAAGTTCAACAAAAGGTTTTGACAAATTTTTAACATTTTTTTAATAATTGTTTTTACATATTATGGCTGTAGCCTACAGAAGTCCATATTTGACCTACTGAACATATTTTTGGCCAGAGAGTCATTAAACACTAACTTACTAAACACACTCATTGACTTCCCTTCTGATTCCAACTACAAGCCAAAAGTTCAACAAAAGGTTTTTAAATTTTTTTGTATTTTTTTTGTAATACTTTTTTTTTTTTACATATTATGGCTGTAGCCTACAGAAGTCCAATTTGACCTACTGAACATATTTTTGCCAAAAGTTCAACAAAAGGTTTTTCCAATTTTTTATTTTTTTTTTTTTTTTTTTTTTACATATTATGGCTGTAGCCTACAGAAGTCCAATTTGACCTACTGAACATGTTTTTGGCCCAAGAGTCCTTAAAACACTAAATTACCATACACACTCATTGAATTATCTTCTCATGCCCATTACTAGCCAAAAGTTCCACAAAAGTTTTTTTTCAAGTTTTTTTTTTTTTTTGTAATACTTTTTTTTTTTTTACATATTATGGCTGTAGCCTACAGAAGTCCAATTTGACCTACTTAACATATTTTTGCCAAAAGTTCAACAAAAGGTTTTTACAATTTTTTTTTTTTTTTTTTTTTTTTTTTACATATTATGGCTGTAGCCTACAGAAGTCCAATTTGACCTACTGAACATATTTTTGGCCCAAGAGTCCTTAAAACACTAAATTACCATACACACTCATTGAATTATCTTCTCATGCCCATTACTAGCCAAAAGTTCCACAAAAGTTTTTTTTCAATTTTTTTTTTTTTTTTTTTTTAAACATATTATGGCTGTAGCCTGCAGAAGTCCATATTTGACCTACTGAACATATTTTTGGCCCAAGATTCATTAAACACTGACTTACTAAACACACTCATTGACTTCCCTTCTGACTCCAATTACAAGCAAAAAGTTCAACAAAAGGTTTTGACAATTTTTAAAAAAAAAATTAATAATTTTTTTTACATATTATGGCTGTAGCCTACAGAAGTCCAATTTGACCTACTGAACATATTTTTGGCCCAAGAATCCTTAAACACTAAATTACCATACACACTCATTGACTTATCTTCTCATGCCCATTACTAGCCAAAAGTTCCACAAAAGTTTTTTTACAATGTTTTTTTTAGTTTTTTTTTTTTTTTACATATTATGGCTGTAGCCTACAGAAGTCCATATTTGACCTACTGAACATATTTTTGGCCCAAGAGTCATTAAACACTAACTTACTAAACACTCATTGACTTCCCTTCTGATTCCAACTACAAGCCAAAAGTTCAACAAAAGTTTTTTTTACAATTTTTTTTTTTTTTACATGTTATGGCTTTACAGAAGTCCACATTTGACCTACTGAACATATTTTTGGCCCAAGAGTCCTTAAACACTAACTTAATAAACACACTCATTGACTTCCCTTCTGAATCCAAATGCTAGCCAAAAGTTCCACAAAAGTTTGTTTACAATTTTTTTTTTTTTTTTCACATATTATGGCTGTAGCCTGCAGAAGTCCATATTTGACCTACTGAACATATTTTTGGCCCAAGAGTCATTCAACACTAACTTAATAAAGACACTCATTGACTTCCCTTCTGATTCCAACTACAAGCCAAAAGTTCAACAAAAGGTTTTTACAATTTTTTTTTTTTTTTTTTTTTTTTTTTTTTTACATATTATGGCTGTAGCCTGCAGAAGTCCATATTTGACCTACTGAACATATTTTTGGCCCAAGAGTCATTAAACACTAACTTAATAAACACACTCATTGACTTCCCTTCTGATTCCAACTCCAAGCCAAAAGTTCAACAAAAGATTTTTAAAAAAAATTTTTATTTTTATTTTTTTTACATATTATGGCTGTAGCCTACAGAAGTCCAATTTGACCTACTGAACATATTTTTGCCAAAAGTTCAACAAAAGGTTTTTACAATTTTTTTAAATTTTTTTTTATTTTTTTTTACATATTATGGCTGTAGCCTACAGAAGTCCAATTTGACCTACTGAAAATATTTTTGGCCCAAGAGTCCTTAAACACTAAACTACCATACACACTCATTGACTTATCTTCTCATGCCCATTACTAGCCAAAAGTTCCACAAAAGTTTTTTTACAATGTTTTTTTTAGTTTTTTTTTTTTTTACATATTATGGCTGTAGCCTACAGAAGTCCATATTTGACCTACTGAACATATTTTTGGCCCAAGAGTCATTAAACACTAACTTACTAAACACTCATTGACTTCCCTTCTGATTCCAACTACAAGCCAAAAGTTCAACAAAAGGTTTTTAAATTTTTTTGTATTTTTTTTGTAATACTTTTTTTTTTACATATTATGGCTGTAGCCTACAGAAGTCCAATTTGACCTACTGAACATATTTTTGCCAAAAGTTCAACAAAAGGTTTTTACAAATGTTTTTTTTTTTTTTTTTTTTTTTTTTTACATATTATGGCTGTATTCTACAGAAGTCCAATTTGACCTACTGAACATATTTTTGGCCCAAGAGTCCTTAAACACTAAATTACCATACACACTCATTGACTTATCTTCTCATGCCCATTACTAGCCAAAAGTTCCACAAAAGTTTTTTTACAAAGTTTTTTTTAGTTTTTTTTTTTTTTTTTTTTTTTTTTTACATATTATGGCTGTAGCCTACAGAAGTCCAATTTGACCTACTGAACATGTTTTTGGTCCAAGAGTCCTTAAAACACTAAATTACCATACACACTCATTGAATTATCTTCTCATGCCCATTACTAGCCAAAAGTTCCACAAAAGTTTTTTTTCAATTTTTTTTTTTTTTTTTTTAAACATATTATGGCTGTAGCCTGCAGAAGTCCATATTTGACCTACTGAACATATTTTTGGCCCAAGAGTCATTAAACACTAACTTACTAAACACTCATTGACTTCCCTTCTGATTCCAACTACAAGCCAAAAGTTCCACAAAAGTTTTTTTACAATGTTTTTTTTAGTTTTTTTTTTTTTTTTTACATATTATGGCTGTAGCCTACAGAAGTCCATATTTGACCTACTGAACATATTTTTGGCCCAAGAGTCATTAAACACTAACTTACTAAACACTCATTGACTTCCCTTCTGATTCCAACTACAAGCCAAAAGTTCAACAAAAGTTTTTTTTACAATTTTTTTTTTTTTTACATGTTATGGCTTTACAGAAGTCCACATTTGACCTACTGAACATATTTTTGGCCCAAGAGTCCTTAAACACTAACTTAATAAACACACTCATTGACTTCCCTTCTGAATCCAAATGCTAGCCAAAAGTTCCACAAAAGTTTGTTTACAATTTTTTTTTTTTTTCACATATTATGGCTGTAGCCTGCAGAAGTCCATATTTGACCTACTGAACATATTTTTGGCCCAAGAGTCATTCAACACTAACTTAATAAAGACACTCATTGACTTCCCTTCTGATTCCAACTACAAGCCAAAAGTTCAACAAAAGGTTTTTACAATTTTTTTTTTTTTTTAAATTTTTTTTTTTTTACATATTATGGCTGTAGCCTAGAGAAGTCCAATTTGACCCACTGAACATATTTTTGGCCCAAGAGTCCTTAAACACTAAATTACCATACACACTCATTGACTTATCTTCTCATGCCCATTACTAGCCAAAAGTTTTTTTACAAAGTTTTTTTTATTTTTTTATTTTATTTATTTATTTTTTTTACATATTATGGCTGTAGCCTACAGAAGTCCAATTTGACCTACTGAACATGTTTTTGGTCCAAGAGTCCTTAAAACACTAAATTACCATACACACTCATTGACTTATCTTCTCATGCCCATTACTAGCCAAAAGTTTTTTTACAAAGTTTTTTTTAGTTTTTTTTTTTTTTTTTTTTTTTTTTAAACATATTATGGCTGTAGCCTGCAGAAGTCCATATTTGACCTACTGAACATATTTTTGGCCCAAGATTCATTAAACACTGACTTACTAAACACACTCATTGACTTCCCTTCTGACTCCAATTAAAAGCAAAAAGTTCAACAAAAGGTTTTGACAATTTTTTAAATTTTTTTTAATAATTTTTTTTACATATTATGGCTGTAGCCTACAGAAGTCCAATTTGACCTACTGAACATATTTTTGGCCCAAGAATCCTTAAACACTAAATTACCATACACACTCATTGACTTATCTTCTCATGCCCATTACTAGCCAAAAGTTCCACAAAAGTTTTTTTACAATGTTTTTTTTAGTTTTTTTTTTTTTTTTACATATTATGGCTGTAGCCTACAGAAGTCCATATTTGACCTACTGAACATATTTTTGGCCCAAGAGTCATTAAACACTAACTTACTAAACACTCATTGACTTCCCTTCTGATTCCAACTACAAGCCAAAAGTTCAACAAAAGTTTTTTTTACAATTTTTTTTTTTTTTTTTACATGTTATGGCTTTACAGAAGTCCACATTTGACCTACTGAACATATTTTTGGCCCAAGAGTCCTTAAACACTAACTTAATAAACACACTCATTGACTTCCCTTCTGAATCCAAATGCTAGCCAAAAGTTCCACAAAAGTTTGTTTACAATTTTTTTTTTTTCACATATTATGGCTGTAGCCTGCAGAAGTCCATATTTGACCTACTGAACATATTTTTGGCCCAAGAGTCATTCAACACTAACTTAATAAAGACACTCATTGACTTCCCTTCTGATTCCAACTACAAGCCAAAAGTTCAACAAAAGGTTTTTACAATTTTTTTTTTTTTTTTTTTTTTTTTTTTTTTACATATTATGGCTGTACCCTGCAGAAGTCCATATTTGACCTACTGAACATATTTTTGGCCCAAGAGTCATTAAACACTAACTTAATAAACACACTCATTGACTTCCCTTCTGATTCCAACTCCAAGCCAAAAGTTCAACAAAAGATTTTTTTAAAAAAAATTTATTTTTATTTTTTTCACATATTATGGCTGTAGCCTACAGAAGTCCAATTTGACCTACTGAACATATTTTTGCCAAAAGTTCAACAAAAGGTTTTTACAATTTTTTTAATTTTTTTTAAAAAATTTTTTACATATTATGGCTGTAGCCAACAGAAGTCCAATTTGACCTACTGAAAATATTTTTGGCCCAAGAGTCCTTAAACACTAAACTACCATACACACTCATTGACTTATCTTCTCATGCCCATTACTAGCCAAAAGTTCCACAAAAGTCTTTTTACAATGTTTTTTTTAGTTTTTTTTTTTTTTTTTACATATTATGGCTGTAGCCTACAGAAGTCCATATTTGACCTACTGAACATATTTTTGGCCCAAGAGTCATTAAACACTAACTTACTAAACACTCATTGACTTCCCTTCTGATTCCAACTACAAGCCAAAAGTTCAACAAAAGGTTTTTAAATTTTTTTGTATTTTTTTTGTAATACTTTTTTTTTTTTTACATATTATGGCTGTAGCCTACAGAAGTCCAATTTGACATACTGAACATATTTTTGCCAAAAGTTCAACAAAAGGTTTTTACAAATTTTTTTTAATTTTTTTTTTTTTTTTTTTACATATTATGGCTGTAGCCTACAGAAGTCCAATTTGACCTACTGAACATATTTTTGGCCCAAGAGTCCTTAAACACTAAATTACCATACACACTCATTGACTTATCTTCTCATGCCCATTACTAGCCAAAAGTTCCACAAAAGTCTTTTTACAATGTTTTTTTTATTTTTTATTTTTTTTTACATATTATGGCTGTAGCCTACAGAAGTCCACATTTGACCTACTGAACATATTTTTGGCCCAAGAGTCCTTAAACACTCACTTACTATATATACTCATTGACTTCCCTTCTGAATCCAAATGCTAGCCAAAAGTTCCACAAAAGTTTGTTTACAATTTTTTTTTTTTTACATATTATGGCTGTAGCCTGCAGAAGTCCATATTTGACCTACTGAACATATTTTTGGCCCAAGAGTCATTAAACACTAACTTAATAAACACACTCATTGACTTCCCTTCTGATTCCAACTCCAAGCCAAAAGTTCAACAAAAGGTTTTTACAATTTTTTTTTATTTTTATTTTTTTTACATATTATGGCTGTAGCCTACAGAAGTCCAATTTGACCTACTGAACATGTTTTTGGCCCAAGAGTCCTTAAAACACTAAATTACCATACACACTCATTGAATTATCTTCTCATGCCCATTACTAGCCAAAAGTTCCACAAAAGTTTTTTTTCAATTTTTTTTTTTTTTTTACATATTATGGCTGTAGCCTGCAGAAGTCCATATTTGACCTACTGAACATATTTTTGCCAAAAGTTCAACAAAAGGTTTTTACAATTTTTTTTTCTTTTTTTTCTTTTTTTTCTACATGTTATGGTTGTAGCCTACAGAAGTCCAATTTGACCTACTGAACATTTTTTTGCCAAAAGTTCAACAAAAGGTTTTTACAATTTTATTTATTTATTTATTTATTTATTTTTTACATTTTATGGCTGTAGCCTACAGAAGTCCAATTTGACCTACTGAAAATATTTTTGGCCCAAGAGTCCTTAAACACTAAATTACCATACACACTCATTGACTTATCTTCTCATGCCCATTACTAGCCAAAAGTTCCACAAAAGTTTTTTTTCAATGTTTTTTTTATTTATTTTTTTATTTTATTTTTTTTACATATTATGGCTGTAGCCTACAGAAGTCCACATTTGACCTACTGAACATATTTTTGGCCCAAGAGTCATTAAACACTCACTTACTATATATACTCATTGACTTCCCTTCTGATTCCAAATGCTAGCCAAAAGTTCCACAAAAGTTTTTTTTACAACTTTTTTTTTTTTTTTTTTTTAACATGTTATGGCTGTACAGAAGTCCATATTTGACCTACTGAACATATTTTTGGCCCAAGAGTCCTTGAACACCAACTTCCTATACACACTCATTGACTTCCCTTCTAATTCCAACTGCAAGCCAAAAGTTCTACAAAAGGTTTTTTAAATTATTATTATTTTTTTAATTTATTTTTTTAATATTATGGCTGTAGCCTACAGAAGTCCACATTTGACCTACTGAACATATTTTTGGCCCAAGAGTCATTCAACACTAACTTAATAAAGACACTCATTGACTTCCCTTCTGATTCCAACTACAAGCCAAAAGTTCAACAAAAGGTTTTTACAATTTTTTTTTATTTATTATTATTATTTTTTTTTACATATTATGGCTGTAGCCTACAGAAGTCCAATTTGACCTACTGAACATGTTTTTGGCCCAAGAGTCCTTAAAACACTAAATTACCATACACACTCATTGAATTATCTTCTCATGCCCATTACTAGCCAAAAGTTCCACAAAAGTTTTTTTTCAATTTTTTTAAAAAATTTTTTTTAAACATATTATGGCTGTAGCCTGCAGAAGTCCATATTTGACCTACTGAACATATTTTTGGCCCAATATTCATTAAACACTGACTTACTAAACACACTCATTGACTTCCCTTCTGACTCCAATTACAAGCAAAAAGTTCAACAAAAGGTTTTGACAAATTTTTAACATTTTTTTAATAATTGTTTTTACATATTATGGCTGTAGCCTACAGAAGTCCATATTTGACCTACTGAACATATTTTTGGCCAGAGAGTCATTAAACACTAACTTACTAAACACACTCATTGACTTCCCTTCTGATTCCAACTACAAGCCAAAAGTTCAACAAAAGGTTTTTAAATTTTTTTGTATTTTTTTTGTAATCCTTTTTTTTTTTTTACATATTATGGCTGTAGCCTACAGAAGTCCAATTTGACCTACTGAACATATTTTTGCCAAAAGTTCAACAAAAGGTTTTTACAATTTTTTTTTTTTTTTTTTTTTTTTTTTTTTACATATTATGGCTGTAGCCTACAGAAGTCCAATTTGACCTACTGAACATGTTTTTGGCCCAAGAGTCCTTAAAACACTAAATTACCATACACACTCATTGAATTATCTTCTCATGCCCATTACTAGCCAAAAGTTCCACAAAAGTTTTTTTTCAAGTTTTTTTTTTTTTTGTAATACTTTTTTTTTTTAACATATTATGGCTGTAGCCTACAGAAGTCCAATTTGACCTACTGAACATATTTTTGCCAAAAGTTCAACAAAAGGTTTTTACAAATTTTTTTTTTTTTTTTTTTTACATATTATGGCTGTAGCCTACAGAAGTCCAATTTGACCTACTGAACATATTTTTGGCCCAAGAGTCCTTAAACACTAAATTACCATACACACTCATTGACTTATCTTCTCATGCCCATTACTAGCCAAAAGTTCCACAAAAGTTTTTTTACAATGTTTTTTTTAGTTTTTTTTTTTTTTTTTTTTTTTTTTACATATTATGGCTGTAGCCTACAGAAGTCCAATTTGACCTACTGAACATGTTTTTGGCCCAAGAGTCCTTAAAACACTAAATTACCATACACACTCATTGAATTATCTTCTCATGCCCATTACTAGCCAAAAGTTCCACAAAAGTTTTTTTTCAATTTTTTTCAAATTTTTTTTTTTAAACATATTATGGCTGTAGCCTGCAGAAGTCCATATTTGACCTACTGAACATATTTTTGGCCCAAGATTCATTAAACACTGACTTACTAAACACACTCATTGACTTCCCTTCTGACTCCAATTACAAGCAAAAAGTTCAACAAAAGGTTTTGACAATTTTTTAAAAAAATTTTAATATTTTTTTTTTACATATTATGGCTGTAGCCTACAGAAGTCCAATTTGACCTACTGAACATATTTTTGGCCCAAGAATCCTTAAACACTAAATTACCATACACACTCATTGACTTATCTTCTCATGCCCATTACTAGCCAAAAGTTAAACAAAAGTTTTTTTACAATGTTTTTTTTAGTTTTTTTTTTTTTTTTTACATATTATGGCTGTAGCCTACAGAAGTCCATATTTGACCTACTGAACATATTTTTGGCCCAAGAGTCATTAAACACTAACTTACTAAACACTCATTGACTTCCCTTCTGATTCCAACTACAAGACAAAAGTTCAACAAAAGTTTTTTTTACAATTTTTTTTTTTTTTTACATGTTATGGCTTTACAGAAGTCCACATTTGACCTACTGAACATATTTTTGGCCCAAGAGTCCTTAAACACTAACTTAATAAACACACTCATTGACTTCCCTTCTGAATCCAAATGCTAGCCAAAAGTTCCACAAAAGTTTGTTTACAATTTATTTATTTTTTTTCACATATTATGGCTGTAGCCTGCAGAAGTCCATATTTGACCTACTGAACATATTTTTGGCCCAAGAGTCATTCAACACTAACTTAATAAAGACACTCATTGACTTCCCTCCTGATTCCAACTACAAGCCAAAAGTTCAACAAAAGGTTTTTACAATTTTTTTTTATTTATTTATTTATTTATTTTACATATTATGGCTGTAGCCTGCAGAAGTCCATATTTGACCTACTGAACATATTTTTGGCCCAAGAGTCATTAAACACTAACTTAATAAACACACTCATTGACTTCCCTTCTGATTCCAACTCCAAGCCAAAAGTTCAACAAAAGATTTTTAAATTTTTTTTTAATTTTTATTTTTTTTACATATTATGGCTGTAGCCTACAGAAGTCCAATTTGACCTACTGAAAATATTTTTGGCCCAAGAGTCCTTAAACACTAAACTACCATACACACTCATTGACTTATCTTCTCATGCCCATTACTAGCCAAAAGTTCCACAAAAGTTTTTTTACGTTTTTTTTTATTTATTTATTTTTTTTACATATTATGTCTGTAGCCTACAGAAGTCCATATTTGACCTACTGAACATATTTTTGGCCCAAGAGTCATTAAACACAAACTTACTAAACACTCATTGACTTCCCTTCTGATTCCAACTACAAGCCAAAAGTTCAACAAAAGGTTTTTAAATTTTTTTGTATTTTTTTTGTAATACTTTTTTTTTTTTTACATATTATGGCTGTAGCCTACAGAAGTCCAATTTGACCTACTGAACATATTTTTGCCAAAAGTTCAACAAAAGGTTTTTACAAATGTTTTTTTTTTTTTTTTTTTTTTTTTTTTACATATTATGGCTGTATTCTACAGAAGTCCAATTTGACCTACTGAACATATTTTTGGCCCAAGAGTCCTTAAACACTAAATTATCATACACACTCATTGACTTATCTTCTCATGCCCATTACTAGCCAAAAGTTCCACAAAAGTTTTTTTACAATGTTTTTTTTAGTTTTTTTTTTTTTTTTTTTTTTTTTACATATTATGGCTGTAGCCTACAGAAGTCCACATTTGACCTACTGAACATATTTTTGGCCCAAGAGTCTTTAAACACTCACTTACTATATATACTCATTGACTTCCCTTCTGAATCCAAATGCTAGCCAAAAGTTCCACAAAAGTTTGTTTACAATTTTTTTTTTTTTTACATATTATGGCTGTAGCCTGCAGAAGTCCATATTTGACCTACTGAACATATTTTTGGCCCAAGAGTCATTAAACACTAACTTAATAAACACACTCATTGACTTCCCTTCTGATTCCAACTCCAAGCCAAAAGTTCAACAAAAGGTTTTTACAATTTTTTTTTATTTTTATTTTTTTTACATATTATGGCTGTAGCCTACAGAAGTCCAATTTGACCTACTGAACATGTTTTTGGCCCAAGAGTCCTTAAAACACTAAATTACCATACACACTCATTGAATTATCTTCTCATGCCCATTACTAGCCAAAAGTTCCACAAAAGTTTTTTTTCAATTTTTAAAACAAATTTTTTTTTAAACATATTATGGCTGTAGCCTGCAGAAGTCCATATTTGACCTACTGAACATATTTTTGGCCCAAGATTCATTAAACACTGACTTACTAAACACACTCATTGACTTCCCTTCTGACTCCAATTACAAGCCAAAAGTTCAACAAAAGGTTTTGACAATTTTTTTTATTTTTTTTGTAATACTTTTTTTTTAAACATATTATGGCTGTAGCCTACAGAAGTCCAATTTGACCTACTGAACATATTTTTGCCAAAAGTTCAACAAAAGGTTTTTACAATTTTTTTTTTATTTATTTTTTTTTTTTTACATATTATGGCTGCAGCCTACAGAAGTCCAATTTGACCTACTGAACATATTTTTGCCAAAAGTTCAACAAAAGGTTTTTACAATTTTATTTATTTATTTATTTTTAATTTTTTTTACATTTTATGGCTGTAGCCTACAGAAGTCCAATTTGACCTACTGAAAATATTTTTGGCCCAAGAGTCCTTAAACACTAAATTACCATACACACTCATTGACTTATCTTCTCATGCCCATTACTAGCCAAAAGTTCCACAAAAGTTTTTTTTCAATTTTTTTTTTATTTATTTTTTTTTTTTTTTTTTTTTACATATTATGGCTGTAGCCTACAGAAGTCCACATTTGACCTACTGAACATATATTTGGCCCAAGAGTCATTAAACACTCACTTACTATATATACTCATTGACTTCCCTTCTGATTCCAAATGCTAGCCAAAAGTTCCACAAAAGTTTTTTTTACAACTTTTTTTTTTTTTTTTTTTTAACATGTTATGGCTGTACAGAAGTCCATATTTGACCTACTGAACATATTTTTGGCCCAAGAGTCCTTGAACACCAACTTCCTATACACACTCATTGACTTCCCTTCTAATTCCAACTGCAAGCCAAAAGTTCTACAAAAGGTTTTTTAAATTATTATTATTTTTTTAATTTATTTTTTTAATATTATGGCTGTAGCCTACAGAAGTCCACATTTGACCTACTGAACATATTTTTGGCCCAAGAGTCATTCAACACTAACTTAATAAAGACACTCATTGACTTCCCTTCTGATTCCAACTACAAGCCAAAAGTTCAACAAAAGGTTTTTACAATTTATTTTTATTTATTATTTTTTTTTTTTTTTACATATTATGGCTGTAGCCTACAGAAGTCCAATTTGACCTACTGAACATGTTTTTGGCCCAAGAGTCCTTAAAACACTAAATTACCATACACACTCATTGAATTATCTTCTCATGCCCATTACTAGCCAAAAGTTCCACAAAAGTTTTTTTTCAATTTTTTTTTATTTATTTTTTTAAACATATTATGGCTGTAGCCTGCAGAAGTCCATATTTGACCTACTGAACATATTTTTGGCCCAAGATTCATTAAACACTGACTTACTAAACACACTCATTGACTTCCCTTCTGACTCCAATTACAAGCAAAAAGTTCAACAAAAGGTTTTGACAAATTTTTAAAAAAAAATTAATAATTGTTTTTACATATTATGGCTGTAGCCTACAGAAGTCCAATTTGACCTACTGAACATATTTTTGGCCCAAAAATCCTTAAACACTAAATTACCATACACACTCATTGACTTATCTTCTCATGCCCAATACTAGCCAAAAGTTCCACAAAAGTTTTTTTACAATGTTTTTTTTAGTTTTTTTTTTTTTTTTTTTAATATTATGGCTGTAGCCTACAGAAGTCCATATTTGACCTACTGAACATATTTTTGGCCAGAGAGTCATTAAACACTAACTTACTAAACACACTCATTGACTTCCCTTCTGATTCCAACTACAAGCCAAAAGTTCAACAAAAGGTTTTTAAATTTTTTTGTATTTTTTTTGTAATACTTTTTTTTTTACATATTATGGCTGTAGCCTACAGAAGTCCAATTTGACCTACTGAACATATTTTTGCCAAAAGGTCAACAAAAGGTTTTTACAATTTTTTTTTTTTTTTTTTTTTTTTTTTTTTTTTTACATATTATGGCTGTAGCCTACAGAAGTCCAATTTGACCTACTGAACATGTTTTTGGCCCAAGAGTCCTTAAAACACTAAATTACCATACACACTCATTGAATTATCTTCTCATGCCCATTACTAGCCAAAAGTTCCACAAAAGTTTTTTCAAGTTTTTTTTTTTTTTTTGTAATACTTTTTTTTTTTTACATATTATGGCTGTAGCCTACAGAAGTCCAATTTGACCTACTGAACATGTTTTTGGCCCAAGAGTCCTTAAAACACTAAATTACCATACACACTCATTGAATTATCTTCTCATGCCCATTACTAGCCAAAAGTTCCACAAAAGTTTTTTTTCAAAATTTTTTTTTTTTTTTTTTAATATATTATGGCTGTAGCCTGCAGAAGTCCATATTTGACCTACTGAACATATTTTTGGCCCAAGATTCATTAAACACTGACTTACTAAACACACTCATTGACTTCCCTTCTGACTCCAATTACAAGCAA
Organism: Gobio gobio; assembly: GCF_949357685.1. Lineage (NCBI taxonomy): Eukaryota > Metazoa > Chordata > Actinopteri > Cypriniformes > Gobionidae > Gobio > Gobio gobio. The sequence goes on along the minus strand of NC_137109.1, from coordinate 13,971,552 downwards.
AAAGTTCAACAAAAGGTTTTGACAATTTTTAAAAAAAAATTTAATAATTTTTTTTTACATATTATGGCTGTAGCCTACAGAAGTCCAATTTGACCTACTGAACATATTTTTGGCCCAAGAATCCTTAAACACTAAATTACCATACACACTCATTGACTTATCTTCTCATGCCCATTACTAGCCAAAAGTTCCACAAAAGTTTTTTTACAATGTTTTTTTTAGTTTTTTTTTTTTTTTTTTTTACATATTATGGCTTTAGCCTACAGAAGTCCATATTTGATCTACTGAACATATTTTTGGCCCAAGAGTCATTAAACACTAACTTACTAAACACTCATTGACTTCCCTTCTGATTCCAACTACAAGCCAAAAGTTCAACAAAAGTTTTTTTTACAATTTTTTTTTTTTTTTTACATGTTATGGCTTTACAGAAGTCCAAATTTGACCTACTGAACATATTTTTGGCCCAAGAGTCCTTAAACACTAACTTAATAAACACACTCATTGACTTCCCTTCTGAATCCAAATGCTAGCCAAAAGTTCCACAAAAGTTTGTTTACAATTTTTTTTTTTTTTTCACATATTATGGCTGTAGCCTGCAGAAGTCCATATTTGACCTACTGAACATATTTTTGGCCCAAGAGTCATTCAACACTAACTTAATAAAGACACTCATTGACTTCCCTTCTGATTCCAACTACAAGCCAAAAGTTCAACAAAAGGTTTTTACAATTTTTTTTTATTTATTTATTTATTTTTTTTACATATTATGGCTGTAGCCTGCAGAAGTCCATATTTGACCTACTGAACATATTTTTGGCCCAAGAGTCATTAAACACTAACTTAATAAACAAACTCATTGACTTCCCTTCTGATTCCAACTCCAAGCCAAAAGTTCAACAAAAGATTTTTAAAAAAAAATTTAATTTTAATTTTTTTTACATATTGTGGCTGTAGCCTACAGAAGTCCAATTTGACCTACTGAACATATTTTTGCCAAAAGTTCAACAAAAGGTTTTTACAATTTTTTTAATTTTTTTTTAAAATTTTTTTACATATTATGGCTGTAGCCTACAGAAGTCCAATTTGACCTACCTAAAAAATTTTTGGCCCAAGAGTCCTTAAACACTAAACTACCATACACACTCATTGACTTATCTTCTCATGCCCATTACTAGCCAAAAGTTCCACAAAAGTTTTTTTACAATGTTTTTTTTAGTTTTTTTTTTTTTTTTTACATATTATGGCCTTAGCCTACAGAAGTCCATATTTGACCTACTGAACATATTTTTGGCCCAAGAGTCATTAAACACTAACTTACTAAACACTCATTGACTTCCCTTCTGATTCCAACTACAAGCCAAAAGTTCAACAAGAGGTTTTTAAATTTTTTTGTATTTTTTTTGTAATACTTTTTTTTTTACATATTATGGCTGTAGCCTACAGAAGTCCAATTTGACCTACTGAACATATTTTTGGCCCAAGAGTCCTTAAACACTAAATTACCATACACACTCATTGACTTATCTTCTCATGCCCATTACTAGCCAAAAGTTCCACAAAAGTTTTTTTACAATGTTTTTTTTTTTTTTTTTTTTTTTTTTACATATTATGGCTGTAGCCTACAGAAGTCCACATTTGACCTACTGAACATATTTTTGGCCCAAGAGTCTTTAAACACTCACTTACTATATATACTCATTGACTTCCCTTCTGAATCCAAATGCTAGCCAAAAGTTCCACAAAAGTTTGTTTACAATTTTTTTTTTTTTTTTACATATTATGGCTGTAGCCTGCAGAAGTCCATATTTGACCTACTGAACATATTTTTGGCCAGAGAGTCATTAAACACTAACTTACTAAACACACTCATTGACTTCCCTTCTGATTCCAACTACAAGCCAAAAGTTCAACAAAAGGTTTTTAAATTTTTTTGTATTTTTTTTGTAATACTTTTTTTTTTACATATTATGGCTGTAGCCTACAGAAGTCCAATTTGACCTACTGAACATATTTTTGCCAAAAGGTCAACAAAAGGTTTTTACAATTTTTTTTTTTTTTTTACATATTATGGCTGTAGCCTACAGAAGTCCAATTTGACCTACTGAACATGTTTTTGGCCCAAGAGTCCTTAAAACACTAAATTACCATACACACTCATTGAATTATCTTCTCATGCCCATTACTAGCCAAAAGTTCCACAAAAGTTTTTTTTCAAAATTTTTTTTTTTTTTTTTTTAATATATTATGGCTGTAGCCTGCAGAAGTCCATATTTGACCTACTGAACATATTTTTGGCCCAAGATTCATTAAACACTGACTTACTAAACACACTCATTGACTTCCCTTCTGACTCCAATTACAAGCAAAAAGTTCAACAAAAGGTTTTGACAATTTTTAAAAAAAAATTTAATAATTTTTTTTTACATATTATGGCTGTAGCCTACAGAAGTCCAATTTGACCTACTGAACATATTTTTGGCCCAAGAATCCTTAAACACTAAATTACCATACACACTCATTGACTTATCTTCTCATGCCCATTACTAGCCAAAAGTTCCACAAAAGTTTTTTTACAATGTTTTTTTTAGTTTTTTTTTTTTTTTTTTTTACATATTATGGCTTTAGCCTACAGAAGTCCATATTTGATCTACTGAACATATTTTTGGCCCAAGAGTCATTAAACACTAACTTACTAAACACTCATTGACTTCCCTTCTGATTCCAACTACAAGCCAAAAGTTCAACAAAAGTTTTTTTTACAATTTTTTTTTTTTTTTACATGTTATGGCTTTACAGAAGTCCAAATTTGACCTACTGAACATATTTTTGGCCCAAGAGTCCTTAAACACTAACTTAATAAACACACTCATTGACTTCCCTTCTGAATCCAAATGCTAGCCAAAAGTTCCACAAAAGTTTGTTTACAATTTTTTTTTTTTTTTCACATATTATGGCTGTAGCCTGCAGAAGTCCATATTTGACCTACTGAACATATTTTTGGCCCAAGAGTCATTCAACACTAACTTAATAAAGACACTCATTGACTTCCCTTCTGATTCCAACTACAAGCCAAAAGTTCAACAAAAGGTTTTTACAATTTTTTTTTATTTATTTATTTTTTTTTTTTACATATTATGGCTGTAGCCTGCAGAAGTCCATATTTGACCTACTGAACATATTTTTGGCCCAAGAGTCATTAAACACTAACTTAATAAACAAACTCATTGACTTCCCTTCTGATTCCAACTCCAAGCCAAAAGTTCAACAAAAGATTTTTAAAAAAAAATTTAATTTTAATTTTTTTTACATATTGTGGCTGTAGCCTACAGAAGTCCAATTTGACCTACTGAACATATTTTTGCCAAAAGTTCAACAAAAGGTTTTTACAATTTTTTTAATTTTTTTTTAAAAATTTTTTACATATTATGGCTGTAGCCTACAGAAGTCCAATTTGACCTACCTAAAAAATTTTTGGCCCAAGAGTCCTTAAACACTAAACTACCATACACACTCATTGACTTATCTTCTCATGCCCATTACTAGCCAAAAGTTCCACAAAAGTTTTTTTACAATGTTTTTTTTAGTTTTTTTTTTTTTTTTTTACATATTATGGCCTTAGCCTACAGAAGTCCATATTTGACCTACTGAACATATTTTTGGCCCAAGAGTCATTAAACACTAACTTACTAAACACTCATTGACTTCCCTTCTGATTCCAACTACAAGCCAAAAGTTCAACAAAAGGTTTTTAAATTTTTTTGTATTTTTTTTGTAATACTTTTTTTTTTACATATTATGGCTGTAGCCTACAGAAGTCCAATTTGACCTACTGAACATATTTTTGGCCCAAGAGTCCTTAAACACTAAATTACCATACACACTCATTGACTTATCTTCTCATGCCCATTACTAGCCAAAAGTTCCACAAAAGTTTTTTTACAATGTTTTTTTTTTTTTTTTTTTTTTTTTTACATATTATGGCTGTAGCCTACAGAAGTCCACATTTGACCTACTGAACATATTTTTGGCCCAAGAGTCTTTAAACACTCACTTACTATATATACTCATTGACTTCCCTTCTGAATCCAAATGCTAGCCAAAAGTTCCACAAAAGTTTGTTTACAATTTTTTTTTTTTTTTTACATATTATGGCTGTAGCCTGCAGAAGTCCATATTTGACCTACTGAACATATTTTTGGCCAGAGAGTCATTAAACACTAACTTACTAAACACACTCATTGACTTCCCTTCTGATTCCAACTACAAGCCAAAAGTTCAACAAAAGGTTTTTAAATTTTTTTGTATTTTTTTTGTAATACTTTTTTTTTTACATATTATGGCTGTAGCCTACAGAAGTCCAATTTGACCTACTGAACATATTTTTGCCAAAAGGTCAACAAAAGGTTTTTACAATTTTTTTTTTTTTTTTTACATATTATGGCTGTAGCCTACAGAAGTCCAATTTGACCTACTGAACATGTTTTTGGCCCAAGAGTCCTTAAAACACTAAATTACCATACACACTCATTGAATTATCTTCTCATGCCCATTACTAGCCAAAAGTTCCACAAAAGTTTTTTTTCAAAATTTTTTTTTTTTTTTTTTTAATATATTATGGCTGTAGCCTGCAGAAGTCCATATTTGACCTACTGAACATATTTTTGGCCCAAGATTCATTAAACACTGACTTACTAAACACACTCATTGACTTCCCTTCTGACTCCAATTACAAGCAAAAAGTTCAACAAAAGGTTTTGACAATTTTTAAAAAAAAATTTAATAATTTTTTTTTACATATTATGGCTGTAGCCTACAGAAGTCCAATTTGACCTACTGAACATATTTTTGGCCCAAGAATCCTTAAACACTAAATTACCATACACACTCATTGACTTATCTTCTCATGCCCATTACTAGCCAAAAGTTCCACAAAAGTTTTTTTACAATGTTTTTTTTAGTTTTTTTTTTTTTTTTTTTTACATATTATGGCTTTAGCCTACAGAAGTCCATATTTGATCTACTGAACATATTTTTGGCCCAAGAGTCATTAAACACTAACTTACTAAACACTCATTGACTTCCCTTCTGATTCCAACTACAAGCCAAAAGTTCAACAAAAGTTTTTTTTACAATTTTTTTTTTTTTTTTACATGTTATGGCTTTACAGAAGTCCAAATTTGACCTACTGAACATATTTTTGGCCCAAGAGTCCTTAAACACTAACTTAATAAACACACTCATTGACTTCCCTTCTGAATCCAAATGCTAGCCAAAAGTTCCACAAAAGTTTGTTTACAATTTTTTTTTTTTTTTCACATATTATGGCTGTAGCCTGCAGAAGTCCATATTTGACCTACTGAACATATTTTTGGCCCAAGAGTCATTCAACACTAACTTAATAAAGACACTCATTGACTTCCCTTCTGATTCCAACTACAAGCCAAAAGTTCAACAAAAGGTTTTTACAATTTTTTTTTATTTATTTATTTTTTTTTTTTACATATTATGGCTGTAGCCTGCAGAAGTCCATATTTGACCTACTGAACATATTTTTGGCCCAAGAGTCATTAAACACTAACTTAATAAACAAACTCATTGACTTCCCTTCTGATTCCAACTCCAAGCCAAAAGTTCAACAAAAGATTTTTAAAAAAAAATTTAATTTTAATTTTTTTTACATATTGTGGCTGTAGCCTACAGAAGTCCAATTTGACCTACTGAACATATTTTTGCCAAAAGTTCAACAAAAGGTTTTTACAATTTTTTTAATTTTTTTTAAAAAAATTTTTACATATTATGGCTGTAGCCTACAGAAGTCCAATTTGACCTACCTAAAAAATTTTTGGCCCAAGAGTCCTTAAACACTAAACTACCATACACACTCATTGACTTATCTTCTCATGCCCATTACTAGCCAAAAGTTCCACAAAAGTTTTTTTACAATGTTTTTTTTAGTTTTTTTTTTTTTTTTTACATATTATGGCCTTAGCCTACAGAAGTCCATATTTGACCTACTGAACATATTTTTGGCCCAAGAGTCATTAAACACTAACTTACTAAACACTCATTGACTTCCCTTCTGATTCCAACTACAAGCCAAAAGTTCAACAAAAGGTTTTTAAATTTTTTTGTATTTTTTTTGTAATACTTTTTTTTTTACATATTATGGCTGTAGCCTACAGAAGTCCAATTTGACCTACTGAACATATTTTTGGCCCAAGAGTCCTTAAACACTAAATTACCATACACACTCATTGACTTATCTTCTCATGCCCATTACTAGCCAAAAGTTCCACAAAAGTTTTTTTACAATGTTTTTTTTTTTTTTTTTTTTTTTTTTACATATTATGGCTGTAGCCTACAGAAGTCCACATTTGACCTACTGAACATATTTTTGGCCCAAGAGTCTTTAAACACTCACTTACTATATATACTCATTGACTTCCCTTCTGAATCCAAATGCTAGCCAAAAGTTCCACAAAAGTTTGTTTACAATTTTTTTTTTTTTTTTTACATATTATGGCTGTAGCCTGCAGAAGTCCATATTTGACCTACTGAACATATTTTTGGCCAGAGAGTCATTAAACACTAACTTACTAAACACACTCATTGACTTCCCTTCTGATTCCAACTACAAGCCAAAAGTTCAACAAAAGGTTTTTAAATTTTTTTGTATTTTTTTTGTAATACTTTTTTTTTTACATATTATGGCTGTAGCCTACAGAAGTCCAATTTGACCTACTGAACATATTTTTGCCAAAAGGTCAACAAAAGGTTTTTACAATTTTTTTTTTTTTTTTTTACATATTATGGCTGTAGCCTACAGAAGTCCAATTTGACCTACTGAACATGTTTTTGGCCCAAGAGTCCTTAAAACACTAAATTACCATACACACTCATTGAATTATCTTCTCATGCCCATTACTAGCCAAAAGTTCCACAAAAGTTTTTTCAAGTTTTTTTTTTTTTTTGTAATACTTTTTTTTTTTTACATATTATGGCTGTAGCCTACAGAAGTCCAATTTGACCTACTGAACATGTTTTTGGCCCAAGAGTCCTTAAAACACTAAATTACCATACACACTCATTGAATTATCTTCTCATGCCCATTACTAGCCAAAAGTTCCACAAAAGTTTTTTTTCAAATTTTTTTTTTTTTTTTTTAAATATATTATGGCTGTAGCCTGCAGAAGTCCATATTTGACCTACTGAACATATTTTTGGCCCAAGATTCATTAAACACTGACTTACTAAACACACTCATTGACTTCCCTTCTGACTCCAATTACAAGCAAAAAGTTCAACAAAAGGTTTTGACAATTTTTAAAAAAAAATTTAATAATTTTTTTTACATATTATGGCTGTAGCCTACAGAAGTCCAATTTGACCTACTGAACATATTTTTGGCCCAAGAATCCTTAAACACTAAATTACCATACACACTCATTGACTTATCTTCTCATGCCCATTACTAGCCAAAAGTTCCACAAAAGTTTTTTTACAATGTTTTTTTTAGTTTTTTTTTTTTTTTTTTTTTACATATTATGGCTTTAGCCTACAGAAGTCCATATTTGATCTACTGAACATATTTTTGGCCCAAGAGTCATTAAACACTAACTTACTAAACACTCATTGACTTCCCTTCTGATTCCAACTACAAGCCAAAAGTTCAACAAAAGTTTTTTTTACAATTTTTTTTTTTTTTTTACATGTTATGGCTTTACAGAAGTCCAAATTTGACCTACTGAACCTATTTTTGGCCCAAGAGTCCTTAAACACTAACTTAATAAACACACTCATTGACTTCCCTTCTGAATCCAAATGCTAGCCAAAAGTTCCACAAAAGTTTGTTTACAATTTTTTTTTTTTTTCACATATTATGGCTGTAGCCTGCAGAAGTCCATATTTGACCTACTGAACATATTTTTGGCCCAAGAGTCATTCAACACTAACTTAATAAAGACACTCATTGACTTCCCTTCTGATTCCAACTACAAGCCAAAAGTTCAACAAAAGGTTTTTACAATTTTTTTTTATTTATTTATTTTTTTTTTTTACATATTATGGCTGTAGCCTGCAGAAGTCCATATTTGACCTACTGAACATATTTTTGGCCCAAGAGTCATTAAACACTAACTTAATAAACAAACTCATTGACTTCCCTTCTGATTCCAACTCCAAGCCAAAAGTTCAACAAAAGATTTTTAAAAAAAAATTTAATTTTAATTTTTTTTACATATTGTGGCTGTAGCCTACAGAAGTCCAATTTGACCTACTGAACATATTTTTGCCAAAAGTTCAACAAAAGGTTTTTACAATTTTTTTAATTTTTTTTAAAAAAATTTTTACATATTATGGCTGTAGCCTACAGAAGTCCAATTTGACCTACCTAAAAAATTTTTGGCCCAAGAGTCCTTAAACACTAAACTACCATACACACTCATTGACTTATCTTCTCATGCCCATTACTAGCCAAAAGTTCCACAAAAGTTTTTTTACAATGTTTTTTTTAGTTTTTTTTTTTTTTTTTACATATTATGGCCTTAGCCTACAGAAGTCCATATTTGACCTACTGAACATATTTTTGGCCCAAGAGTCATTAAACACTAACTTACTAAACACTCATTGACTTCCCTTCTGATTCCAACTACAAGCCAAAAGTTCAACAAAAGGTTTTTAAATTTTTTTGTATTTTTTTTGTAATACTTTTTTTTTTACATATTATGGCTGTAGCCTACAGAAGTCCAATTTGACCTACTGAACATATTTTTGGCCCAAGAGTCCTTAAACACTAAATTACCATACACACTCATTGACTTATCTTCTCATGCCCATTACTAGCCAAAAGTTCCACAAAAGTTTTTTTACAATGTTTTTTTTTTTTTTTTTTTTTTTTTTACATATTATGGCTGTAGCCTACAGAAGTCCACATTTGACCTACTGAACATATTTTTGGCCCAAGAGTCTTTAAACACTCACTTACTATATATACTCATTGACTTCCCTTCTGAATCCAAATGCTAGCCAAAAGTTCCACAAAAGTTTGTTTACAATTTTTTTTTTTTTTTTTACATATTATGGCTGTAGCCTGCAGAAGTCCATATTTGACCTACTGAACATATTTTTGGCCAGAGAGTCATTAAACACTAACTTACTAAACACACTCATTGACTTCCCTTCTGATTCCAACTACAAGCCAAAAGTTCAACAAAAGGTTTTTAAATTTTTTTGTATTTTTTTTGTAATACTTTTTTTTTTACATATTATGGCTGTAGCCTACAGAAGTCCAATTTGACCTACTGAACATATTTTTGCCAAAAGGTCAACAAAAGGTTTTTACAATTTTTTTTTTTTTTTTTTACATATTATGGCTGTAGCCTACAGAAGTCCAATTTGACCTACTGAACATGTTTTTGGCCCAAGAGTCCTTAAAACACTAAATTACCATACACACTCATTGAATTATCTTCTCATGCCCATTACTAGCCAAAAGTTCCACAAAAGTTTTTTCAAGTTTTTTTTTTTTTTTGTAATACTTTTTTTTTTTTACATATTATGGCTGTAGCCTACAGAAGTCCAATTTGACCTACTGAACATGTTTTTGGCCCAAGAGTCCTTAAAACACTAAATTACCATACACACTCATTGAATTATCTTCTCATGCCCATTACTAGCCAAAAGTTCCACAAAAGTTTTTTTTCAAATTTTTTTTTTTTTTTTTTAAATATATTATGGCTGTAGCCTGCAGAAGTCCATATTTGACCTACTGAACATATTTTTGGCCCAAGATTCATTAAACACTGACTTACTAAACACACTCATTGACTTCCCTTCTGACTCCAATTACAAGCAAAAAGTTCAACAAAAGGTTTTGACAATTTTTAAAAAAAAATTTAATAATTTTTTTTACATATTATGGCTGTAGCCTACAGAAGTCCAATTTGACCTACTGAACATATTTTTGGCCCAAGAATCCTTAAACACTAAATTACCATACACACTCATTGACTTATCTTCTCATGCCCATTACTAGCCAAAAGTTCCACAAAAGTTTTTTTACAATGTTTTTTTTAGTTTTTTTTTTTTTTTTTTTTTACATATTATGGCTTTAGCCTACAGAAGTCCATATTTGATCTACTGAACATATTTTTGGCCCAAGAGTCATTAAACACTAACTTACTAAACACTCATTGACTTCCCTTCTGATTCCAACTACAAGCCAAAAGTTCAACAAAAGTTTTTTTTACAATTTTTTTTTTTTTTTTACATGTTATGGCTTTACAGAAGTCCAAATTTGACCTACTGAACCTATTTTTGGCCCAAGAGTCCTTAAACACTAACTTAATAAACACACTCATTGACTTCCCTTCTGAATCCAAATGCTAGCCAAAAGTTCCACAAAAGTTTGTTTACAATTTTTTTTTTTTTTCACATATTATGGCTGTAGCCTGCAGAAGTCCATATTTGACCTACTGAACATATTTTTGGCCCAAGAGTCATTCAACACTAACTTAATAAAGACACTCATTGACTTCCCTTCTGATTCCAACTACAAGCCAAAAGTTCAACAAAAGGTTTTTACAATTTTTTTTTATTTATTTATTTTTTTTTTTTACATATTATGGCTGTAGCCTGCAGAAGTCCATATTTGACCTACTGAACATATTTTTGGCCCAAGAGTCATTAAACACTAACTTAATAAACAAACTCATTGACTTCCCTTCTGATTCCAACTCCAAGCCAAAAGTTCAACAAAAGATTTTTTAAAAAAAATTTAATTTTAATTTTTTTTACATATTATGGCTGTAGCCTACAGAAGTCCAATTTGACCTACTGAACATATTTTTGCCAAAAGTTCAACAAAAGGTTTTTACAATTTTTTTTAATTTTTAAAAAAAAATTTTTTTTACATATTATGGCTGTAGCCTACAGAAGTCCAATTTGACCTACCTAAAAAATTTTTGGCCCAAGAGTCCTTAAACACTAAACTACCATACACACTCATTGACTTATCTTCTCATGCCCATTACTAGCCAAAAGTTCCACAAAAGTTTTTTTACAATGTTTTTTTTAGTTTTTTTTTTTTTTTTACATATTATGGCCTTAGCCTACAGAAGTCCATATTTGACCTACTGAACATATTTTTGGCCCAAGAGTCATTAAACACTAACTTACTAAACACTCATTGACTTCCCTTCTGATTCCAACTACAAGCCAAAAGTTCAACAAAAGGTTTTTAAATTTTTTTGTATTTTTTTTGTAATACTTTTTTTTTTACATATTATGGCTGTAGCCTACAGAAGTCCAATTTGACCTACTGAACATATTTTTGGCCCAAGAGTCCTTAAACACTAAATTACCATACACACTCATTGACTTATCTTCTCATGCCCATTACTAGCCAAAAGTTCCACAAAAGTTTTTTTACAATGTTTTTTTTTTTTTTTTTTTTTTTTACATATTATGGCTGTAGCCTACAGAAGTCCACATTTGACCTACTGAACATATTTTTGGCCCAAGAGTCTTTAAACACTCACTTACTATATATACTCATTGACTTCCCTTCTGAATCCAAATGCTAGCCAAAAGTTCCACAAAAGTTTGTTTACAATTTTTTTTTTTTTTTTAACATATTATGGCTGTAGCCTGCAGAAGTCCATATTTGACCTACTGGACATATTTTTGGCCCAAGAGTCATTAAACACTAACTTAATAAACACACTCATTGACTTCCCTTCTGATTCCAACTCCAAGCCAAAAGTTCAACAAAAGGTTTTTACAATTTTTTTTTATTTTTATTTTTTTTACATATTATGGCTGTAGCCTACAGAAGTCCATATTTGACCTACTGAACATATTTTTGCCAAAAGTTCAACAAAAGGTTTTTACAAATTTTTTTTTTTTTTTTTTCTACATATTATGGTTGTAGCCTACAGAAGTCCAATTTGACCTACTGAACATGTTTTTGGCCCAAGAGTCCTTAAAACACTAAATTACCATACACACTCATTGAATTATCTTCTCATGCCCATTACTAGCCAAAAGTTCCACAAAAGTTTTTTTTCTATTTTTTTTTTTTTTTTTAAACATATTATGGCTGTAGCCTGCAGAAGTCCATATTTGACCTACTGAACATATTTTTGGCCCAAGATTCATTAAACACTGACTTACTAAACACACTCATTGACTTCCCTTCTGACTCCAATTACAAGCCAAAAGTTCAACAAAAGGTTTTGACAATTTTTTTAATTTTTTTAAATATTTTTTTTTTTACATATTATAGCTGTAGCCTACAGAAGTCCAATTTGACCTACCGAACATATTTTTGGCCCAAGAATCCTTAAACACTAAATTACCATACACACTCATTGACTTATCTTCTCATGCCCATTACTAGCCAAAAGTTCCACAAAAGTTTTTTTACAATGTTTTTTATTTTTTTTGTAATAATTTTTTTTAACATATTATGGCTGTAGCCTACAGAAGTCCAATTTGACCTACTGAACATATTTTTGCCAAAAGTTCAACAAAAGGTTTTTACAATTTTTTTTTTATTTTTTATTTTTTTTTTTTACATATTATGGCTGTAGCCTACAGAAGTCCAATTTGACCTACTGAACATATTTTTGCCAAAAGTTCAACAAAAGGTTTTTACAATTTTATTTTATTTTTTTTTTATTTTTTTTTACATATTATGGCTGTAGCCTACAGAAGTCCACATTTGACCTACTGAACATATTTTTGGCCCAAGAGTCATTAAACACTCACTTACTATATATACTCATTGACTTCCCTTCTGATTCCAAATGCTAGCCAAAAGTTCCACAAAAGTTTTTTTTACAACTTTTTTTTTTTTTTTCTTTTTTTTTACATGTTATGGCTGTAAAGAAGTCCATATTTGACCTACTGAACATATTTTTGGCCCAAGAGTCCATAAACACTAAATTACAATACACACTCATTAACTTCTCTTCTCATTCCCATTACTAGCCAAATGTTCCAAAAAAAAATTTTTAACCAATATTTTTTTTAATTTTAATTCTTTTTACATGTTATGGCTTTACAGAAGTCCAAATTTGACCTACTGAACATATTTTGGCCCAAGAGTCCTTAAACGCTAAATTACTATACATGGACTTCCCTTCTGATTCCAATTACAAGCCAAAAGTTCTAAAAAAAAGGTTTAAATTGTTTTGTTTTTTTACATGTTACGGCTGTACAGAAGTCAATATTTGACCTATTGAACATTTTTTTGGTTCAAAAGTCCCTAAAAACTAACTTAATATACACACTCATTGACGTCCCTTCTGATTCCCATTTCTACCCAAAAGTTCCACAAAAAGTTTTTTAGATATTTTTTATATTTTTTATTTTTATTTTTTACATGTTATGGCTGTAGACAAGTCCATATTTCAGCTACTGAACATATTTTTGGCCCAAGAATCCTTAAACACTAACTTACTATACACACTCATTGACTTCCCTTCTTATTCCAACTACAAGCCAAAAGTTCAACAAAAGGTTTTTAATTTTTTTTTTTTTTTGTAATACTTATTTTTTTACGTATTATGGCTGTAGCATACAGAAGTCCAATTTGACCTACTGAACATATTTTTGCCAAAAGTTCAACAAAAGGTTTTTACAATTTTTTTTATTTATTTATTTATTTTTTACATATAATGGCTGTAGCCTACAGAAGTCCAATTTGACCTACTGAACATATCTTTGGCCCAAGAGTCCTTAAACACTCACTTACTATATATACTCATTGACTTCCCTTCTGAATCCAAATGCTAGCCAAAAGTTCCACAAAAGTTTGTTTCCAATTTTTTTTTTTTTTTTACATATTATGGCTGTAGCCTGCAGAAGTCCATATTTGACCTACTGAACATATTTTTGGCCCAAGAGTCCTTAAACACTCACTTACTATATATACTCATTGACTTCCCTTCAGATTCCCATTACTAGCCAAAAGTTCCACAAAAGTTTTTTACATTGTTTTTTTTATTTTATTATTTTTTTTTTACATTTTATGGCTGTTCAGAAGTCCATATTTGACCTTCTGAACATAGTTTTGGCCTAAGAGTCCTTAAACACTAACCTACTATGCACACTCATTGACTTCCCTTTTGATTCCAATTACTAGCCAAAAGTTCCACAAAATGTTTAAATAATGTTTTTTGGTACATGTTATGGCTGTACAGAAGTCCATATTTGACCTACTGAACATGTTTTTGGCCCAAGAGTCCTTAAACACTACCTTACTATGCACACTCATTTACTTCCCTTTTGATATCAATTACTAGCCAAAAGTTCCACAAAGGTTTTTACATTTTTTTTTTTTAAACATGTTATGGCTGTACAAGAAGTCCATAGTTGATCTACTGAACATGTTTTTGGCCCAACAGTCTTTAAACACGTATACATATTTATTGATTTCCCTTCAGATTCCCATTACTAGCCACAAGTTCCACAAAAGGTTTTTTAAAAGTTTTTTTTTGTTTGTTTGTTTTTACATTTTATGGCTGTACAGAAGTCCATAAAATGAAGTCCTTAAACACTAACTTACTATGCACACTCATTAACTTCCTTTCTGAATCTCATTACTAGCTAAAAGTTCCACAAAATGTTTAAAAAAAAATTTTTTACATGTTATGGCTGTACAGAAGTCCATATTTGACCTACTGAACATGTTTTTGGCCCAAGAGTCCTTAAACACTAACTTACTATAAATACTTATTGATTTCCCTTCAGATTCCCATTACTAGCCAAAAGTTCCACAAAGGTTTTAAATTTTTTTATATACATATTATGGCTGTACAGAAGTTCTTATTTGACCTACTGAACATTTTTTTTGCCCAAGAGTCCTTAAACACTAAATTACCATACACACTCATTGACTTCTCTTCTTATTCCAATTACAAGCCAAAAGTTCTACAAAAAGTTTTTACATTTTTTTTTATTTTTATTTATTTATATATATTTTTTAATTATTTTAGGGGTTATCCCCTTCCACCTTGAAGGTATATGTGACGGCAACATCTACCTATCTCTTGTCTCGTTCCCTCTCAGGGAACCATGGTTACATACATAACCTGAAACGACTTCTGTACAGCCATAACATGTAAAAAATACATTTTATTTTATTTTATTTTTTTAAACCTTTGTGGAACTTTTGGCTAGCAATTGGAATCAGAAGGGAAGTCAATGTATAATAAGTTAGTGTTTAAGGACTCTTGGGCAAAAAATATGTTCAGTAGGTCAAATGTGGACTTCTGTACAGCCATAACATTTAATAAAAATGAAGTAGTGCGTTTGGTTATTATATATAGTGCGTTTGGTTATTATATATAGTGCGTATATTGTATTAAAAATATTTTTGTGCATTGAAGAAATGAGTGCTTTTGCATTACAATGCATAAAAGAAAATGTTGTGCATTGAAGAGACAAGTGATTTTGCTTTACAATGCATATAAGAAATCTTTGTGCATTGAAGAGATTAGTGCATTTGCATTGCATTAAATTCAAGAACTCGTTTTGCATTGAAAATATAAGTGCTTTTGAATTGCATTGCATATAAGAACTTGTTGTGCATTGAAAAGACATGTGATTTTGCTTTGCATTGCGTTCAAGAACTCGGTGTGCATTGAAGAGAATAGTGCTTTTGCATTGCAATGCATTCAAAATGCATTATGCTTTGAATAGATTAGTGCGGTTGATTGCATTTTATTAATAATCTTTTTTTCATTAAAGAGACAAGTGATTTTGCATTACAATGCATAAACGAACTCGTGCATTGAATGCATACAAAACTCGTTGTGCATTGACGAGTTAAGTGCTTTTGCATGCAATACTTTTAAGAAATCTTTGTGCATTTAAGACACAAGTGCTTTTGCATTGCATTGCATTGCATTGAAGAACTCGGTGTGCATTGTTGAGACAAGTGATTTTTTTATTTCATTGCAATCAAGAACTTGGTGTGCATTGAAGAGAGATTTTGCATTGTATTGCATTGCATTGAAGAACTCTGTTTTTATTGAAGAGATTAATGCTTTTGCATTGCGTTACATTTAAGAACTCATTGTGCATTGAAGAGACAAGTGATTTTGCATTGCAATGCATTCAAAACTCATTATGAATTGAATAGATTAGTGCTTTTGCATTGCAATGCATTCAAAACTCATTATAAATTGAATAGATTATTGCGTCTGGATTGAATTGCATTAAAAAAATTGTGCATTGCAGAAATGAGTGATTTTGCATTGCAATGCATAAAAGAAAATGTTGTGCATTGAAGAGACGAGTTATTTTGCATTACAATGCATATAAGAAATCTTTGTGCATTGAAGAGATTAGTGCATTTGCATTGCATTAAATTCAAGAACTCTTTGTGCATTGAAAAGACAAGTACTTTTGCATTGCATTATTACATTGAAGAACTCGGTGTGCATTGTTGAGACAAGTGATTTTTTATTGCATTGCATTCAAGAACTTGGTGTGCATTGAAGAGATTAGTGCTTTTGTATTGCAATGCATTTAAAAAACTTGTGCATTGAAGAGACAAGTGATTTTACATTACAATGCATTTACGAATTTATGCAATTGAAGAGATTAAGTGCTTTTGCATGCAATACTTTTAAGTAATCTTGTGCAGTGAAGAGATAAGTGCCTTTGCATGCAATACTTTTAAGTAATCTTGTTTATTGAAGAGACACGTTTTTTTTGCATTGCATAAATGATTTTGCATTGCATTACATTTAAGAACTCGTTGTGCATTGAATAGATTATTGCTTTTGCATGCAATTCTTTTAGAATCTTTGAGCATTGAAAAGACAAGTGATTTTATATTGCATTCAAGAACTCGTTGTGCATTGAAGAGATTAGTGCTTTTGCATTGCAATGCATGCAACATCCACTATGCATCGAATAGATTAGTGCGTTTGTATTGCATTGCATGAATAATCTTTTTTGCATTGAAGTGACAAGTGATTTTGCATTACAATGCATACACGAACTCGTGCATTGAATAGTTAAATACTTTTGCATTGCAATTCATACAAAACTCATTGTGCATTGATGAGATTAGTGTGTTTGCATTGCAGTGCATTAAGAACTCGTTCTGCATTAAAGAGATGGATAAGTGCTGTTGCATTGCAATAAATATACGAACTTGTGCATTGAAGTGATAAGTGATTTCAAATTGCATTGCATTCGGTGTGAATTGAAGAGATTAGTGCTTTTGCATTGCAATGCATAAACAACTAATTATGCATTGAATAGATTAGTGCGTTTGGATTGCATTGCATAAAAAACTCATTATGCATTGAATAGATTAGTGCGTTTGGATTGCATTGCATAAAAAACTCATTATGCATTGAATAGATTAGTGCGTTTGGATTGCATTGCATTAAAATATTTTTGTACATTGAAGAAATTAGTGCTTTTGCATTGCAATGCATAAAAGAAAATGTTGTGCATTGAAGAGAAAACGTGTATTTGTATTGCATTAAATTCAAGAACTCGTTGTGCATTGAAAAGATAAGTGCTTTTGAATTGCATTGCATTCAGGAACTCGGTGTGCATTGAATAGATTATTGCTTTTGAATGCAATGCTTTTAAGAAATATTTGTGCATTGGAAAGACAAGTGATTTTTTGCATTGCATTGCATTCAAGAACTCGGTGTGCATTGAAGAGATTAGTGCTTTTGCATTGCAATGCATTCAAGAACTCGGTGTGCATTGTTGAGACAAGTGATTTTACATTATAATGCATATAGGAACTTATTCGTGTTCTTGAATTCTTGAATGCAATGCAAAGCATAAGCACTTGTCTCTTCAATGCACAAAGATTCCTTAAAGCATTGTAATGCAAAAGCACTTATCTCTTCAATGCAAACAGAGTTTTTCCAATGCAATGCAAAATCACTTGTCTCTTCAATTTACATGTTCGTATACGCATTGCAATACAAAATCACTAATTTCTTCAATGCACAAACATATTTTTAATGCAATGGAATCGTTTAATGCAATCTATTGAATGCATAATGAGTTTTGTACGCATTGCAATGCAAAAGCACTAATCTCTTCAATTCACACCGATTGCAATGCAAAATCACTTATCTATTTAATGCACAACGAATTTTGAATGCATTGCAATACAAAAGTACTTATTTCTTTAATGCACAACGAGTTTTGTATGCAATGCAATGAAACTTCACCTGTCCCTCAGTGCAAACTGAGTTGAATGCAATGCAATGGATAAGCACTTGTCTCTCGATGCACAAAGCATTGCATGCAACAGCAATAATCTATTCAATGCAAAAATATTTCTTATATGCATTGTAATGCAAAAGCACTAATCTCTTCAATGCAAACAGAGTTCTTATATGCAATTTAATGCAAAATCACTTGTCGCTTCAATGCAAAACATGTTCTCATACGCATTGCGATGCAAAATCACTAATTTCTTCAATGAAAACAATATATTTGTAATGCAATGCAATCGTTTAATGCACTAATCTATTCAATGCATAATGAGTTTTGTATGCATTGCAATGCAAAAGCACTAATCTCTTCAATGCACACCGAGTTCTTAAATACAATGCAATAAAAAATCACTTGTCTCACCAATGCACACCGAGTTCTTGAATGCAATGCAATGCAAAAGCACTTTTCTCTTCAATGCACAAAGATTTCTTAATATTATTGCATGCAAAAGCACTAATCTCTTCAATGCACAACATTTTATTTTATGCATTGCAATGCAAAAGCACTCATTTCTTCAATGCACAAAAATATTTTTAATGCAATGCAATCCAAACGCACTAATCTATTCAATGCATAATGAGTTTTGAATGCAGTGCAATGCAAAATCACTTATCTCTTTAATGCACAACGAGTTTTGAATGCATTGCAATGCAAAAGTAATTATTTCTATAATGCACTAAAATTAGTTTTTTATGCAATGCAATGAAACTTCACTTGTCCCTCAATGCACACTGATTTCTTGAACGCAATGCAATGCAAAATCACTTATGCAATGCAAAAAACGTGTCGCTTCAATGCACAAAGATTACTTAAAATCCTTGCATGCAAAAGCACTCTTCTCTTTAATGCACAAAGATTTTTTAAAAAGATTGCATGCAAAAGCTTGAATGCAATGCAAAATCACTTGTCTTTTTAACGCACAACAAGTTCTTATATGAAATGCAATGCACCAGAACTAATCTCTTCACTGCACAAGTTTTTTAGTGCAATGCAATGTAAATGCACCAATCTATTCACAACACGTTCTTAAATAGATTACAAAACAAAAACACTAATGTCTTTAATCAGGGCCGTGCAGAGAGTTCTTCAGGGGCAGGGGCTCAAATGTAAAAAAGGGGCAATATATATATCCTTATGCTCATCGAGCCTGCATTTATTTAATCAAAAATAAAACAGTAGCCTAATATTGTGAAATATTATTACAATGTTCTTTTTAACTTTTTATTAATCAAAGAATGTTGAAAATAGTATCACAGTTTCCATCATTGACATTAAATCCTCATATTAGAATGATTTCTGAATGATCATGTGACACTGAAGAGTGGAGTAATGATGCTAAAAATACAGCTGTGATCACAGGAACAAAATATATTTAAAATTATTTAAAAATAGAAAACCATTATTTTAATAATATTTCACAATATTGCTGTTTTTTATCAAATAAATGCAGGCTTGATGAACATAAGAGACTTCATTCATAAATCATGCTGCATAATATTAAAAACTGGTAACGTTAATATAATAAAGTCCTTTCACGTAACCATTTCGCCAGCCTACACTTCGCATAATAGGTCTGTAGATGCCGGTGGCACTTGGGTTTTGTTAACTTTGATAGTTTCATGAAATAGTAAACAGTGTATCAATATACATAAATACAAGTGAATTTAACACTACTTACCATTAATGCGACTTTTGCTGCTGCATGGTTTTGTGCAGTGATTTATTTGTTGTCAGTTAAAATCCATTTTGTCAGTGATGCAATTTATAAAATGAGACAAACCGCAGGAAATCGTTCCACAAACGTTAGTTCGTCTGTCCATGTCATTTTCAACCGATTTATGAATAAGAACAGAAAATTACCACTTCACATCGCCTAATGGAATTTTAACTTGCTTTGCCAGATCACGATTGGTTGGTGTATATACATGACAAACGGGCATTGGTGAATTGTGTAATACTTTAAAATATATAATATATAGATTTGTAATTAAATCAACACATTAGCTCTGATTATGGAGGGGGAAAAAAATTGGTTTATTTTTTCCCGTGAGGCCACACACTCTCTGAAAGGACCATATTTGGCTCGAGAGCCGTTTCCGAACAGAGGAAAATCAGCAGTCAATCAAAACGCGCGCAACCCATAGCAACGCGTTACAGCAACGCCTCAACAGAAATTATCCGACTTTTGAGCCCGTTACTATTGTTTACATTGTCATGTTATAATAATCACATTTATTTAGTTTTATTGACCACGATATTATCATTGATATTTGTCTGAGAGGGGCACTTTTGATTCATTTTGAAAAAGGGCAGGGGCTCGAGCACCCAAAGCCCCCCCCTCTGCACGTGCCTGTCTTTAATGCACAATGAGTTTTGTATGCATTGCAATGCAAACACACTAGTCTCTTAAATTCACACCGAATGCAAATCAATTTAAAATCACATCTATTCAATGCACAAAGATTTCTTGAAAGCATTGTATTCAAAAGCAATAATCTATTCAATGCACAATGTGTTTTGTATGCATTGCAATACAAAAGCACTAATCTCTTCAATGCATACCGAGTTATTGAATGCAATGCATAAGCACTTCAATACACAAAGATTCCTAAAAGCATTGCAATGCAAAAGCACTAATCTCTTCAATGCAAACAGAGTTTTTCAATGCAATACAAAATCACTTGTCTCTTCAATGCACATGTTCTTATACGCATTGCAATGCAAAATCACTTATCTCTTTAATGCACAACGAGTTTTGAATGCATTGGAATGCAAAAGTACTTATTTATTTAATGCACAACGAGTTTTGTATGCAATGCAATGAAACTTTACTTGTCCCTCAATGCAAACTGAGTTCTTTAATGCAATGCAATGGATAAGCACTTGTCTCTCGATACACAAATGTTTCTTAAAAGTATTGCATGCAACAGCATTACAATGCATATAAGAAATATTTTTGCATTGAATAGATGCACAAAGATTTCTCAAATGCATTGTAATGCAAAAACACTAATCTCTTCAATGCACAAAGATTTCTTAAAAGTATTGCATGCAAAAGCACTCATTTCTTCAATGCACAAAAATATTTTTAATGCAATGCAATCCAAACGCACTAATCTATTCAATGCATAATGAGTTTTGAATGCATTGCAATGCAAACACTCTAACCTCTTCAATTCACACCGATTGCAATGCAAAATCACTTATCTCTTTAATGCACACCGAGTTCTTGAATGCAATGCAATACAAAATTAATCTGTTAAATGCACATTTTATTTTATGCATTGCAATGCAAAAGCACTCATTTCTTCAATATACAAAATATTTGTAATGCAATGCAATCCAAACGCACTAATCTATTCAATGTATAATAAGTGTTGCATGCAGTAAAATGCAAACACACTAATCTCTTCAATTCACACCGAATGCAAATCAATTTAAAATATCTTGTCTCTTCAATGCACAAAGATTTCTCAAAAGCATTGTATTCAAAAGCAATAATCAATTCAATAAATAATCTGTTTTGCAAGCATTGAGATTACTTCAATGCACAACGAGTTCTTGAATGAAATCCAATGAAAACCACTTGTCTCTTCAATGCATACCGAATTCTTGAATGCAATGCAATGCATAAGCACTTGTCTCTTCAATGCACAAAGATTCCTAAAAGCATTGTAATGCAAAAGCACTAATCTCTTTCATGCACGAGTTTTGAATGCATTGTAATGCAAAAGTACTTATTTCTTTAATGCACAACGAGTTTTGTATGCAATGCAATGAAACCACTTGTCCCTCAATGTAAACTGAGTTCTTTAATGCAATGCAATGGATAAGCACTTGTCTTTCAATGCACAAATATTTCTTAAAAGCATTGCATGCAAAAGCAATAATCTCTTCAATGCACACCGAGTTCTTGAATGCAATGCAATGCAAAATCACTTGTCTTTTCAATGCACAAGTTTTGTATGCATGCAAAAGCACTAATCTCTTCAATGCACACCGAGTTCTTGAATGCAATGGATATTGAATGCAATGGATATAAAAGTTCTAAAAAAGGTTTTTTTTTTACTTGCACTTGTCTCTCAATGCACAAATATTTCTTAAAATAATTGCATGCAATAATCTATTCAATGCACGACGAGTTCTTGAATGTACTGCAATTCAAAAGCACATATCTTTTCAATGCACAACGAGTTCTTGAATGTAATGCAATGCAAATGCATAATCTCTTTAATGCACAAAGATTTCTTATATGCATTGTAATGCAAAACCAATTGCCTCTTCAATGCACAACATTTTCTTTTATTCATTGCAATGCAAAAGCACCAATTTCTTCAATTCACAAAATGCAATGCAATTTAAAATCACAACGGTTCTAGTATGCAATGCAATTCAAAAACACTTATCTTTTCAATGCACAAAGATTTATTATATGTATTGTAATGCAAAAGCAACTTTATCTTCGATGAACATCAAGTTCTTGTATGATTGCAATGCAATGCGAAAGCAAATATGTTTTTTTATCTCTTTAATACAGAAGTTCTTGCCTCAATGTCGTCAAATGAACAACACGTTTGGTAAGTTCTCTTTTCAATACACAACAGAACAAGCTGATTTCTTGTATGTAATGCAACAGTACACATGTTGTGCATTAAAATAGATGGTGTAGCTTGTCTAGGTTAGGTGGCCATCTTTGACAAACTAACATATTTTTGGCCAAGAGTCCATAAATATTAACGTTCTCATTCAATTCCCATCATATTCCCATTACTAGCCAAAAGTTCCACTAAAAGTTTTTGAGATTTAAAAAAAAAATTTTTTTTTACATGTGATGGCTTTCCAGAAGTCCCATATTTGACCTACTTAACATATTTTTGGTCCAAGAGTCCTTGGACAATAACTTACTATATATACTCATACACTTCTCTTCGGATTCCCATTACCAGCCAAAAGTTCCACAAAAGGTTTTTAAAGTATTTATTTATTTTTTCATGTTATGGCTGTACAGAAGTCCATATTTGACCTACTAGCAAATTTTGGCCCAAGAGTCCTTGAAAACCAACTTACTATACACACTCAATGACTTCCCTTCTAATTCCAACTGCAAGCCAAAAGTTCAACAAAAGGTTTTTTAAATTATTATTATTTTTTTAATTTATTTTTTTAATATTATGGCTGTAGACTACAGAAATCCATATTTGACCTACTGAACATATTTTTTGCCGAAGAGTCCAAAAACACTAAATTACAATACACACTCATTGAATTCTCTTCTCATGCCCATTACTAGCCAAAAGTTCCACAAAAGTTTTTTTACAATGTTTTTTATTTTTTTGTAATACTTTTTTTTTAACATATTATGGCTGTAGCCTACAGAAGTCCAATTTGACCTACTGAACATATTTTTTGCCAAAAGTTCAACAAAAGGTTTTTACAATTTTTTTTTTATTTATTTATTTTTTTTTTTACATATTATGGCTGTAGCCTACAGAAGTCCAATTTGACCTACTGAACATATTTTTGCCAAAAGTTCAACAAAAGGTTTTTACAAATTTTTTTTTTTTTTTTTTTTTTTTACATATTATGGCTGTAGCCTACAAAAGTCCAATTTGACCTACTGAACATATTTTTGCCAAAAGTTCAACAAAAGGTTTTTACAATTTTTTATTTTTATATATATATATTTTTTTACATATTATGGCTGTAGCCTACAGAAGTCCAATTTGACCTACTGAACATGTTTTTGGCCCAAGAGTCCTTAAAACACTAAATTACCATACACACTCATGAATTATCTTCTCATGCCCATTACTAGCCAAAAGTTCCACAAAAGTTTTTTTTCAATTTTTTTTTTTTTTTTACATATTATGGCTGTAGCCTGCAGAAGTCCATATTTGACCTACTGAACATATTTTTGGCGCAAGATTCATTAAACACTGACTTACTAAACACACTCATTGACTTCCCTTCTGACTCCAATTACAAGCCAAAAGTTCAACAAAAGGTTTTGACAATTTTTTTAATTTTTGTAAATATTTTTTTTTTTACATATTATGGCTGTAGCCTACAGAAGTCCAATTTGACCTACTGAACATATTTTTGGCCCAAGAATCCTTAAACACTAAATTACCATACACACTCATTGACTTATCTTCTCATGCCCATTACTAGGCAAAAGTTCCACAAAAGTTTTTTTACAATGTTTTTTATTTTTTTTGTAATACTTTTTTTTTAACATATTATGGCTGTAGCCTACAGAAGTCCAATTTGACCTACTGAACATATTTTTGCCAAAAGTTCAACAAAAGGTTTTTACAATTTTTTTTTTATTTATTTATTTTTTTTTTACATATTATGGCTGTAGCCTACAGAAGTCCAATTTGACCTACTGAACATTTTTTTGCCAAAAGTTCAACAAAAGGTTTTTACAATTTTATTTATTTATTTATTTATTTATTTTTTACATTTTATGGCTGTAGCCTACAGAAGTCCAATTTGACCTACTGAAAATATTTTTGGCCCAAGAGTCCTTAAACACTAAATTACCATACACACTCATTGACTTATCTTCTCATGCCCATTACTAGCCAAAAGTTCCACAAAAGTTTTTTTTCAATGTTTTTTTTATTTATTTTTTTATTTTATTTTTTTTACATATTATGGCTGTAGCCTACAGAAGTCCACATTTGACCTACTGAACATATTTTTGGCCCAAGAGTCATTAAACACTCACTTACTATATATACTCATTGACTTCCCTTCTGATTCCAAATGCTAGCCAAAAGTTCCACAAAAGTTTTTTTCAATTTTTTTTTTATTTTTTTTTTAAACATATTATGGCTGTAGCCTGCAGAAGTCCATATTTGACCTACTGAACATATTTTTGGCCCAAGATTCATTAAACACTGACTTACTAAACACACTCATTGACTTCCCTTCTGACTCCAATTACAAGCAAAAAGTTCAACAAAAGGTTTTGACAAATGTTTAAAAAAAATTTAATAATTGTTTTTACATATTATGGCTTTAGCCTACAGAAGTCCAATTTGACCTACTGAACATATTTTTGGCCCAAAAATCCTTAAACACTAAATTACCATACACACTCATTGACTTATCTTCTCATGCCCAATACTAGCCAAAAGTTCCACAAAAGTTTTTTTACAATGTTTTTTTTAGTTTTTTTTTTTTTTTTAAATATTATGGCTGTAGCCTACAGAAGTCCATTTTTGACCTACTGAACATATTTTTGGCCCAAGAGTCCTTAAACACTAAATTACCATACACACTCATTGACTTATCTTCTCATGCCCATTACTAGCCAAAAGTTCCACAAAAGTTTTTTTACAATGTTTTTTTTAGTTTTTTTTTTTTTTTTTTTTTTTTTTACATATTATGGCTGTAGCCTACAGAAGTCCAATTTGACCTACTGAACATGTTTTTGGCCCAAGAGTCCTTAAAACACTAAATTACCATACACACTCATTGAATTATCTTCTCATGCCCATTACTAGCCAAAAGTTCCACAAAAGTTTTTTTTCAATTTTTTTCAAAAATTTTTTTTAAACATATTATGGCTGTAGCCTGCAGAAGTCCATATTTGACCTACTGAACATATTTTTGGCCCAAGATTCATTAAACACTGACTTACTAAACACACTCATTGACTTCCCTTCTGACTCCAATTACAAGCAAAAAGTTCAACAAAAGGTTTTGACAATTTTTAAAAAAAAAATTTATAATTTTTTTTACATATTATGGCTGTAGCCTACAGAAGTCCAATTTGACCTACTGAACATATTTTTGGCCCAAGAATCCTTAAACACTAAATTACCATACACACTCATTGACTTATCTTCTCATGCCCATTACTAGCCAAAAGTTCCACAAAAGTTTTTTTACAATGTTTTTTTTTAGTTTTTTTTTTTTTTTTTTTACATATTATGGCTGTAGCCTACAGAAGTCCATATTTGACCTACTGAACATATTTTTGGCCCAAGAGTCATTAAACACTAACTTACTAAACACTCATTGACTTCCCTTCTGATTCCAACTACAAGCCAGAAGTTCAACAAAAGTTTTTTTTACAATTTTTTTTTTTTACATGTTATGGCTTTACAGAAGTCCACATTTGACCTACTGAACATATTTTTGGCCCAAGAGTCCTTAAACACTAACTTAATAAACACACTCATTGACTTCCCTTCTGAATCCAAATGCTAGCCAAAAGTTCCACAAAAGTTTGTTTACAATTTTTTTTTTTTTTTTCACATATTATGGCTGTAGCCTGCAGAAGTCCATATTTGACCTACTGAACATATTTTTGGCCCAAGAGTCATTCAACACTAACTTAATAAAGACACTCATTGACTTCCCTTCTGATTCCAACTACAAGCCAAAAGTTCAACAAAAGGTTTTTACAATTTTTTTTTATTTATTTTTTTGTTTTTGTTTTACATATTATGGCTGTAGCCTACAGAAGTCCAATTTGACCTACTGAACATGTTTTTGGCCCAAGAGTCCTTAAAACACTAAATTACCATACACACTCATTGAATTATCTTCTCATGCCCATTACTAGCCAAAAGTTCCACAAAAGTTTTTTTTCAATTTTTTTCAAATTTTTTTTTTAAACATATTATGGCTGTAGCCTGCAGAAGTCCATATTTGACCTACTGAACATATTTTTGGCCCAAGATTCATTAAACACTGACTTACTAAACACACTCATTGACTTCCCTTCTGACTCCAATTACAAGCAAAAAGTTCAACAAAAGGTTTTGACAATTTTTAAAAAAAAACTTTATAATTTTTTTTACATATTATGGCTGTAGCCTACAGAAGTCCAATTTGACCTACTGAACATATTTTTGGCCCAAGAATCCTTAAACACTAAATTACCATACACACTCATTGACTTATCTTCTCATGCCCATTACTAGCCAAAAGTTCCACAAAAGTTTTTTTACAATGTTTTTTTTTAGTTTTTTTTTTTTTTTTTTACATATTATGGCTGTAGCCTACAGAAGTCCATATTTGACCTACTGAACATATTTTTGGCCCAAGAGTCATTAAACACTAACTTACTAAACACTCATTGACTTCCCTTCTGATTCCAACTACAAGCCAGAAGTTCAACAAAAGTTTTTTTTACAATTTTTTTTTTTTACATGTTATGGCTTTACAGAAGTCCACATTTGACCTACTGAACATATTTTTGGCCCAAGAGTCCTTAAACACTAACTTAATAAACACACTCATTGACTTCCCTTCTGAATCCAAATGCTAGCCAAAAGTTCCACAAAAGTTTGTTTACAATTTTTTTTTTTTTTTTTCACATATTATGGCTGTAGCCTGCAGAAGTCCATATTTGACCTACTGAACATATTTTTGGCCCAAGAGTCATTCAACACTAACTTAATAAAGACACTCATTGACTTCCCTTCTGATTCCAACTACAAGCCAAAAGTTCAACAAAAGGTTTTTACAATTTTTTTTTATTTATTTTTTTGTTTTTGTTTTACATATTATGGCTGTAGCCTACAGAAGTCCAATTTGACCTACTGAACATATTTTTGCCAAAAGTTCAACAAAAGGTTTTTACAATTTTTTTTTTTTTTTACATATTATGGCTGTAGCCTACAAAAGTCCAATTTGACCTACTGAACATGTTTTTGGCCCAAGAGTCCTTAAAACACTAAATTACCATACACACTCATTGAATTATCTTCTCATGCCCATTACTTGCCAAAAGTTCCACAAAAGTTTTTTTTCAATTTTTTTTTTTTTTTTAAACATATTATGGCTGTAGCCTGCAGAAGTCCATATTTGACCTACTGAACATATTTTTGGCCCAAGATTCATTAAACACTGACTTACTAAACACACTCATTGACTTCCCTTCTGACTCCAATTACAAGCCAAAAGTTCAACAAAAGGTTTTGACAATTTTTTTAAATTTTTTTAATAATTTTTTTTTACATATTATGGCTGTAGCCTACAGAAGTCCAATTTGACCTACTGAACATATTTTTGGCCCAAGAGTCCTTAAACACTAAATTACCATACACACTCATTGACTTATCTTCTCATGCCCATTACTAGCCAAAAGTTCCACAAAAGTTTTTTTACAATGTTTTTTTCAGTTTTTTTTTTTTTTTTCATATTATGGCTGTAGCCTGCAGAAGTCCATATTTGACTGGCTGAACATATTTTTGGCCCAAGAGTCATTAAACACTCACTTACTATATATACTCATTGACTTCCCTTCTGAATCCAAATGCTAGCCAAAAGTTCCACAAAAGTTTGTTTACAATTTTTTTTTTTTTTTACATATTATGGCTGTAGCCTGCAGAAGTCCATATTTGACCTACTGAACATATTTTTGGCCCAAGAGTCATTAAACACTAACTTAATAAACACACTCATTGACTTCCCTTCTGATTCCAACTCCAAGCCAAAAGTTCAACAAAAGGTTTTTACAATATTTTTTTATTTTTATTTTTTTTGCATATTATGGCTGTAGCCTGCAGAAGTCTAATTTGACCTACTGAACATGTTTTTGGCCCAAGAGTCCTTAAAACACTAAATTACCATACACACTCATTGAATTATCTTCTCATGCCCATTACTAGCCAAAAGTTCCACAAAAGTTTTTTTTCAAATTTTTTTTTTTTTTACATATTATGGCTGTAGCCTGCAGAAGTCCATATTTGACCTACTGAACATATTTTTGCCAAAAGTTCAACAAAAGGTTTTTACAATTTTTTTTTCTTTTTTTTTTCTTTTTTTTTTTTCTACATATTATGGTTGTAGCCTACAGAAGTCCAATTTGACCTACTGAACATGTTTTTGGCCCAAGAGTCCTTAAAACACTAAATTACCATACACACTCATTGAATTATCTACTCATGCCCATTACTAGCCAAAAGTTCCACAAAAGTTTTTTTTCTATTTTTTTTTTTTTTTTAAACATATTATGGCTGTAGCCTGCAGAAGTCCAATTTGACCTACTGAACATATTTTTGGCCCAAGAATCCTTAAACACTAAATTACCATACACACTCATTGACTTATCTTCTCATGCCCATTACTAGCCAAAAGTTCCACAAAAGTTTTTTTACAATGTTTTTTTTAGTTTTTTTTTTTTTTTTTTTACATATTATGGCTGTAGCCTACAGAAGTCCATATTTGACCTACTGAACATATTTTTGGCCCAAGAGTCATTAAACACTAACTTACTAAACACTCATTGACTTCCCTTCTGATTCCAACTACAAGCCAGAAGTTCAACAAAAGTTTTTTTTACAATTTTTTTTTTTTTACATGTTATGGCTTTACAGAAGTCCACATTTGACCTACTGAACATATTTTTGGCCCAAGAGTCCTTAAACACTAACTTAATAAACACACTCATTGACTTCCCTTCTGAATCCAAATGCTAGCCAAAAGTTCCACAAAAGTTTGTTTACAATTTTTTTATTTTTTTTCCACATATTATGGCTGTAGCCTGCAGAAGTCCATATTTGACCTACTGAACATATTTTTGGCCCAAGATTCATTCAACACTAACTTAATAAAGACACTCATTGACTTCCCTTCTGATTCCAACTACAAGCCAAAAGTTCAACAAAAGGTTTTTACAATTTTTTTTTATTTTTTGTTTTGTTTTTGTTTTACATATTATGGCTGTAGCCTACAGAAGTCCAATTTGACCTACTGAACATATTTTTGCCAAAAGTTCAACAAAAGGTTTTTACAATATTTTTTTTTTTTTTTACATATTATGGCTGTAGCCTACAAAAGTCCAATTTGACCTACTGAACATGTTTTTGGCCCAAGAGTCCTTAAAACACTAAATTACCATACACACTCATTGAATTATCTTCTCATGCCCATTACTTGCCAAAAGTTCCACAAAAGTTTTTTTTCAATTTTTTTTTTTTTTAAACATATTATGGCTGTAGCCTGCAGAAGTCCATATTTGACCTACTGAACATATTTTTGGCCCAAGAATCCTTAAACACTAAATTACCATACACACTCATTGACTTATCTTCTCATGCCCATTACTTGGCAAAAGTTCCAAAAAAGTTTTTTTAAAATGTTTTTTATTTGTTTTGTAATACTTTTTTTTTTAACATATTATGGCTGTAGCCTACAGAAGTCCAATTTGACCTACTGAACATATTTTTGCCAAAAGTTCAACAAAAGGTTTTTACAATTTTTTTTTTTTTTTTTTTTTTTTTTTACATATTATGGCTGTAGCCTACAGAAGTCCAATTTGACCTACTGAACATATTTTTGCCAAAAGTTCAACAAAAGGTTTTTACAATTTTATTTATTTTTTTATTTTATTTTTTTAACATTTTATGGCTGTAGCCTACAGAAGTCCAATTTGACCTACTGAAAATATTTTTGGCCCAAAAATCCATAAACACTAAATTACCATACACACTCATTGACTTATCTTCTCATGCCCAATACTAGCCAAAAGTTCCACAAAAGTTTTTTTACAATGTTTTTTTTAGTTTTTTTTAATTTTTTTAAATATTATGGCTGTAGCCTACAGAAGTCAATATTTGACCTACTGAACATATTTTTGGCCAGAGAGTCATTAAACACTAACTTACTAAACACACTCATTGACTTCCCTTCTGATTCCAACTACAAGCCAAAAGTTCAACAAAAGGTTTTTAAATTTTTTTGTATTTTTTTTGTAATACTTTTTTTTTTACATATTATGGCTGTAGCCTACAGAAGTCCAATTTGACCTACTGAACATATTTTTGCCAAAAGTTCAACAAAAGGTTTTTACAATTTTATTTATTTATTTATTTTATTTTTTTAACATTTTATGGCTGTAGCCTACAGAAGTCCAATTTGACCTACTGAACATATTTTTGGCCCAAGAATCCTTAAACACTAAATTACCATACACACTCATTGACTTATCTTCTCATGCCCAATACTAGCCAAAAGTTCCACAAAAGTTTTTTTACAATGTTTTTTTTAGTTTTTTTTAATTTTTTTAAATATTATGGCTGTAGCCTACAGAAGTCCATATTTGACCTACTGAACATATTTTTGCCAAAAGTTCAACAAAAGGTTTTTACAATTTTTTTTTTTTTTTTTTTACATATTATGGCTGTAGCCTACAGAAGTCCAATTTGACCTACTGAACATGTTTTTGGCCCAAGAGTCCTTAAAACACTAAATTACCATACACACTCATTGAATTATCTTCTCATGCCCATTACTAGCCAAAAGTTCCACAAAAGTTTTTTTTCAATTTTTTTTTTTTTTTTTGTAATACTTTTTTTTTTACATATTATGGCTGTAGCCTACAGAAGTCCAATTTGACCTACTGAACATATTTTTGCCAAAAGTTCAACAAAAGGTTTTTACAATATTTTTTTTTTTTTTTTTTTTTTTTTTTTACATATTATGGCTGTAGCCTACAGAAGTCCAATTTGACCTACTGAACATATTTTTGGCCCAAGAGTCCTTAAACACTAAATTACCATACACACTCATTGACTTATCTTCTCATGCCCATTACTAGCCAAAAGTTCCACAAAAGTTTTTTTACAATGTTTTCTTTAGTTTTTTTTTTTTTTTTTTACATATTATGGCTGTAGCCTACAGAAGTCCAATTTGACCTACTGAACATGTTTTTGGCCCAAGAGTCCTTAAAACACTAAATTACCATACACACTCATTGAATTATCTTCTCATGCCCATTACTAGCCAAAAGTTCCACAAAAGTTTTTTTTCAATTTTTTTCAAAAATTTTTTTTAAACATATTATGGCTGTAGCCTGCAGAAGTCCATATTTGACCTACTGAACATATTTTTGGCCCAAGATTCATTAAACACTGACTTACTAAACACACTCATTGACTTCCCTTCTGACTCCAATTACAAGCAAAAAGTTCAACAAAAGGTTTTGACAATTTTTAAAAAAAATTTTAATAATTTTTTTTACATATTATGGCTGTAGCCTACAGAAGTCCAATTTGACCTACTGAACATATTTTTGGCCCAAGAATCCTTAAACACTAAATTACCATACACACTCATTGACTTATCTTCTCATGCCCATTACTAGCCAAAAGTTCCACAAAAGTTTTTTTACAATGTTTTTTTTAGTTTTTTTTTTTTTTTTTTACATATTATGGCTGTAGCCTACAGAAGTCCAATTTGACCTACTGAACATATTTTTGGCCCAAGAGTCCTTAAACACTAAATTACCATACACACTCATTGACTTATCTTCTCATGCCCATTACTAGCCAAAAGTTCCACAAAAGTTTTTTTACAATGTTTTTTATAGTTTTTTTTTTTTTTTTTTTTTTTTTTACATATTATGGCTGTAGCCTACAGAAGTCCAATTTGACCTACTGAACATGTTTTTGGCCCAAGAGTCCTTAAAACACTAAATTACCATACACACTCATTGAATTATCTTCTCATGCCCATTACTAGCCAAAAGTTCCACAAAAGTTTTTTTTCAATTTTTTTCAAAAAATTTTTTTAAACATATTATGGCTGTAGCCTGCAGAAGTCCATATTTGACCTACTGAACATATTTTTGGCCCAAGATTCATTAAACACTGACTTACTAAACACACTCATTGACTTCCCTTCTGACTCCAATTACAAGCAAAAAGTTCAACAAAAGGTTTTGACAATTTTTTAATTTTTTTTTAATAATTTTTTTTACATATTATGGCTGTAGCCTACAGAAGTCCAATTTGACCTACTGAACATATTTTTGGCCCAAGAATCCTTAAACACTAAATTACCATACACACTCATTGACTTATCTTCTCATGCCCAATACTAGCCAAAAGTTCCACAAAAGTTTTTTTACAATGTTTTTTTTAGTTTTTTTTTTTTTTTTAAATATTATGGCTGTAGCCTACAGAAGTCCATTTTTGACCTACTGAACATATTTTTGGCCCAAGAGTCCTTAAACACTAAATTACCATACACACTCATTGACTTATCTTCTCATGCCCATTACTAGCCAAAAGTTCCACAAAAGTTTTTTTACAATGTTTTTTTTAGTTTTTTTTTTTTTTTTTTACATATTATGGCTGTAGCCTACAGAAGTCCATATTTGACCTACTGAACATATTTTTGGCCCAAGAGTCATTAAACACTAACTTACTAAACACTCATTGACTTCCCTTCTGATTCCAACTACAAGCCAGAAGTTCAACAAAAGTTTTTTTTACAATTTTTTTTTTTTTACATGTTATGGCTTTACAGAAGTCCACATTTGACCTACTGAACATATTTTTGGCCCAAGAGTCCTTAAACACTAACTTAATAAACACACTCATTGACTTCCCTTCTGAATCCAAATGCTAGCCAAAAGTTCCACAAAAGTTTGTTTACAATTTTTTTATTTTTTTTCCACATATTATGGCTGTAGCCTGCAGAAGTCCATATTTGACCTACTGAACATATTTTTGGCCCAAGAGTCATTCAACACTAACTTAATAAAGACACTCATTGACTTCCCTTCTGATTCCAACTACAAGCCAAAAGTTCAACAAAAGGTTTTTACAATTTTTTTTTATTTTTTGTTTTGTTTTTGTTTTACATATTATGGCTGTAGCCTACAGAAGTCCAATTTGACCTACTGAACATATTTTTGCCAAAAGTTCAACAAAAGGTTTTTACAATATTTTTTTTTTTTTTTACATATTATGGCTGTAGCCTACAAAAGTCCAATTTGACCTACTGAACATGTTTTTGGCCCAAGAGTCCTTAAAACACTAAATTACCATACACACTCATTGAATTATCTTCTCATGCCCATTACTTGCCAAAAGTTCCACAAAAGTTTTTTTTCAATTTTTTTTTTTTTTAAACATATTATGGCTGTAGCCTGCAGAAGTCCATATTTGACCTACTGAACATATTTTTGGCCCAAGAATCCTTAAACACTAAATTACCATACACACTCATTGACTTATCTTCTCATGCCCATTACTTGGCAAAAGTTCCAAAAAAGTTTTTTTTAAATGTTTTTTATTTGTTTTGTAATACTTTTTTTTTAACATATTATGGCTGTAGCCTACAGAAGTCCAATTTGACCTACTGAACATATTTTTGCCAAAAGTTCAACAAAAGGTTTTTACAATTTTTTTTTTTTTTTTTTTTTTTTTTTTTACATATTATGGCTGTAGCCTACAGAAGTCCAATTTGACCTACTGAACATATTTTTGCCAAAAGTTCAACAAAAGGTTTTTACAATTTTATTTATTTTTTTATTTTATTTTTTTAACATTTTATGGCTGTAGCCTACAGAAGTCCAATTTGACCTACTGAAAATATTTTTGGCCCAAAAATCCATAAACACTAAATTACCATACACACTCATTGACTTATCTTCTCATGCCCAATACTAGCCAAAAGTTCCACAAAAGTTTTTTTACAATGTTTTTTTTAGTTTTTTTTAATTTTTTTAAATATTATGGCTGTAGCCTACAGAAGTCAATATTTGACCTACTGAACATATTTTTGGCCAGAGAGTCATTAAACACTAACTTACTAAACACACTCATTGACTTCCCTTCTGATTCCAACTACAAGCCAAAAGTTCAACAAAAGGTTTTTAAATTTTTTTGTATTTTTTTTGTAATACTTTTTTTTTTACATATTATGGCTGTAGCCTACAGAAGTCCAATTTGACCTACTGAACATATTTTTGCCAAAAGTTCAACAAAAGGTTTTTACAATTTTATTTATTTATTTATTTTATTTTTTTAACATTTTATGGCTGTAGCCTACAGAAGTCCTATTTGACCTACTGAAAATATTTTTGGCCCAAAAATCCATAAACACTAAATTACCATACACACTCATTGACTTATCTTCTCATGCCCAATACTAGCCAAAAGTTCCACAAAAGTTTTTTTACAATGTTTTTTTTAGTTTTTTTTAATTTTTTTAAATATTATGGCTGTAGCCTACAGAAGTCCATATTTGACCTACTGAACATATTTTTGCCAAAAGTTCAACAAAAGGTTTTTACAATTTTTTTTTTTTTTTTTTACATATTATGGCTGTAGCCTACAGAAGTCCAATTTGACCTACTGAACATGTTTTTGGCCCAAGAGTCCTTAAAACACTAAATTACCATACACACTCATTGAATTATCTTCTCATGCCCATTACTAGCCAAAAGTTCCACAAAAGTTTTTTTTCAATTTTTTTTTTTTTTTTTGTAATACTTTTTTTTTTACATATTATGGCTGTAGCCTACAGAAGTCCAATTTGACCTACTGAACATATTTTTGCCAAAAGTTCAACAAAAGGTTTTTACAATTTTTTTTTTTTTTTTTTTTTTTTTTTTTTTACATATTATGGCTGTAGCCTACAGAAGTCCAATTTGACCTACTGAACATATTTTTGGCCCAAGAGTCCTTAAACACTAAATTACCATACACACTCATTGACTTATCTTCTCATGCCCATTACTAGCCAAAAGTTCCACAAAAGTTTTTTTACAATGTTTTTTTTAGTTTTTTTTTTTTTTTTTTTTTTTTTACATATTATGGCTGTAGCCTACAGAAGTCCAATTTGACCTACTGAACATGTTTTTGGCCCAAGAGTCCTTAAAACACTAAATTACCATACACACTCATTGAATTATCTTCTCATGCCCATTACTAGCCAAAAGTTCCACAAAAGTTTTTTTTCAATTTTTTTCAAAAATTTTTTTTAAACATATTATGGCTGTAGCCTGCAGAAGTCCATATTTGACCTACTGAACATATTTTTGGCCCAAGATTCATTAAACACTGACTTACTAAACACACTCATTGACTTCCCTTCTGACTCCAATTACAAGCAAAAAGTTCAACAAAAGGTTTTGACAATTTTTAAAAAAAATTTTAATAATTTTTTTTACATATTATGGCTGTAGCCTACAGAAGTCCAATTTGACCTACTGAACATATTTTTGGCCCAAGAATCCTTAAACACTAAATTACCATACACACTCATTGACTTATCTTCTCATGCCCATTACTAGCCAAAAGTTCCACAAAAGTTTTTTTACAATGTTTTTTTTAGTTTTTTTTTTTTTTTTTTACATATTATGGCTGTAGCCTACAGAAGTCCAATTTGACCTACTGAACATATTTTTGGCCCAAGAGTCCTTAAACACTAAATTACCATACACACTCATTGACTTATCTTCTCATGCCCATTACTAGCCAAAAGTTCCACAAAAGTTTTTTTACAATGTTTTTTATAGTTTTTTTTTTTTTTTTTTTTTTTTTTACATATTATGGCTGTAGCCTACAGAAGTCCAATTTGACCTACTGAACATGTTTTTGGCCCAAGAGTCCTTAAAACACTAAATTACCATACACACTCATTGAATTATCTTCTCATGCCCATTACTAGCCAAAAGTTCCACAAAAGTTTTTTTTCAATTTTTTTCAAAAATTTTTTTTAAACATATTATGGCTGTAGCCTGCAGAAGTCCATATTTGACCTACTGAACATATTTTTGGCCCAAGATTCATTAAACACTGACTTACTAAACACACTCATTGACTTCCCTTCTGACTCCAATTACAAGCAAAAAGTTCAACAAAAGGTTTTGACAATTTTTTAATTTTTTTTTAATAATTTTTTTTACATATTATGGCTGTAGCCTACAGAAGTCCAATTTGACCTACTGAACATATTTTTGGCCCAAGAATCCTTAAACACTAAATTACCATACACACTCATTGACTTATCTTCTCATGCCCAATACTAGCCAAAAGTTCCACAAAAGTTTTTTTACAATGTTTTTTTTAGTTTTTTTTTTTTTTTAAAATATTATGGCTGTAGCCTACAGAAGTCCATTTTTGACCTACTGAACATATTTTTGGCCCAAGAGTCCTTAAACACTAAATTACCATACACACTCATTGACTTATCTTCTCATGCCCATTACTAGCCAAAAGTTCCACAAAAGTTTTTTTACAATGTTTTTTTTAGTTTTTTTTTTTTTTTTTTTTTTTTTTTACATATTATGGCTGTAGCCTACAGAAGTCCAATTTGACCTACTGAACATGTTTTTGGCCCAAGAGTCCTTAAAACACTAAATTACCATACACACTCATTGAATTATCTTCTCATGCCCATTACTAGCCAAAAGTTCCACAAAAGTTTTTTTTCAATTTTTTTCAAATTTTTTTTTTAAACATATTATGGCTGTAGCCTGCAGAAGTCCATATTTGACCTACTGAACATATTTTTGGCCCAAGATTCATTAAACACTGACTTACTAAACACACTCATTGACTTCCCTTCTGACTCCAATTACAAGCAAAAAGTTCAACAAAAGGTTTTGACAATTTTTAAAAAAAAAATTTATAATTTTTTTTACATATTATGGCTGTAGCCTACAGAAGTCCAATTTGACCTACTGAACATATTTTTGGCCCAAGAATCCTTAAACACTAAATTACCATACACACTCATTGACTTATCTTCTCATGCCCATTACTAGCCAAAAGTTCCACAAAAGTTTTTTTACAATGTTTTTTTTTAGTTTTTTTTTTTTTTTTTTTACATATTATGGCTGTAGCCTACAGAAGTCCATATTTGACCTACTGAACATATTTTTGGCCCAAGAGTCATTAAACACTAACTTACTAAACACTCATTGACTTCCCTTCTGATTCCAACTACAAGCCAGAAGTTCAACAAAAGTTTTTTTTACAATTTTTTTTTTTTACATGTTATGGCTTTACAGAAGTCCACATTTGACCTACTGAACATATTTTTGGCCCAAGAGTCCTTAAACACTAACTTAATAAACACACTCATTGACTTCCCTTCTGAATCCAAATGCTAGCCAAAAGTTCCACAAAAGTTTGTTTACAATTTTTTTTTTTTTTTTTCACATATTATGGCTGTAGCCTGCAGAAGTCCATATTTGACCTACTGAACATATTTTTGGCCCAAGAGTCATTCAACACTAACTTAATAAAGACACTCATTGACTTCCCTTCTGATTCCAACTACAAGCCAAAAGTTCAACAAAAGGTTTTTACAATTTTTTTTTATTTATTTTTTTGTTTTTGTTTTACATATTATGGCTGTAGCCTACAGAAGTCCAATTTGACCTACTGAACATGTTTTTGGCCCAAGAGTCCTTAAAACACTAAATTACCATACACACTCATTGAATTATCTTCTCATGCCCATTACTAGCCAAAAGTTCCACAAAAGTTTTTTTTCAATTTTTTTCAATTTTTTTTTTTAAACATATTATGGCTGTAGCCTGCAGAAGTCCATATTTGACCTACTGAACATATTTTTGGCCCAAGATTCATTAAACACTGACTTACTAAACACACTCATTGACTTCCCTTCTGACTCCAATTACAAGCAAAAAGTTCAACAAAAGGTTTTGACAATTTTTAAAAAAAAACTTTATAATTTTTTTTACATATTATGGCTGTAGCCTACAGAAGTCCAATTTGACCTACTGAACATATTTTTGGCCCAAGAATCCTTAAACACTAAATTACCATACACACTCATTGACTTATCTTCTCATGCCCATTACTAGCCAAAAGTTCCACAAAAGTTTTTTTACAATGTTTTTTTTTAGTTTTTTTTTTTTTTTTTTTACATATTATGGCTGTAGCCTACAGAAGTCCATATTTGACCTACTGAACATATTTTTGGCCCAAGAGTCATTAAACACTAACTTACTAAACACTCATTGACTTCCCTTCTGATTCCAACTACAAGCCAGAAGTTCAACAAAAGTTTTTTTTACAATTTTTTTTTTTTACATGTTATGGCTTTACAGAAGTCCACATTTGA
This sequence comes from Gobio gobio, assembly GCF_949357685.1. Lineage (NCBI taxonomy): Eukaryota > Metazoa > Chordata > Actinopteri > Cypriniformes > Gobionidae > Gobio > Gobio gobio. The sequence goes on along the minus strand of NC_137109.1, from coordinate 13,932,426 downwards.
CCTACTGAACATATTTTTGGCCCAAGAGTCCTTAAACACTAACTTAATAAACACACTCATTGACTTCCCTTCTGAATCCAAATGCTAGCCAAAAGTTCCACAAAAGTTTGTTTACAATTTTTTTTTTTTTTTTTCACATATTATGGCTGTAGCCTGCAGAAGTCCATATTTGACCTACTGAACATATTTTTGGCCCAAGAGTCATTCAACACTAACTTAATAAAGACACTCATTGACTTCCCTTCTGATTCCAACTACAAGCCAAAAGTTCAACAAAAGGTTTTTACAATTTTTTTTTATTTATTTTTTTGTTTTTGTTTTACATATTATGGCTGTAGCCTACAGAAGTCCAATTTGACCTACTGAACATATTTTTGCCAAAAGTTCAACAAAAGGTTTTTACAATTTTTTTTTTTTTTTTACATATTATGGCTGTAGCCTACAAAAGTCCAATTTGACCTACTGAACATGTTTTTGGCCCAAGAGTCCTTAAAACACTAAATTACCATACACACTCATTGAATTATCTTCTCATGCCCATTACTTGCCAAAAGTTCCACAAAAGTTTTTTTTCAATTTTTTTTTTTTTTTAAACATATTATGGCTGTAGCCTGCAGAAGTCCATATTTGACCTACTGAACATATTTTTGGCCCAAGATTCATTAAACACTGACTTACTAAACACACTCATTGACTTCCCTTCTGACTCCAATTACAAGCCAAAAGTTCAACAAAAGGTTTTGACAATTTTTTTAAATTTTTTTAATAATTTTTTTTTACATATTATGGCTGTAGCCTACAGAAGTCCAATTTGACCTACTGAACATATTTTTGGCCCAAGAGTCCTTAAACACTAAATTACCATACACACTCATTGACTTATCTTCTCATGCCCATTACTAGCCAAAAGTTCCACAAAAGTTTTTTTACAATGTTTTTTTCAGTTTTTTTTTTTTTTTTCATATTATGGCTGTAGCCTGCAGAAGTCCATATTTGACTGGCTGAACATATTTTTGGCCCAAGAGTCATTAAACACTCACTTACTATATATACTCATTGACTTCCCTTCTGAATCCAAATGCTAGCCAAAAGTTCCACAAAAGTTTGTTTACAATTTTTTTTTTTTTTTACATATTATGGCTGTAGCCTGCAGAAGTCCATATTTGACCTACTGAACATATTTTTGGCCCAAGAGTCATTAAACACTAACTTAATAAACACACTCATTGACTTCCCTTCTGATTCCAACTCCAAGCCAAAAGTTCAACAAAAGGTTTTTACAATATTTTTTTATTTTTATTTTTTTTGCATATTATGGCTGTAGCCTGCAGAAGTCTAATTTGACCTACTGAACATGTTTTTGGCCCAAGAGTCCTTAAAACACTAAATTACCATACACACTCATTGAATTATCTTCTCATGCCCATTACTAGCCAAAAGTTCCACAAAAGTTTTTTTTCAATTTTTTTTTTTTTTTACATATTATGGCTGTAGCCTGCAGAAGTCCATATTTGACCTACTGAACATATTTTTGCCAAAAGTTCAACAAAAGGTTTTTACAATTTTTTTTTCTTTTTTTTTTTTCTACATATTATGGTTGTAGCCTACAGAAGTCCAATTTGACCTACTGAACATGTTTTTGGCCCAAGAGTCCTTAAAACACTAAATTACCATACACACTCATTGAATTATCTACTCATGCCCATTACTAGCCAAAAGTTCCACAAAAGTTTTTTTTCTATTTTTTTTTATTTTTTTAAACATATTATGGCTGTAGCCTGCAGAAGTCCAATTTGACCTACTGAACATATTTTTGGCCCAAGAATCCTTAAACACTAAATTACCATACACACTCATTGACTTATCTTCTCATGCCCATTACTAGCCAAAAGTTCCACAAAAGTTTTTTTACAATGTTTTTTTTAGTTTTTTTTTTTTTTTTTTACATATTATGGCTGTAGCCTACAGAAGTCCATATTTGACCTACTGAACATATTTTTGGCCCAAGAGTCATTAAACACTAACTTACTAAACACTCATTGACTTCCCTTCTGATTCCAACTACAAGCCAGAAGTTCAACAAAAGTTTTTTTTACAATTTTTTTTTTTTTACATGTTATGGCTTTACAGAAGTCCACATTTGACCTACTGAACATATTTTTGGCCCAAGAGTCCTTAAACACTAACTTAATAAACACACTCATTGACTTCCCTTCTGAATCCAAATGCTAGCCAAAAGTTCCACAAAAGTTTGTTTACAATTTTTTTATTTTTTTTCCACATATTATGGCTGTAGCCTGCAGAAGTCCATATTTGACCTACTGAACATATTTTTGGCCCAAGAGTCATTCAACACTAACTTAATAAAGACACTCATTGACTTCCCTTCTGATTCCAACTACAAGCCAAAAGTTCAACAAAAGGTTTTTACAATTTTTTTTTATTTTTTGTTTTGTTTTTGTTTTACATATTATGGCTGTAGCCTACAGAAGTCCAATTTGACCTACTGAACATATTTTTGCCAAAAGTTCAACAAAAGGTTTTTACAATATTTTTTTTTTTTTTTACATATTATGGCTGTAGCCTACAAAAGTCCAATTTGACCTACTGAACATGTTTTTGGCCCAAGAGTCCTTAAAACACTAAATTACCATACACACTCATTGAATTATCTTCTCATGCCCATTACTTGCCAAAAGTTCCACAAAAGTTTTTTTTCAATTTTTTTTTTTTTTAAACATATTATGGCTGTAGCCTGCAGAAGTCCATATTTGACCTACTGAACATATTTTTGGCCCAAGAATCCTTAAACACTAAATTACCATACACACTCATTGACTTATCTTCTCATGCCCATTACTTGGCAAAAGTTCCAAAAAAGTTTTTTTAAAATGTTTTTTATTTGTTTTGTAATACTTTTTTTTTTAACATATTATGGCTGTAGCCTACAGAAGTCCAATTTGACCTACTGAACATATTTTTGCCAAAAGTTCAACAAAAGGTTTTTACAATTTTTTTTTTTTTTTTTTTTTTTTTTTTTACATATTATGGCTGTAGCCTACAGAAGTCCAATTTGACCTACTGAACATATTTTTGCCAAAAGTTCAACAAAAGGTTTTTACAATTTTATTTATTTTTTTATTTTATTTTTTTAACATTTTATGGCTGTAGCCTACAGAAGTCCAATTTGACCTACTGAAAATATTTTTGGCCCAAAAATCCATAAACACTAAATTACCATACACACTCATTGACTTATCTTCTCATGCCCAATACTAGCCAAAAGTTCCACAAAAGTTTTTTTACAATGTTTTTTTTAGTTTTTTTTAATTTTTTTAAATATTATGGCTGTAGCCTACAGAAGTCAATATTTGACCTACTGAACATATTTTTGGCCAGAGAGTCATTAAACACTAACTTACTAAACACACTCATTGACTTCCCTTCTGATTCCAACTACAAGCCAAAAGTTCAACAAAAGGTTTTTAAATTTTTTTGTATTTTTTTTGTAATACTTTTTTTTTTACATATTATGGCTGTAGCCTACAGAAGTCCAATTTGACCTACTGAACATATTTTTGCCAAAAGTTCAACAAAAGGTTTTTACAATTTTATTTATTTATTTATTTTATTTTTTTAACATTTTATGGCTGTAGCCTACAGAAGTCCAATTTGACCTACTGAAAATATTTTTGGCCCAAAAATCCATAAACACTAAATTACCATACACACTCATTGACTTATCTTCTCATGCCCAATACTAGCCAAAAGTTCCACAAAAGTTTTTTTACAATGTTTTTTTTAGTTTTTTTTAATTTTTTTAAATATTATGGCTGTAGCCTACAGAAGTCCATATTTGACCTACTGAACATATTTTTGCCAAAAGTTCAACAAAAGGTTTTTACAATTTTTTTTTTTTTTTTTTTACATATTATGGCTGTAGCCTACAGAAGTCCAATTTGACCTACTGAACATGTTTTTGGCCCAAGAGTCCTTAAAACACTAAATTACCATACACACTCATTGAATTATCTTCTCATGCCCATTACTAGCCAAAAGTTCCACAAAAGTTTTTTTTCAATTTTTTTTTTTTTTTTTGTAACACTTTTTTTTTTACATATTATGGCTGTAGCCTACAGAAGTCCAATTTGACCTACTGAACATATTTTTGCCAAAAGTTCAACAAAAGGTTTTTACAATTTTTTTTTTTTTTTTTTTTTTTTTTTTTTACATATTATGGCTGTAGCCTACAGAAGTCCAATTTGACCTACTGAACATATTTTTGGCCCAAGAGTCCTTAAACACTAAATTACCATACACACTCATTGACTTATCTTCTCATGCCCATTACTAGCCAAAAGTTCCACAAAAGTTTTTTTACAATGTTTTTTTTAGTTTTTTTTTTTTTTTTTTTTTTTTTACATATTATGGCTGTAGCCTACAGAAGTCCAATTTGACCTACTGAACATGTTTTTGGCCCAAGAGTCCTTAAAACACTAAATTACCATACACACTCATTGAATTATCTTCTCATGCCCATTACTAGCCAAAAGTTCCACAAAAGTTTTTTTTCAATTTTTTTCAAAAATTTTTTTTAAACATATTATGGCTGTAGCCTGCAGAAGTCCATATTTGACCTACTGAACATATTTTTGGCCCAAGATTCATTAAACACTGACTTACTAAACACACTCATTGACTTCCCTTCTGACTCCAATTACAAGCAAAAAGTTCAACAAAAGGTTTTGACAATTTTTAAAAAAAATTTTAATAATTTTTTTTACATATTATGGCTGTAGCCTACAGAAGTCCAATTTGACCTACTGAACATATTTTTGGCCCAAGAATCCTTAAACACTAAATTACCATACACACTCATTGACTTATCTTCTCATGCCCATTACTAGCCAAAAGTTCCACAAAAGTTTTTTTACAATGTTTTTTTTAGTTTTTTTTTTTTTTTTTTACATATTATGGCTGTAGCCTACAGAAGTCCAATTTGACCTACTGAACATATTTTTGGCCCAAGAGTCCTTAAACACTAAATTACCATACACACTCATTGACTTATCTTCTCATGCCCATTACTAGCCAAAAGTTCCACAAAAGTTTTTTTACAATGTTTTTTATAGTTTTTTTTTTTTTTTTTTTTTTTTTTACATATTATGGCTGTAGCCTACAGAAGTCCAATTTGACCTACTGAACATGTTTTTGGCCCAAGAGTCCTTAAAACACTAAATTACCATACACACTCATTGAATTATCTTCTCATGCCCATTACTAGCCAAAAGTTCCACAAAAGTTTTTTTTCAATTTTTTTCAAAATTTTTTTTTAAACATATTATGGCTGTAGCCTGCAGAAGTCCATATTTGACCTACTGAACATATTTTTGGCCCAAGATTCATTAAACACTGACTTACTAAACACACTCATTGACTTCCCTTCTGACTCCAATTACAAGCAAAAAGTTCAACAAAAGGTTTTGACAATTTTTTAATTTTTTTTTAATAATTTTTTTTACATATTATGGCTGTAGCCTACAGAAGTCCAATTTGACCTACTGAACATATTTTTGGCCCAAGAATCCTTAAACACTAAATTACCATACACACTCATTGACTTATCTTCTCATGCCCATTACTAGCCAAAAGTTCCACAAAAGTTTTTTTACAATGTTTTTTTTAGTTTTTTTTTTTTTTTTTTACATATTATGGCTGTAGCCTACAGAAGTCCATATTTGACCTACTGAACATATTTTTGGCCCAAGAGTCATTAAACACTAACTTACTAAACACTCATTGACTTCCCTTCTGATTCCAACTACAAGCCAGAAGTTCAACAAAAGTTTTTTTTACAATTTTTTTTTTTTTACATGTTATGGCTTTACAGAAGTCCACATTTGACCTACTGAACATATTTTTGGCCCAAGAGTCCTTAAACACTAACTTAATAAACACACTCATTGACTTCCCTTCTGAATCCAAATGCTAGCCAAAAGTTCCACAAAAGTTTGTTTACAATTTTTTTATTTTTTTTCCACATATTATGGCTGTAGCCTGCAGAAGTCCATATTTGACCTACTGAACATATTTTTGGCCCAAGAGTCATTCAACACTAACTTAATAAAGACACTCATTGACTTCCCTTCTGATTCCAACTACAAGCCAAAAGTTCAACAAAAGGTTTTTACAATTTTTTTTAATTTTTTTGTTTGTTTTTGTTTTACATATTATGGCTGTAGCCTACAGAAGTCCAATTTGACCTACTGAACATATTTTTGCCAAAAGTTCAACAAAAGGTTTTTACAATTTTTTTTTTTTTTTACATATTATGGCTGTAGCCTACAAAAGTCCAATTTGACCTACTGAACATGTTTTTGGCCCAAGAGTCCTTAAAACACTAAATTACCATACACACTCATTGAATTATCTTCTCATGCCCATTACTTGCCAAAAGTTCCACAAAAGTTTTTTTTCAATTTTTTTTTTTTTAAACATATTATGGCTGTAGCCTGCAGAAGTCCATATTTGACCTACTGAACATATTTTTGGCCCAAGAATCCTTAAACACTAAATTACCATACACACTCATTGACTTATCTTCTCATGCCCATTACTTGGCAAAAGTTCCACAAAAGTTTTTTTACAATGTTTTTTATTTGTTTTGTAATACTTTTTTTTTTAACATATTATGGCTGTAGCCTACAGAAGTCCAATTTGACCTACTGAACATATTTTTGCCAAAAGTTCAACAAAAGGTTTTTACAATTTTTTTTTTGTAATACTTTTTTTTTTACATATTATGGCTGTAGCCTACAGAAGTCCAATTTGACCTACTGAACATATTTTTGCCAAAAGTTCAACAAAAGGTTTTTACAATTTTATTTATTTATTTATTTTATTTTTTTAACATTTTATGGCTGTAGCCTACAGAAGTCCAATTTGACCTACTGAAAATATTTTTGGCCCAAAAATCCATAAACACTAAATTACCATACACACTCATTGACTTATCTTCTCATGCCCAATACTAGCCAAAAGTTCCACAAAAGTTTTTTTACAATGTTTTTTTTAGTTTTTTTTAATTTTTTTAAATATTATGGCTGTAGCCTACAGAAGTCCATATTTGACCTACTGAACATATTTTTGCCAAAAGTTCAACAAAAGGTTTTTACAATTTTTTTTTTTTTTTTTTTACATATTATGGCTGTAGCCTACAGAAGTCCAATTTGACCTACTGAACATGTTTTTGGCCCAAGAGTCCTTAAAACACTAAATTACCATACACACTCATTGAATTATCTTCTCATGCCCATTACTAGCCAAAAGTTCCACAAAAGTTTTTTTTCAATTTTTTTTTTTTTTTTGTAATACTTTTTTTTTTACATATTATGGCTGTAGCCTACAGAAGTCCAATTTGACCTACTGAACATATTTTTGCCAAAAGTTCAACAAAAGGTTTTTACAATTTTTTTTTTTTTTTTTTTTTTTTTTTTTTACATATTATGGCTGTAGCCTACAGAAGTCCAATTTGACCTACTGAACATATTTTTGGCCCAAGAGTCCTTAAACACTAAATTACCATACACACTCATTGACTTATCTTCTCATGCCCATTACTAGCCAAAAGTTCCACAAAAGTTTTTTTACAATGTTTTTTTTAGTTTTTTTTTTTTTTTTTTTTTTTTTACATATTATGGCTGTAGCCTACAGAAGTCCAATTTGACCTACTGAACATGTTTTTGGCCCAAGAGTCCTTAAAACACTAAATTACCATACACACTCATTGAATTATCTTCTCATGCCCATTACTAGCCAAAAGTTCCACAAAAGTTTTTTTTCAATTTTTTTCAAAAAATTTTTTTAAACATATTATGGCTGTAGCCTGCAGAAGTCCATATTTGACCTACTGAACATATTTTTGGCCCAAGATTCATTAAACACTGACTTACTAAACACACTCATTGACTTCCCTTCTGACTCCAATTACAAGCAAAAAGTTCAACAAAAGGTTTTGACAATTTTTTAATTTTTTTTTAATAATTTTTTTTACATATTATGGCTGTAGCCTACAGAAGTCCAATTTGACCTACTGAACATATTTTTGGCCCAAGAATCCTTAAACACTAAATTACCATACACACTCATTGACTTATCTTCTCATGCCCATTACTAGCCAAAAGTTCCACAAAAGTTTTTTTACAATGTTTTTTTTAGTTTTTTTTTTTTTTTTTACATATTATGGCTGTAGCCTACAGAAGTCCAATTTGACCTACTGAACATATTTTTGGCCCAAGAGTCCTTAAACACTAAATTACCATACACACTCATTGACTTATCTTCTCATGCCCATTACTAGCCAAAAGTTCCACAAAAGTTTTTTTACAATGTTTTTTTTTTTTTTTTTTTTTTTTTTTTTTTTTTTACATATTATGGCTGTAGCCTACAGAAGTCCAATTTGACCTACTGAACATGTTTTTGGCCCAAGAGTCCTTAAAACACTAAATTACCATACACACTCATTGAATTATCTTCTCATGCCCATTACTAGCCAAAAGTTCCACAAAAGTTTTTTTTCAATTTTTTTCAAAAATTTTTTTTAAACATATTATGGCTGTAGCCTGCAGAAGTCCATATTTGACCTACTGAACATATTTTTGGCCCAAGATTCATTAAACACTGACTTACTAAACACACTCATTGACTTCCCTTCTGACTCCAATTACAAGCAAAAAGTTCAACAAAAGGTTTTGACAATTTTTTAATTTTTTTTTAATAATTTTTTTTACATATTATGGCTGTAGCCTACAGAAGTCCAATTTGACCTACTGAACATATTTTTGGCCCAAGAATCCTTAAACACTAAATTACCATACACACTCATTGACTTATCTTCTCATGCCCATTACTAGCCAAAAGTTCCACAAAAGTTTTTTTACAATGTTTTTTTTAGTTTTTTTTTTTTTTTTTACATATTATGGCTGTAGCCTACAGAAGTCCATATTTGACCTACTGAACATATTTTTGGCCCAAGAGTCATTAAACACTAACTTACTAAACACTCATTGACTTCCCTTCTGATTCCAACTACAAGCCAGAAGTTCAACAAAAGTTTTTTTTACAATTTTTTTTTTTTACATGTTATGGCTTTACAGAAGTCCACATTTGACCTACTGAACATATTTTTGGCCCAAGAGTCCTTAAACACTAACTTAATAAACACACTCATTGACTTCCCTTCTGAATCCAAATGCTAGCCAAAAGTTCCACAAAAGTTTGTTTACAATTTTTTTATTTTTTTTCCACATATTATGGCTGTAGCCTGCAGAAGTCCATATTTGACCTACTGAACATATTTTTGGCCCAAGAGTCATTCAACACTAACTTAATAAAGACACTCATTGACTTCCCTTCTGATTCCAACTACAAGCCAAAAGTTCAACAAAAGGTTTTTACAATTTTTTTTAATTTTTTTGTTTGTTTTTGTTTTACATATTATGGCTGTAGCCTACAGAAGTCCAATTTGACCTACTGAACATATTTTTGCCAAAAGTTCAACAAAAGGTTTTTACAATTTTTTTTTTTTTTTACATATTATGGCTGTAGCCTACAAAAGTCCAATTTGACCTACTGAACATGTTTTTGGCCCAAGAGTCCTTAAAACACTAAATTACCATACACACTCATTGAATTATCTTCTCATGCCCATTACTTGCCAAAAGTTCCACAAAAGTTTTTTTTCAAATTTTTTTTTTTTTTAAACATATTATGGCTGTAGCCTGCAGAAGTCCATATTTGACCTACTGAACATATTTTTGGCCCAAGATTCATTAAACACTGACTTACTAAACACACTCATTGACTTCCCTTCTGACTCCAATTACAAGCCAAAAGTTCAACAAAAGGTTTTTACAATTTTTTTTTTTTTTTTACATATTATGGCTGTAGCCTACAGAAGTCCAATTTGACCTACTGAACATATTTTTGGCCCAAGAGTCCTTAAACACTAAATTACCATACACACTCATTGAATTATCTTCTCATGCCCATTACTAGCCAAAAGTTCCACAAAAGTTTTTTTTCAATTTTTTTTTTTTTTAAACATATTATGGCTGTAGCCTGCAGAAGTCCATATTTGACCTACTGAACATATTTTTGGCCCAAGATTCATTAAACACTGACTTACTAAACACACTCATTGACTTCCCTTCTGACTCCAATTACAAGCAAAAAGTTCAACAAAAGGTTTTGACAATTTTTTAATTTTTTTTTAATAATTTTTTTTACATATTATGGCTGTAGCCTACAGAAGTCCAATTTGACCTACTGAACATATTTTTGGCCCAAGAATCCTTAAACACTAAATTACCATACACACTCATTGACTTATCTTCTCATGCCCATTACTAGCCAAAAGTTCCACAAAAGTTTTTTTACAATGTTTTTTTTAGTTTTTTTTTTTTTTTATTTACATATTATGGCTGTAGCCTACAGAAGTCCATATTTGACCTACTGAACATATTTTTGGCCCAAGAGTCCTTAAACACTAAATTACCATACACACTCATTGACTTATCTTCTCATGCCCATTACTAGCCAAAAGTTCCACAAAAGTTTTTTTACAATGTTTTTTTTAGTTTTTTTTTTTTTTTTTTTTTTTTTTTACATATTATGGCTGTAGCCTACAGAAGTCCAATTTGACCTACTGAACATGTTTTTGGCCCAAGAGTCCTTAAAACACTAAATTACCATACACACTCATTGAATTATCTTCTCATGCCCATTACTAGCCAAAAGTTCCACAAAAGTTTTTTTTCAATTTTTTTCAAATTTTTTTTTTAAACATATTATGGCTGTAGCCTGCAGAAGTCCATATTTGACCTACTGAACATATTTTTGGCCCAAGATTCATTAAACACTGACTTACTAAACACACTCATTGACTTCCCTTCTGACTCCAATTACAAGCAAAAAGTTCAACAAAAGGTTTTGACAATTTTTTAAAAAAATTTTAATAATTTTTTTTACATATTATGGCTGTAGCCTACAGAAGTCCAATTTGACCTACTGAACATATTTTTGGCCCAAGAATCCTTAAACACTAAATTACCATACACACTCATTGACTTATCTTCTCATGCCCATTACTAGCCAAAAGTTCCACAAAAGTTTTTTTACAATGTTTTTTTTAGTTTTTTTTTTTTTTTTTTACATATTATGGCTGTAGCCTACAGAAGTCCATATTTGACCTACTGAACATATTTTTGGCCCAAGAGTCATTAAACACTAACTTACTAAACACTCATTGACTTCCCTTCTGATTCCAACTACAAGCCAGAAGTTCAACAAAAGTTTTTTTTACAATTTTTTTTTTTTTACATGTTATGGCTTTACAGAAGTCCACATTTGACCTACTGAACATATTTTTGGCCCAAGAGTCCTTAAACACTAACTTAATAAACACACTCATTGACTTCCCTTCTGAATCCAAATGCTAGCCAAAAGTTCCACAAAAGTTTGTTTACAATTTTTTTATTTTTTTTCCACATATTATGGCTGTAGCCTGCAGAAGTCCATATTTGACCTACTGAACATATTTTTGGCCCAAGAGTCATTCAACACTAACTTAATAAAGACACTCATTGACTTCCCTTCTGATTCCAACTACAAGCCAAAAGTTCAACAAAAGGTTTTTACAATTTTTTTTAATTTATTTTTTTGTTTTTGTTTTACATATTATGGCTGTAGCCTACAGAAGTCCAATTTGACCTACTGAACATATTTTTGCCAAAAGTTCAACAAAAGGTTTTTACAATTTTTTTTTTTTTTACATATTATGGCTGTAGCCTACAAAAGTCCAATTTGACCTACTGAACATGTTTTTGGCCCAAGAGTCCTTAAAACACTAAATTACCATACACACTCATTGAATTATCTTCTCATGCCCATTACTTGCCAAAAGTTCCACAAAAGTTTTTTTTCAATTTTTTTTTTTTTTTAAACATATTATGGCTGTAGCCTGCAGAAGTCCATATTTGACCTACTGAACATATTTTTGGCCCAAGATTCATTAAACACTGACTTACTAAACACACTCATTGACTTCCCTTCTGACTCCAATTACAAGCCAAAAGTTCAACAAAAGGTTTTTACAATTTTTTTTTTTTTTTTACATATTATGGCTGTAGCCTACAGAAGTCCAATTTGACCTACTGAACATATTTTTGGCCCAAGAGTCCTTAAACACTAAATTACCATACACACTCATTGAATTATCTTCTCATGCCCATTACTAGCCAAAAGTTCCACAAAAGTTTTTTTTCAATTTTTTTTTTTTTTTTTTTAAACATATTATGGCTGTAGCCTGCAGAAGTCCATATTTGACCTACTGAACATATTTTTGGCCCAAGATTCATTAAACACTGACTTACTAAACACACTCATTGACTTCCCTTCTGACTCCAATTACAAGCAAAAAGTTCAACAAAAGGTTTTGACAATTTTTTAATTTTTTTTTAATAATTTTTTTTACATATTATGGCTGTAGCCTACAGAAGTCCAATTTGACCTACTGAACATATTTTTGGCCCAAGAATCCTTAAACACTAAATTACCATACACACTCATTGACTTATCTTCTCATGCCCATTACTAGCCAAAAGTTCCACAAAAGTTTTTTTACAATGTTTTTTTTAGTTTTTTTTTTTTTTTTTTACATATTATGGCTGTAGCCTACAGAAGTCCATATTTGACCTACTGAACATATTTTTGGCCCAAGAGTCCTTAAACACTAAATTACCATACACACTCATTGACTTATCTTCTCATGCCCATTACTAGCCAAAAGTTCCACAAAAGTTTTTTTACAATGTTTTTTTTAGTTTTTTTTTTTTTTTTTTTTTTTTTTTTTACATATTATGGCTGTAGCCTACAGAAGTCCAATTTGACCTACTGAACATGTTTTTGGCCCAAGAGTCCTTAAAACACTAAATTACCATACACACTCATTGAATTATCTTCTCATGCCCATTACTAGCCAAAAGTTCCACAAAAGTTTTTTTTCAATTTTTTTCAAAAAATTTTTTTAAACATATTATGGCTGTAGCCTGCAGAAGTCCATATTTGACCTACTGAACATATTTTTGGCCCAAGATTCATTAAACACTGACTTACTAAACACACTCATTGACTTCCCTTCTGACTCCAATTACAAGCAAAAAGTTCAACAAAAGGTTTTGACAATTTTTTAAAAAAAATTTAATAATTTGTTTTACATATTATGGCTGTAGCCTACAGAAGTCCAATTTGACCTACTGAACATATTTTTGGCCCAAGAATCCTTAAACACTAAATTACCATACACACTCATTGACTTATCTTCTCATGCCCATTACTAGCCAAAAGTTCCACAAAAGTTTTTTTACAATGTTTTTTTTAGTTTTTTTTTTTTTTTTTTTTACATATTATGGCTGTAGCCTACAGAAGTCCATATTTGACCTACTGAACATATTTTTGGCCCAAGAGTCATTAAACACTAACTTACTAAACACTCATTGACTTCCCTTCTGATTCCAACTACAAGCCAGAAGTTCAACAAAAGTTTTTTTTACAATTTTTTTTTTTTTACATGTTATGGCTTTACAGAAGTCCACATTTGACCTACTGAACATATTTTTGGCCCAAGAGTCCTTAAACACTAACTTAATAAACACACTCATTGACTTCCCTTCTGAATCCAAATGCTAGCCAAAAGTTCCACAAAAGTTTGTTTACAATTTTTTTTTTTTTTTTCACATATTATGGCTGTAGCCTGCAGAAGTCCATATTTGACCTACTGAACATATTTTTGGCCCAAGAGTCATTCAACACTAACTTAATAAAGACACTCATTGACTTCCCTTCTGATTCCAACTACAAGCCAAAAGTTCAACAAAAGGTTTTTACAATTTTTTTTTATTTTTTTTTTTGTTTTTGTTTTACATATTATGGCTGTAGCCTACAGAAGTCCAATTTGACCTACTGAACATATTTTTGCCAAAAGTTCAACAAAAAGTTTTTACAATTTTTTTTTTTTTTACATATTATGGCTGTAGCCTACAAAAGTCCAATTTGACCTACTGAACATGTTTTTGGCCCAAGAGTCCTTAAAACACTAAATTACCATACGCACTCATTGAATTATCTTCTCATGCCCATTACTTGCCAAAAGTTCCACAAAAGTTTTTTTTCAATTTTTTTTTTTTTTTAAACATATTATGGCTGTAGCCTGCAGAAGTCCATATTTGACCTACTGAACATATTTTTGGCCCAAGATTCATTAAACACTGACTTACTAAACACACTCATTGACTTCCCTTCTGACTCCAATTACAAGCAAAAAGTTCAACAAAAGGTTTTGACAATTTTTTAATTTTTTTTTAATAATTTTTTTTACATATTATGGCTGTAGCCTACAGAAGTCCAATTTGACCTACTGAACATATTTTTGGCCCAAGAATCCTTAAACACTAAATTACCATACACACTCATTGACTTATCTTCTCATGCCCATTACTAGCCAAAAGTTCCACAAAAGTTTTTTTACAATGTTTTTTTTTTTTTTTTTTTACATATTATGGCTGTAGCCTACAGAAGTCCATATTTGACCTACTGAACATATTTTTGGCCCAAGAGTCCTTAAACACTAAATTACCATACACACTCATTGACTTATCTTCTCATGCCCATTACTAGCCAAAAGTTCCACAAAAGTTTTTTTACAATGTTTTTTTTAGTTTTTTTTTTTTTTTTTTTTTTTTTTTACATATTATGGCTGTAGCCTACAGAAGTCCAATTTGACCTACTGAACATGTTTTTGGCCCAAGAGTCCTTAAAACACTAAATTACCATACACACTCATTGAATTATCTTCTCATGCCCATTACTAGCCAAAAGTTCCACAAAAGTTTTTTTTCAATTTTTTTCAAAATTTTTTTTTAAACATATTATGGCTGTAGCCTGCAGAAGTCCATATTTGACCTACTGAACATATTTTTGGCCCAAGATTCATTAAACACTGACTTACTAAACACACTCATTGACTTCCCTTCTGACTCCAATTACAAGCAAAAAGTTCAACAAAAGGTTTTGACAATTTTTTAAAAAAAATTTAATAATTTGTTTTACATATTATGGCTGTAGCCTACAGAAGTCCAATTTGACCTACTGAACATATTTTTGGCCCAAGAATCCTTAAACACTAAATTACCATACACACTCATTGACTTATCTTCTCATGCCCATTACTAGCCAAAAGTTCCACAAAAGTTTTTTTACAATGTTTTTTTTAGTTTTTTTTTTTTTTTTTTTTACATATTATGGCTGTAGCCTACAGAAGTCCATATTTGACCTACTGAACATATTTTTGGCCCAAGAGTCATTAAACACTAACTTACTAAACACTCATTGACTTCCCTTCTGATTCCAACTACAAGCCAGAAGTTCAACAAAAGTTTTTTTTACAATTTTTTTTTTTTTACATGTTATGGCTTTACAGAAGTCCACATTTGACCTACTGAACATATTTTTGGCCCAAGAGTCCTTAAACACTAACTTAATAAACACACTCATTGACTTCCCTTCTGAATCCAAATGCTAGCCAAAAGTTCCACAAAAGTTTGTTTACAATTTTTTTTTTTTTTTCACATATTATGGCTGTAGCCTGCAGAAGTCCATATTTGACCTACTGAACATATTTTTGGCCCAAGAGTCATTCAACACTAACTTAATAAAGACACTCATTGACTTCCCTTCTGATTCCAACTACAAGCCAAAAGTTCAACAAAAGGTTTTTACAATTTTTTTTTATTTATTTTTTTGTTTTTGTTTTACATATTATGGCTGTAGCCTACAGAAGTCCAATTTGACCTACTGAACATATTTTTGCCAAAAGTTCAACAAAAATTTTTTACAATTTTTTTTTTTTTTTACATATTATGGCTGTAGCCTACAAAAGTCCAATTTGACCTACTGAACATGTTTTTGGCCCAAGAGTCCTTAAAACACTAAATTACCATACGCACTCATTGAATTATCTTCTCATGCCCCTTACTTGCCAAAAGTTCCACAAAAGTTTTTTTTCAATTTTTTTTTTTTTAAACATATTATGGCTGTAGCCTGCAGAAGTCCATATTTGACCTACTGAACATATTTTTGGCCCAAGATTCATTAAACACTGACTTACTAAACACACTCATTGACTTCCCTTCTGACTCCAATTACAAGCAAAAAGTTCAACAAAAGGTTTTGACAATTTTTTAATTTTTTTTTTATAATTTTTTTTACATATTATGGCTGTAGCCTACAGAAGTCCAATTTGACCTACTGAACATATTTTTGGCCCAAGAATCCTTAAACACTAAATTACCATACACACTCATTGACTTATCTTCTCATGCCCATTACTAGCCAAAAGTTCCACAAAAGTTTTTTTACAATGTTTTTTTTTTTTTTTTTTTTGTTTTTTTTTACATATTATGGCTGTAGCCTACAGAAGTCCATATTTGACCTACTGAACATATTTTTGGCCCAAGAGTCCTTAAACACTAAATTACCATACACACTCATTGACTTATCTTCTCATGCCCATTACTAGCCAAAAGTTCCACAAAAGTTTTTTTACAATGTTTTTTTTAGTTTTTTTTTTTTTTTTTAGTTTTTTTTTTACATATTATGGCTGTAGCCTACAGAAGTCCAATTTGACCTACTGAACATGTTTTTGGCCCAAGAGTCCTTAAAACACTAAATTACCATACACACTCATTGAATTATCTTCTCATGCCCATTACTAGCCAAAAGTTCCACAAAAGTTTTTTTTCAATTTTTTTCAATTTTTTTTTTTAAACATATTATGGCTGTAGCCTGCAGAAGTCCATATTTGACCTACTGAACATATTTATGGCCCAAGATTCATTAAACACTGACTTACTAAACACACTCATTGACTTCCCTTCTGACTCCAATTACAAGCAAAAAGTTCAACAAAAGGTTTTGACAATTTTTTAAAAAATTTTTAATAATTTTTTTTACATATTATGGCTGTAGCCTACAGAAGTCCAATTTGACCTACTGAACATATTTTTGGCCCAAGAATCCTTAAACACTAAATTACCATACACACTCATTGACTTATCTTCTCATGCCCATTACTAGCCAAAAGTTCCACAAAAGTTTTTTTACAATGTTTTTTTTAGTTTTTTTTTTTTTTTTTTACATATTATGGCTGTAGCCTACAGAAGTCCATATTTGACCTACTGAACATATTTTTGGCCCAAGAGTCATTAAACACTAACTTACTAAACACTCATTGACTTCCCTTCTGATTCCAACTACAAGCCAGAAGTTCAACAAAAGTTTTTTTTACAATTTTTTTTTTTTACATGTTATGGCTTTACAGAAGTCCACATTTGACCTACTGAACATATTTTTGGCCCAAGAGTCCTTAAACACTAACTTAATAAACACACTCATTGACTTCCCTTCTGAATCCAAATGCTAGCCAAAAGTTCCACAAAAGTTTGTTTACAATTTTTTTATTTTTTTTCCACATATTATGGCTGTAGCCTGCAGAAGTCCATATTTGACCTACTGAACATATTTTTGGCCCAAGAGTCATTCAACACTAACTTAATAAAGACACTCATTGACTTCCCTTCTGATTCCAACTACAAGCCAAAAGTTCAACAAAAGGTTTTTACAATTTTTTTTTATTTATTTTTTTGTTTTTGTTTTACATATTATGGCTGTAGCCTACAGAAGTCCAATTTGACCTACTGAACATATTTTTGCCAAAAGTTCAACAAAAGGTTTTTACAATTTTTTTTTTTTTTACATATTATGGCTGTAGCCTACAAAAGTCCAATTTGACCTACTGAACATGTTTTTGGCCCAAGAGTCCTTAAAACACTAAATTACCATACACACTCATTGAATTATCTTCTCATGCCCATTACTTGCCAAAAGTTCCACAAAAGTTTTTTTTTCAATTTTTTTTTTTTTTAAACATATTATGGCTGTAGCCTGCAGAAGTCCATATTTGACCTACTGAACATATTTTTGGCCCAAGATTCATTAAACACTGACTTACTAAACACACTCATTGACTTCCCTTCTGACTCCAATTACAAGCCAAAAGTTCAACAAAAGGTTTTTACAATTTTTTTTTTTTTTTTACATATTATGGCTGTAGCCTACAGAAGTCCAATTTGACCTACTGAACATATTTTTGGCCCAAGAGTCCTTAAACACTAAATTACCATACACACTCATTGAATTATCTTCTCATGCCCATTACTAGCCAAAAGTTCCACAAAAGTTTTTTTTCAATTTTTTTTTTTTTTTTTTAAACATATTATGGCTGTAGCCTGCAGAAGTCCATATTTGACCTACTGAACATATTTTTGGCCCAAGATTCATTAAACACTGACTTACTAAACACACTCATTGACTTCCCTTCTGACTCCAATTACAAGCAAAAAGTTCAACAAAAGGTTTTGACAATTTTTTAATTTTTTTTTAATAATTTTTTTTACATATTATGGCTGTAGCCTACAGAAGTCCAATTTGACCTACTGAACATATTTTTGGCCCAAGAATCCTTAAACACTAAATTACCATACACACTCATTGACTTATCTTCTCATGCCCATTACTAGCCAAAAGTTCCACAAAAGTTTTTTTACAATGTTTTTTTTAGTATTTTTTTTTTTTTTTACATATTATGGCTGTAGCCTACAGAAGTCCATATTTGACCTACTGAACATATTTTTGGCCCAAGAGTCCTTAAACACTAAATTACCATACACACTCATTGACTTATCTTCTCATGCCCATTACTAGCCAAAAGTTCCACAAAAGTTTTTTTACAATGTTTTTTTTAGTTTTTTTTTTTTTTTTTTTTTTTTTTTTTACATATTATGGCTGTAGCCTACAGAAGTCCAATTTGACCTACTGAACATGTTTTTGGCCCAAGAGTCCTTAAAACACTAAATTACCATACACACTCATTGAATTATCTTCTCATGCCCATTACTAGCCAAAAGTTCCACAAAAGTTTTTTTTCAATTTTTTTCAAATTTTTTTTTTAAACATATTATGGCTGTAGCCTGCAGAAGTCCATATTTGACCTACTGAACATATTTTTGGCCCAAGATTCATTAAACACTGACTTACTAAACACACTCATTGACTTCCCTTCTGACTCCAATTACAAGCAAAAAGTTCAACAAAAGGTTTTGACAATTTTTTAAAAAAAATTTAATAATTTGTTTTACATATTATGGCTGTAGCCTACAGAAGTCCAATTTGACCTACTGAACATATTTTTGGCCCAAGAATCCTTAAACACTAAATTACCATACACACTCATTGACTTATCTTCTCATGCCCATTACTAGCCAAAAGTTCCACAAAAGTTTTTTTACAATGTTTTTTTTAGTTTTTTTTTTTTTTTTTTTTTTACATATTATGGCTGTAGCCTACAGAAGTCCATATTTGACCTACTGAACATATTTTTGGCCCAAGAGTCATTAAACACTAACTTACTAAACACTCATTGACTTCCCTTCTGATTCCAACTACAAGCCAGAAGTTCAACAAAAGTTTTTTTTACAATTTTTTTTTTTTTACATGTTATGGCTTTACAGAAGTCCACATTTGACCTACTGAACATATTTTTGGCCCAAGAGTCCTTAAACACTAACTTAATAAACACACTCATTGACTTCCCTTCTGAATCCAAATGCTAGCCAAAAGTTCCACAAAAGTTTGTTTACAATTTTTTTTTTTTTTTCACATATTATGGCTGTAGCCTGCAGAAGTCCATATTTGACCTACTGAACATATTTTTGGCCCAAGAGTCATTCAACACTAACTTAATAAAGACACTCATTGACTTCCCTTCTGATTCCAACTACAAGCCAAAAGTTCAACAAAAGGTTTTTACAATTTTTTTAATTTATTTTTTTGTTTTTGTTTTACATATTATGGCTGTAGCCTACAGAAGTCCAATTTGACCTACTGAACATATTTTTGCCAAAAGTTCAACAAAAAGTTTTTACAATTTTTTTTTTTTTTTACATATTATGGCTGTAGCCTACAAAAGTCCAATTTGACCTACTGAACATGTTTTTGGCCCAAGAGTCCTTAAAACACTAAATTACCATACGCACTCATTGAATTATCTTCTCATGCCCATTACTTGCCAAAAGTTCCACAAAAGTTTTTTTTCAATTTTTTTTTTTTTTTAAACATATTATGGCTGTAGCCTGCAGAAGTCCATATTTGACCTACTGAACATATTTTTGGCCCAAGATTCATTAAACACTGACTTACTAAACACACTCATTGACTTCCCTTCTGACTCCAATTACAAGCCAAAAGTTCAACAAAAGGTTTTGACAATTTTTTTAAATTTTTTTAATAATTTTTTTTTACATATTATGGCTGTAGCCTACAGAAGTCCAATTTGACCTACTGAACATATTTTTGGCCCAAGAGTCCTTAAACACTAAATTACCATACACACTCATTGACTTATCTTCTCATGCCCATTACTAGCCAAAAGTTCCACAAAAGTTTTTTTACAATGTTTTTTTCAGTTTTTTTTTTTTTTTTACATATTATGGCTGTAGCCTGCAGAAGTCCATATTTGACTGGCTGAACATATTTTTGGCCCAAGAGTCATTAAACACTCACTTACTATATATACTCATTGACTTCCCTTCTGAATCCAAATGCTAGCCAAAAGTTCCACAAAAGTTTGTTTACAATTTTTTTTTTTTTTACATATTATGGCTGTAGCCTGCAGAAGTCCATATTTGACCTACTGAACATATTTTTGGCCCAAGAGTCATTAAACACTAACTTAATAAACACACTCATTGACTTCCCTTCTGATTCCAACTCCAAGCCAAAAGTTCAACAAAAGGTTTTTACAATATTTTTTTATTTTTATTTTTTTTGCATATTATGGCTGTAGCCTGCAGAAGTCCAATTTGACCTACTGAACATGTTTTTGGCCCAAGAGTCCTTAAAACACTAAATTACCATACACACTCATTGAATTATCTTCTCATGCCCATTAATAGCCAAAAGTTCCACAAAAGTTTTTTTGCAATTTTTTTTTTTTTACATATTATGGCTGTAGCCTGCAGAAGTCCATATTTGACCTACTGAACATATTTTTGCTAATAGTTCAACAAAAGGTTTTTACAATTTTTTTTTCTTTTTTTTTTCTTTTTTTTTTTCCTACATATTATGGTTGTAGCCTACAGAAGTCCAATTTGACCTACTGAACATGTTTTTGGCCCAAGAGTCCTTAAAACACTAAATTACCATACACACTCATTGAATTATCTACTCATGCCCATTACTAGCCAAAATTTCCACAAAAGTTTTTTTTCTATTTTTTTTTTTTTTTTAAACATATTATGGCTGTAGCCTGCAGAAGTCCAATTTGACCTACTGAACATATTTTTGGCCCAAGAATCCTTAAACACTAAATTACCATACACACTCATTGACTTATCTTCTCATGCCCATTACTAGGCAAAAGTTCCACAAAAGTTTTTTTACAATGTTTTTTATTTTTTTTGTAATACTTTTTTTTTTAACATATTATGGCTGTAGCCTACAGAAGTCCAATTTGACCTACTGAACATATTTTTGCCAAAAGTTCAAAAAAAGGTTTTTACAATTTTATTTATTTATTTATTTTATTTTTTTAACATTTTATGGCTGTAGCCTACAGAAGTCCAATTTGACCTACTGAAAATATTTTTGGCCCAAAAATCCATAAACACTAAATTACCATACACACTCATTGACTTATCTTCTCATGCCCAATACTAGCCAAAAGTTCCACAAAAGTTTTTTTACAATGTTTTTTTTAGTTTTTTTTTAATTTTTTTAAATATTATGGCTGTAGCCTACAGAAGTCCATATTTGACCTACTGAACATATTTTTGGCCAGAGAGTCATTAAACACTAACTTACTAAACACACTCATTGACTTCCCTTCTGATTCCAACTACAAGCCAAAAGTTCAACAAAAGGTTTTTAAATTTTTTTGTATTTTTTTTGTAATACTTTTTTTTTTACATATTATGGCTGTAGCCTACAGAAGTCCAATTTGACCTACTGAACATATTTTTGCCAAAAGTTCAACAAAAGGTTTTTACAATTTTATTTATTTATTTATTTTATTTTTTTAACATTTTATGGCTGTAGCCTACAGAAGTCCAATTTGACCTACTGAAAATATTTTTGGCCCAAAAATCCATAAACACTAAATTACCATACACACTCATTGACTTATCTTCTCATGCCCAATACTAGCCAAAAGTTCCACAAAAGTTTTTTTACAATGTTTTTTTTAGTTTTTTTTAATTTTTTTAAATATTATGGCTGTAGCCTACAGAAGTCCATATTTGACCTACTGAACATATTTTTGCCAAAAGTTCAACAAAAGGTTTTTACAATTTTTTTTTTTTTTTTTTTTTTTTTTTTTTACATATTATGGCTGTAGCCTACAGAAGTCCAATTTGACCTACTGAACATGTTTTTGGCCCAAGAGTCCTTAAAACACTAAATTACCATACACACTCATTGAATTATCTTCTCATGCCCATTACTAGCCAAAAGTTCCACAAAAGTTTTTTTTCAATTTTTTTTTTTTTTTTTGTAATACTTTTTTTTTTACATATTATGGCTGTAGCCTACAGAAGTCCAATTTGACCTACTGAACATATTTTTGCCAAAAGTTCAACAAAAGGTTTTTACAATTTTTTTTTTTTTTTTTTTTTTTTTTTTACATATTATGGCTGTAGCCTACAGAAGTCCAATTTGACCTACTGAACATATTTTTGGCCCAAGAGTCCTTAAACACTAAATTACCATACACACTCATTGACTTATCTTCTCATGCCCATTACTAGCCAAAAGTTCCACAAAAGTTTTTTTACAATGTTTTTTTTAGTTTTTTTTTTTTTTTTTTCTTTTTTTTACATATTATGGCTGTAGCCTACAGAAGTCCAATTTGACCTACTGAACATGTTTTTGGCCCAAGAGTCCTTAAAACACTAAATTACCATACACACTCATTGAATTATCTTCTCATGCCCATTACTAGCCAAAAGTTCCACAAAAGTTTTTTTTCAATTTTTTTTTTTTTTTAAACATATTATGGCTGTAGCCTGCAGAAGTCCATATTTGACCTACTGAACATATTTTTGGCCCAAGATTCATTAAACACTGACTTACTAAACACACTCATTGACTTCCCTTCTGACTCCAATTACAAGCAAAAAGTTCAACAAAAGGTTTTGACAATTTTTTAATTTTTTTTAAATAATTTTTTTTACATATTATGGCTGTAGCCTACAGAAGTCCAATTTGACCTACTGAACATATTTTTGGCCCAAGAATCCTTAAACACTAAATTACCATACACACTCATTGACTTATCTTCTCATGCCCATTACTAGCCAAAAGTTCCACAAAAGTTTTTTTACAATGTTTTTTTTAGTTTTTTTTTTTTTTTTTTTTACATATTATGGCTGTAGCCTACAGAAGTCCATATTTGACCTACTGAACATATTTTTGGCCCAAGAGTCATTAAACACTAACTTACTAAACACTCATTGACTTCCCTTCTGATTCCAACTACAAGCCAAAAGTTCAACAAAAGTTGTTTTACAATTTTTTTTTTTTTTTACATGTTATGGCTTTACAGAAGTCCACATTTGACCTACTGAACATATTTTTGGCCCAAGAGTCCTTAAACACTAACTTAATAAACACACTCATTGACTTCCCTTCTGAATCCAAATGCTAGCCAAAAGTTCCACAAAAGTTTGTTTACAATTTTTTTTTTTTTCACATATTTTGGCTGTAGCCTGCAGAAGTCCATATTTGACCTACTGAACATATTTTTTGCCCAAGAGTCATTCAACACTAACTTAATAAAGACACTCATTGACTTCCCTTCTGATTCCAACTACAAGCCAAAAGTTCAACAAAAGGTTTTTACAATTTTTTTTGATTTTTTTGTTTTTTTTTGTTTTACATATTATGGCTGTAGCCTACAGAAGTCCAATTTGACCTACTGAACATATTTTTGCCAAAAGTTCAACAAAAGGTTTTTACAATTTCTTTTTTTTTTACATATTATGGCTGTAGCCTACAAAAGTCCAATTTGACCTACTGAACATGTTTTTGGCCCAAGAGTCCTTAAAACACTAAATTACCATACACACT
The DNA here is from genome assembly GCF_949357685.1 of Gobio gobio. Taxonomy (NCBI): domain Eukaryota; kingdom Metazoa; phylum Chordata; class Actinopteri; order Cypriniformes; family Gobionidae; genus Gobio; species Gobio gobio. Next base: position 13,908,132 of record NC_137109.1, on the reverse strand, counting down.
CATTGAATTATCTTCTCATGCCCATTACTTGCCAAAAGTTCCACAAAAGTTTTTTTTCAATTTTTTTTTTATTTTTTTAAACATATTATGGCTGTAGCCTGCAGAAGTCCATATTTGACCTACTGAACATATTTTTGGCCCAAGATTCATTAAACACTGACTTACTAAACACACTCATTGACTTCCCTTCTGACTCCAATTACAAGCCAAAAGTTCAACAAAAGGTTTTGACAATTTTTTTTTTTTTTTTACATATTATGGCTGTAGCCTACAGAAGTCCAATTTGACCCACTGAACATATTTTTGGCCCAAGAGTCCTTAAACACTAAATTACCATACACACTCATTGAATTATCTTCTCATGCCCATTACTAGCCAAAAGTTCCACAAAAGTTTTTTTTCAATTTTTTTTTTTTTTTTTAAACATATTATGGCTGTAGCCTGCAGAAGTCCATATTTGACCTACTGAACATATTTTTGGCCCAAGATTCATTAAACACTGACTTACTAAACACACTCATTGACTTCCCTTCTGACTCCAATTACAAGCAAAAAGTTCAACAAAAGGTTTTGACAATTTTTTAATTTTTTTTTAATATTTTTTTTTACATATTATGGCTGTAGCCTACAGAAGTCCAATTTGACCTACTGAACATATTTTTGGCCCAAGAATCCTTAAACACTAAATTACCATACACACTCATTGACTTATCTTCTCATGCCCATTACTAGCCAAAAGTTCCACAAAAGTTTTTTTACAATGTTTTTTTTTTTTTTTTTTTTTTTTTTTTTTTTTTTTTTTACATATTATGGCTGTAGCCTACAGAAGTCCAATTTGACCTACTGAACATGTTTTTGGCCCAAGAGTCCTTAAAACACTAAATTACCATACACACTCATTGAATTATCTTCTCATGCCCATTACTAGCCAAAAGTTCCACAAAAGTTTTTTTTCAATTTTTTTCAAATTTTTTTTTTAAACATATTATGGCTGTAGCCTGCAGAAGTCCATATTTGACCTACTGAACATATTTTTGGCCCAAGATTCATTAAACACTGACTTACTAAACACACTCATTGACTTCCCTTCTGACTCCAATTACAAGCAAAAAGTTCAACAAAAGGTTTTGACAATTTTGTAAAAAATTTTTAATAATTTTTTTTACATATTATGGCTGTAGCCTACAGAAGTCCAATTTGACCTACTGAACATATTTTTGGCCCAAGAATCCTTAAACACTAAATTACCATACACACTCATTGACTTATCTTCTCATGCCCATTACTAGCCAAAAGTTCCACAAAAGTTTTTTTACAATGTTTTTTTTAGTTTTTTTTTTTTTTTTTTTTTACATATTATGGCTGTAGCCTACAGAAGTCCATATTTGACCTACTGAACATATTTTTGGCCCAAGAGTCATTAAACACTAACTTACTAAACACTCATTGACTTCCCTTCTGATTCCAACTACAAGCCAGAAGTTCAACAAAAGTTTTTTTTACAATTTTTTTTTTTTTACATGTTATGGCTTTACAGAAGTCCACATTTGACCTACTGAACATATTTTTGGCCCAAGAGTCCTTAAACACTAACTTAATAAACACACTCATTGACTTCCCTTCTGAATCCAAATGCTAGCCAAAAGTTCCACAAAAGTTTGTTTACAATTTTTTTATTTTTTTTCCACATATTATGGCTGTAGCCTGCAGAAGTCCATATTTGACCTATTGAACATATTTTTGGCCCAAGAGTCATTCAACACTAACTTAATAAAGACACTCATTGACTTCCCTTCTGATTCCAACTACAAGCCAAAAGTTCAACAAAAGGTTTTTACAATTTTTTTTATTTATTTTTTTGTTTTTGTTTTACATATTATGGCTGTAGCCTACAGAAGTCCAATTTGACCTACTGTAGATATTTTTGCCAAAAGTTCAACAAAAGGTTTTTACAATTTTTTTTTTTTTTACATATTATGGCTGTAGCCTACAAAAGTCCAATTTGACCTACTGAACATGTTTTTGGCCCAAGAGTCCTTAAAACACTAAATTACCATACACACTCATTGAATTATCTTCTCATGCCCATTACTTGCCAAAAGTTCCACAAAAGTTTTTTTTCAATTTTTTTTTTTTTTTAAACATATTATGGCTGTAGCCTGCAGAAGTCCATATTTGACCTACTGAACATATTTTTGGCCCAAGATTCATTAAACACTGACTTACTAAACACACTCATTGACTTCCCTTCTGACTCCAATTACAAGCCAAAAGTTCAACAAAAGGTTTTTACAATTTTTTTTTTTTTTTACATATTATGGCTGTAGCCTACAGAAGTCCAATTTGACCTACTGAACATATTTTTGGCCCAAGAGTCCTTAAACACTAAATTACCATACACACTCATTGACTTATCTTCTCATGCCCATTACTAGCCAAAAGTTCCACAAAAGTTTTTTTACAATGTTTTTTTTAGTTTTTTTTTTTTTTTTTTACATATTATGGCTGTAGCCTACAGAAGTCCATATTTGACCTACTGAACATATTTTTGGCCCAAGAGTCCTTAAACACTAAATTACCATACACACTCATTGACTTATCTTCTCATGCCCATTACTAGCCAAAAGTTCCACAAAAGTTTTTTTACAATGTTTTTTTTAGTTTTTTTTTTTTTTTTTTTTTTTTTTTTACATATTATGGCTGTAGCCTACAGAAGTCCAATTTGACCTACTGAACATGTTTTTGGCCCAAGAGTCCTTAAAACACTAAATTACCATACACACTCATTGAATTATCTTCTCATGCCCATTACTAGCCAAAAGTTCCACAAAAGTTTTTTTACAACGTTTTTTTTAGTTTTTTTTTTTTTTTTTTTTTTTTTTACATATTATGGCTGTAGCCTACAGAAGTCCAATTTGACCTACTGAACATGTTTTTGGCCCAAGAGTCCTTAAAACACTAAATTACCATACACACTCATTGAATTATCTTCTCATGCCCATTACTAGCCAAAAGTTCCACAAAAGTTTTTTTTCAATTTTTTTCAAATTTTTTTTTTAAACATATTATGGCTGTAGCCTGCAGAAGTCCATATTTGACCTACTGAACATATTTTTGGCCCAAGATTCATTAAACACTGACTTACTAAACACACTCATTGACTTCCCTTCTGACTCCAATTACAAGCAAAAAGTTCAACAAAAGGTTTTGACAATTTTTTAAAAAAATTTTAATAATTTTTTTTACATATTATGGCTGTAGCCTACAGAAGTCCAATTTGACCTACTGAACATATTTTTGGCCCAAGAATCCTTAAACACTAAATTACCATACACACTCATTGACTTATCTTCTCATGCCCATTACTAGCCAAAAGTTCCACAAAAGTTTTTTTACAATGTTTTTTTTAGTTTTTTTTTTTTTTTTTTACATATTATGGCTGTAGCCTACAGAAGTCCATATTTGACCTACTGAACATATTTTTGGCCCAAGAGTCATTAAACACTAACTTACTAAACACTCATTGACTTCCCTTCTGATTCCAACTACAAGCCAGAAGTTCAACAAAAGTTTTTTTTACAATTTTTTTTTTTTTACATGTTATGGCTTTACAGAAGTCCACATTTGACCTACTGAACATATTTTTGGCCCAAGAGTCCTTAAACACTAACTTAATAAACACACTCATTGACTTCCCTTCTGAATCCAAATGCTAGCCAAAAGTTCCACAAAAGTTTGTTTACAATTTTTTTATTTTTTTTCCACATATTATGGCTGTAGCCTGCAGAAGTCCATATTTGACCTATTGAACATATTTTTGGCCCAAGAGTCATTCAACACTAACTTAATAAAGACACTCATTGACTTCCCTTCTGATTCCAACTACAAGCCAAAAGTTCAACAAAAGGTTTTTACAATTTTTTTTTATTTTTTGTTATGTTTTTGTTTTACATATTATGGCTGTAGCCTACAGAAGTCCAATTTGACCTACTGAACATATTTTTGCCAAAAGTTCAACGAAAGGTTTTTACAATTTTTTTTTTTTTTTACATATTATGGCTGTAGCCTACAAAAGTCCAATTTGACCTACTGAACATGTTTTTGGCCCAAGAGTCCTTAAAACACTAAATTACCATACACACTCATTGAATTATCTTCTCATGCCCATTACGTGCCAAAAGTTCCACAAAAGTTTTTTTTCAAATTTTTTTTTTTTTTAAACATATTATGGCTGTAGCCTGCAGAAGTCCATATTTGACCTACTGAACATATTTTTGGCCCAAGATTCATTAAACACTGACTTACTAAACACACTCATTGACTTCCCTTCTGACTCCAATTACAAGCCAAAAGTTCAACAAAAGGTTTTTACAATTTTTTTTTTTTTTTTTACATATTATGGCTGTAGCCTACAGAAGTCCAATTTGACCTACTGAACATATTTTTGGCCCAAGAGTCCTTAAACACTAAATTACCATACACACTCATTGACTTATCTTCTCATGCCCATTACTAGCCAAAAGTTCCACAAAAGTTTTTTTACAATGTTTTTTTTAGTTTTTTTTTTTTTTTTACATATTATGGCTGTAGCCTACAGAAGTCCATATTTGACCTACTGAACATATTTTTGGCCCAAGAGTCCTTAAACACTAAATTACCATACACACTCATTGACTTATCTTCTCATGCCCATTACTAGCCAAAAGTTCCACAAAAGTTTTTTTACAATGTTTTTTTTAGTTTTTTTTTTTTTTTTTTTTTTTTTTTTACATATTATGGCTGTAGCCTACAGAAGTCCAATTTGACCTACTGAACATGTTTTTGGCCCAAGAGTCCTTAAAACACTAAATTACCATACACACTCATTGAATTATCTTCTCATGCCCATTACTAGCCAAAAGTTCCACAAAAGTTTTTTTTCAATTTTTTTCAAATTTTTTTTTTAAACATATTATGGCTGTAGCCTGCAGAAGTCCATATTTGACCTACTGAACATATTTTTGGCCCAAGATTCATTAAACACTGACTTACTAAACACACTCATTGACTTCCCTTCTGACTCCAATTACAAGCAAAAAGTTCAACAAAAGGTTTTGACAATTTTTAAAAAAAAATTTAATAATTTTTTTTACATATTATGGCTGTAGCCTACAGAAGTCCAATTTGACCTACTGAACATATTTTTGGCCCAAGAATCCTTAAACACTAAATTACCATACACACTCATTGACTTATCTTCTCATGCCCATTACTAGCCAAAAGTTCCACAAAAGTTTTTTTACAATGTTTTTTTTAGTTTTTTTTTTTTTTTTTTTTACATATTATGGCTGTAGCCTACAGAAGTCCATATTTGACCTACTGAACATATTTTTGGCCCAAGAGTCATTAAACACTAACTTACTAAACACTCATTGACTTCCCTTCTGATTCCAACTACAAGCCAGAAGTTCAACAAAAGTTTTTTTTACAATTTTTTTTTTAACATGTTATGGCTTTACAGAAGTCCACATTTGACCTACTGAACATATTTTTGGCCCAAGAGTCCTTAAACACTAACTTAATAAACACACTCATTGACTTCCCTTCTGAATCCAAATGCTAGCCAAAAGTTCCACAAAAGTTTGTTTACAATTTTTTTTTTTTTTTTCACATATTATGGCTGTAGCCTGCAGAAGTCCATATTTGACCTACTGAACATATTTTTGGCCCAAGAGTCATTCAACACTAACTTAATAAAGACACTCATTGACTTCCCTTCTGATTCCAACTACAAGCCAAAAGTTCAACAAAAGGTTTTTACAATTTTTTTTTATTTATTTTTTTGTTTTTGTTTTACATATTATGGCTGTAGCCTACAGAAGTCCAATTTGACCTACTGAACATATTTTTGCCAAAAGTTCAACAAAAAGTTTTTACAATTTTTTTTTTTTTTTTACATATTATGGCTGTAGCCTACAAAAGTCCAATTTGACCTACTGAACATGTTTTTGGCCCAAGAGTCCTTAAAACACTAAATTACCATACGCACTCATTGAATTATCTTCTCATGCCCATTACTTGCCAAAAGTTCCACAAAAGTTTTTTTTCAAATTTTTTTTTTTTAAACATATTATGGCTGTAGCCTGCAGAAGTCCATATTTGACCTACTGAACATATTTTTGGCCCAAGATTCATTAAACACTGACTTACTAAACACACTCATTGACTTCCCTTCTGACTCCAATTACAAGCCAAAAGTTCAACAAAAGGTTTTGACAATTTTTTTAAATTTTTTTAATAATTTTTTTTTACATATTATGGCTGTAGCCTACAGAAGTCCAATTTGACCTACTGAACATATTTTTGGCCCAAGAGTCCTTAAACACTAAATTACCATACACACTCATTGACTTATCTTCTCATGCCCATTACTAGCCAAAAGTTCCACAAAAGTTTTTTTACAATGTTTTTTTCAGTTTTTTTTTTTTTTTTACATATTATGGCTGTAGCCTGCAGAAGTCCATATTTGACTGGCTGAACATATTTTTGGCCCAAGAGTCATTAAACACTCACTTACTATATATACTCATTGACTTCCCTTCTGAATCCAAATGCTAGCCAAAAGTTCCACAAAAGTTTGTTTACAATTTTTTTTTTTTTACATATTATGGCTGTAGCCTGCAGAAGTCCATATTTGACCTACTGAACATATTTTTGGCCCAAGAGTCATTAAACACTAACTTAATAAACACACTCATTGACTTCCCTTCTGATTCCAACTCCAAGCCAAAAGTTCAACAAAAGGTTTTTACAATATTTTTTTATTTTTATTTTTTTTGCATATTATGGCTGTAGCCTGCAGAAGTCCAATTTGACCTACTGAACATGTTTTTGGCCCAAGAGTCCTTAAAACACTAAATTACCATACACACTCATTGAATTATCTTCTCATGCCCATTACTAGCCAAAAGTTCCACAAAAGTTTTTTTTCAATTTTTTTTTTTTTACATATTATGGCTGTAGCCTGCAGAAGTCCATATTTGACCTACTGAACATATTTTTGCCAAAAGTTCAACAAAAGGTTTTTACAATTTTTTTTTCTTTTTTTTTTCTTTTTTTTTTTCTACATATTATGGTTGTAGCCTACAGAAGTCCAATTTGACCTACTGAACATGTTTTTGGCCCAAGAGTCCTTAAAACACTAAATTACCATACACACTCATTGAATTATCTACTCATGCCCATTACTAGCCAAAATTTCCACAAAAGTTTTTTTTCAATTTTTTTTTTTTTTTTGTAATACTTTTTTTTTTACATATTATGGCTGTAGCCTACAGAAGTCCAATTTGACCTACTGAACATATTTTTGCCAAAAGTTCAACAAAAGGTTTTTACAATTTTTTTTTTTTTTTTTTTTTTTTTTTTACATATTATGGCTGTAGCCTACAGAAGTCCAATTTGACCTACTGAACATATTTTTGGCCCAAGAGTCCTTAAACACTAAATTACCATACACACTCATTGACTTATCTTCTCATGCCCATTACTAGCCAAAAGTTCCACAAAAGTTTTTTTACAATGTTTTTTTTAGTTTTTTTTTTTTTTTTTTCTTTTTTTTACATATTATGGCTGTAGCCTACAGAAGTCCAATTTGACCTACTGAACATGTTTTTGGCCCAAGAGTCCTTAAAACACTAAATTATCATACACACTCATTGAATTATCTTCTCATGCCCATTACTAGCCAAAAGTTCCACAAAAGTTTTTTTTCAAATTTTTTTTTTTTTTTAAACATATTATGGCTGTAGCCTGCAGAAGTCCATATTTGACCTACTGAACATATTTTTGGCCCAAGATTCATTAAACACTGACTTACTAAACACACTCATTGACTTCCCTTCTGACTCCAATTACAAGCAAAAAGTTCAACAAAAGGTTTTGACAATTTTTTAATTTTTTTTAAATAATTTTTTTTACATATTATGGCTGTAGCCTACAGAAGTCCAATTTGACCTACTGAACATATTTTTGGCCCAAGAATCCTTAAACACTAAATTACCTTACACACTCATTGACTTATCTTCTCATGCCCATTACTAACCAAAAGTTCCACAAAAGTTTTTTTACAATGTTTTTTTAAAAAAAAATTTTTTTTTTCACATATTATGGCTGTAGCCTGCAGAAGTCCATATTTGACCTACTGAACATATTTTTTGCCCAAGAGTCATTCAACACTAACTTAATAAAGACACTCATTGACTTCCCTTCTGATTCCAACTACAAGCCAAAAGTTCAACAAAAGGTTTTTACAATTTTTTTTTATTTATTTATTTTTTTTTGTTTTACATATTATGGCTGTAGCCTACAGAAGTCCAATTTGACCTACTGAACATATTTTTGCCAAAAGTTCAACAAAAGGTTTTTACAATTTTTTTTTTTTTACATATTATGGCTGTAGCCTACAAAAGTCCAATTTGACCTACTGAACATGTTTTTGGCCCAAGAGTCCTTAAAACACTAAATTACCATACACACTCATTGAATTATCTTCTCATGCCCATTACTTGCCAAAAGTTCCACAAAAGTTTTTTTTCAATTTTTTTTTTATTTTTTTAAACATATTATGGCTGTAGCCTGCAGAAGTCCATATTTGACCTACTGAACATATTTTTGGCCCAAGATTCATTAAACACTGACTTACTAAACACACTCATTGACTTCCCTTCTGACTCCAATTACAAGCCAAAAGTTCAACAAAAGGTTTTGACAATTTTTTTACATTTTTTTAATAATTTTTTTTTACATATTATGGCTGTAGCCTACAGAAGTCCAATTTGACCTACTGAACATATTTTTGGCCCAAGAGTCCTTAAACACTAAATTACCATACACACTCATTGACTTATCTTCTCATGCCCATTACTAGCCAAAAGTTCCACAAAAGTTTTTTTACAATGTTTTTTTCAGTTTTTTTTTTTTTTTACATATTATGGCTGTAGCCTGCAGAAGTCCATATTTGACTGGCTGAACATATTTTTGGCCCAAGAGTCATTAAACACTCACTTACTATATATACTCATTGACTTCCCTTCTGAATCCAAATGCTAGCCAAAAGTTCCACAAAAGTTTGTTTACAATTTTTTTTTTTTACATATTATGGCTGTAGCCTGCAGAAGTCCATATTTGACCTACTGAACATATTTTTGGCCCAAGAGTCATTCAACACTAACTTAATAAACACACTCATTGACTTCCCTTCTGATTCCAACTCCAAGCCAAAAGTTCAACAAAAGGTTTTTACAATATTTTTTTATTTATTTTTTTGTTTTTGTTTTACATATTATGGCTGTAGCCTACAGAAGTCCAATTTGACCTACTGAACATATTTTTGCCAAAAGTTCAACAAAAAGTTTTTACAATTTTTGTTTTTTTTTACATATTATGGCTGTAGCCTACAAAAGTCCAATTTGACCTACTGAACATGTTTTTGGCCCAAGAGTCCTTAAAACACTAAATTACCATACACACTCATTGAATTATCTTCTCATGCCCATTACTTGCCAAAAGTTCCCCAAAAGTTTTTTTTCAAATTTTTTTTTTTTTAAACATATTATGGCTGTAGCCTGCAGAAGTCCATATTTGACCTACTGAACATATTTTTGGCCCAAGATTCATTAAACACTGACTTACTAAACACACTCATTGACTTCCCTTCTGACTCCAATTACAAGCCAAAAGTTCAACAAAAGGTTTTGACAATTTTTTAAAAATTTTTTAATAATTTTTTTTTACATATTATGGCTGTAGCCTACAGAAGTCCAATTTGACCTACTGAACATATTTTTGGCCCAAGAGTCCTTAAACACTAAATTACCATACACACTCATTGACTTATCTTCTCATGCCCATTACTAGCCAAAAGTTCCACAAAAGTTTTTTTACAATGTTTTTTTCAGTTTTTTTTTTTTTTTTACATATTATGGCTGTAGCCTGCAGAAGTCCATATTTGACTGGCTGAACATATTTTTGGCCCAAGAGTCATTAAACACTCACTTACTATATATACTCATTGACTTCCCTTCTGAATCCAAATGCTAGCCAAAAGTTCCACAAAAGTTTGTTTACAATTTTTTTTTTTTTTTACATATTATGGCTGTAGCCTGCAGAAGTCCATATTTGACCTACTGAACATATTTTTGGCCCAAGAGTCATTAAACACTAACTTAATAAACACACTCATTGACTTCCCTTCTGATTCCAACTCCAAGCCAAAAGTTCAACAAAAGGTTTTTACAATATTTTTTTATTTTTATTTTTTTTGCATATTATGGCTGTAGCCTGCAGAAGTCCAATTTGACCTACTGAACATGTTTTTGGCCCAAGAGTCCTTAAAACACTAAATTACCATACACACTCATTGAATTATCTTCTCATGCCCATTACTAGCCAAAAGTTCCACAAAAGTTTTTTTTCAAATTTTTTTTTTTACATATTATGGCTGTAGCCTGCAGAAGTCCATATTTGACCTACTGAACATATTTTTGCCAAAAGTTCAACAAAAGGTTTTTACAATTTTTTTTTCTTTTTTTTTTCTTTTTTTTTTCTTCTACATATTATGGTTGTAGCCTACAGAAGTCCAATTTGACCTACTGAACATGTTTTTGGCCCAAGAGTCCTTAAAACACTAAATTACCATACACACTCATTGAATTATCTACTCATGCCCATTACTAGCCAAAAGTTCCACAAAAGTTTTTTTTCTATTTTTTTTTTTTTTTTAAACATATTATGGCTGTAGCCTGCAGAAGTCCAATTTGACCTACTGAACATATTTTTGGCCCAAGAATCCTTAAACACTAAATTACCATACACACTCATTGACTTATCTTCTCATGCCCATTACTAGGCAAAAGTTCCACAAAAGTTTTTTTACAATGTTTTTTTTTTTTTTGTAATACTTTTTTTTTAACATATTATGGCTGTAGCCTACAGAAGTCCAATTTGACCTACTGAACATATTTTTGCCAAAAGTTCAACAAAAGGTTTTTACAATTTTTTTTTTATTTTTTTTTATTTTTTTTACATATTATGGCTGTAGCCTACAGAAGTCCAATTTGACCTACTGAACATATTTTTGCCAAAAGTTCAACAAAAGGTTTTTACAATTTTATTTATTTTTTTATTTTATTTTTTTAACATTTTATGGCTGTAGCCTACAGAAGTCCAATTTGACCTACTGAAAATATTTTTGGCCCAAAAATCCATAAACACTAAATTACCATACACACTCATTGACTTATCTTCTCATGCCCAATACTAGCCAAAAGTTCCACAAAAGTTTTTTTACAATGTTTTTTTTAGTTTTTTTAAATTTTTTTAAATATTATGGCTGTAGCCTACAGAAGTCCATATTTGACCTACTGAACATATTTTTGCCAAAAGTTCAACAAAAGGTTTTTACAATTTTTTTTTTTTTTTTTTTTTTTTTTTTTTTTTTACATATTATGGCTGTAGCCTACAGAAGTCCAATTTGACCTACTGAACATGTTTTTGGCCCAAGAGTCCTTAAAACACTAAATTACCATACACACTCATTGAATTATCTTCTCATGCCCATTACTAGGGTTGGGTATCGTTTGGGTTTTTTTCGATTCCGGTGCCAAACCGATACTTTTAAAACGGTTCCGGTGCCTAAACGGTGCCTGAACCGATACTTTTTTTTTTTTAAAAGGCCACCAAACGAGGTGGATGACATTAAATGGCTTTTTATTTATTTATTTATTTATTTATTTATTATTTAAATTGAACCATTTATTAAAAGTTTAATGTATACTTAAATGTATGAATATAAATAAATACAAAACACAATTTACTTATTTACAAATTATAATTGACATATTTACAAATTCACAGTAAAACCTAAGCCACCCAACTACAACAAGCCTAATATAACTCTAAACAGTTACAGTAATAACAGCAGTCGTCTGTATTCTTGCTCTGCTACAAACCAGCTTCGAGCTTCAGCTTTATTTTGAAATATGATAATTTTCTCTGGCTAAATATTTTAGAACGCATCGCCTTAATGTTTCCATGACGACGCGTCATGTTTCTCACATGACACAGCAGCCGCAATAGCGCTGACAGCTCAGCTGTATCGGGTTTATTTCGTTTTTTCTTTTTATTCAAAATATTCACAAACTTCTTAACTGTGTCACGAACTATCTGATGTTCAAATGTGTGAGTCAATGTGTGTTAGTTGATCTATAAAGCGCAATGGGCGGCGCCATGTTAGTTTGCGCCTCAGAATCGGATCTGTCGGATTTACAACACTTGAGTTCATTCTCGTCTTACAAAATACATGAAAGTAAGTGACCAGTGAACTGGAAGAAGAATAGAGTAAACTATAGAGTTACTATATAATGTGCATTTATCTGATGTGAATAAAACACGTAACGTTAGTCAAATTATAACCGCCTGAAAGGATTGTCATTGCCGCTTTCATAGACATCAGTGTGTGTTTTTTGCTAGTACTTATGAACATTTAAATGTCTGAAACCTGAAATAAACATGATGTCGTTGAAAACACTGAGTAGTTGTCATGAGTTGTGATGTGACGAGCGCTGAGCGTCTGTCTCTGGCTCAGCCAAAGCGCGAAAGCACGTTTGAATTTTGGCACCGAAATGAGGAACCGAAAACTGCGTTCTGATTCGGTCCGGTACATACCGGTTATATAAGTACCGGTGCCATATTGGAACCGGATTTCGGTACCCAACCCTACCCATTACTAGCCAAAAGTTCCACAAAAGTTTTTTTGCAATTTTTTTTTTTTTTTGTAATACTTTTTTTTTTACATATTATGGCTGTAGCCTACAGAAGTCCAATTTGACCTACTGAACATATTTTTGCCAAAAGTTCAACAAAAGGTTTTTACAATTTTTTTTTTTTTTTTTTTTTTTTTTTTACATATTATGGCTGTAGCCTACAGAAGTCCAATTTGACCTACTGAACATATTTTTGGCCCAAGAGTCCTTAAACACTAAATTACCATACACACTCATTGACTTATCTTCTCATGCCCATTACTAGCCAAAAGTTCCACAAAAGTTTTTTTACAATGTTTTTTTTAGTTTTTTTTTTTTTTTTTTCTTTTTTTTACATATTATGGCTGTAGCCTACAGAAGTCCAATTTGACCTACTGAACATGTTTTTGGCCCAAGAGTCCTTAAAACACTAAATTACCATACACACTCATTGAATTATCTTCTCATGCCCATTACTAGCCAAAAGTTCCACAAAAGTTTTTTTTCAATTTTTTTTTTTTTTTTTAAACATATTATGGCTGTAGCCTGCAGAAGTCCATATTTGACCTACTGAACATATTTTTGGCCCAAGATTCATTAAACACTGACTTACTAAACACACTCATTGACTTCCCTTCTGACTCCAATTACAAGCAAAAAGTTCAACAAAAGGTTTTGACAATTTTTTAATTTTTTTTAAATAATTTTTTTTACATATTATGGCTGTAGCCTACAGAAGTCCAATTTGACCTACTGAACATATTTTTGGCCCAAGAATCCTTAAACACTAAATTACCATACACACTCATTGACTTATCTTCTCATGCCCATTACTAGCCAAAAGTTCCACAAAAGTTTTTTTACAATGTTTTTTTTATTTATTTTTTTTTTTTTTTACATATTATGGCTGTAGCCTACAGAAGTCCATATTTGACCTACTGAACATATTTTTGGCCCAAGAGTCATTAAACACTAACTTACTAAACACTCATTGACTTCCCTTCTGATTCCAACTACAAGCCAAAAGTTCAACAAAAGTTTGTTTACAATTTTTTTTTTTTTTTTTCACATATTATGGCTGTAGCCTGCAGAAGTCCATATTTGACCTACTGAACATATTTTTTGCCCAAGAGTCATTCAACACTAACTTAATAAAGACACTCATTGACTTCCCTTCTGATTCCAACTACAAGCCAAAAGTTCAACAAAAGGTTTTTACAATTTTTTTTAATTTTTTTGTTTTTTTTGTTTTACATATTATGGCTGTAGCCTACAGAAGTCCAATTTGACCTACTGAACATATTTTTGCCAAAAGTTCAACAAAAGGTTTTTACAATTTTTTTTTTTTTTTACATATTATGGCTGTAGCCTACAAAAGTCCAATTTGACCTACTGAACATGTTTTTGGCCCAAGAGTCCTTAAAACACTAAATTACCATACACACTCATTGAATTATCTTCTCATGCCCATTACTTGCCAAAAGTTCCACAAAAGTTTTTTTTCAATTTTTTTTTTTTTTTTTAAACATATTATGGCTGTAGCCTGCAGAAGTCCATATTTGACCTACTGAACATATTTTTGGCCCAAGATTCATTAAACACTGACTTACTAAACACACTCATTGACTTCCCTTCTGACTCCAATTACAAGCCAAAAGTTCAACAAAAGGTTTTGACAATTTTTTTACATTTTTTTAATAATTTTTTTTTACATATTATGGCTGTAGCCTACAGAAGTCCAATTTGACCTAGTGAACATATTTTTGGCCCAAGAGTCCTTAAACACTAAATTACCATACACACTCATTGACTTATCTTCTCATGCCCATTACTAGCCAAAAGTTCCACAAAAGTTTTTTTACAATGTTTTTTTCAGTTTTTTTTTTTTTTTTACATATTATGGCTGTAGCCTGCAGAAGTCCATATTTGACTGGCTGAACATATTTTTGGCCCAAGAGTCATTAAACACTCACTTACTATATATACTCATTGACTTCCCTTCTGAATCCAAATGCTAGCCAAAAGTTCCACAAAAGTTTGTTTACAATTTTTTTTTTTTACATATTATGGCTGTAGCCTGCAGAAGTCCATATTTGACCTACTGAACATATTTTTGGCCCAAGAGTCATTAAACACTAACTTAATAAACACACTCATTGACTTCCCTTCTGATTCCAACTCCAAGCCAAAAGTTCAACAAAAGGTTTTTACAATATTTTTTTATTTTTATTTTTTTTACATATTATGGCTGTAGCCTACAGAAGTCCAATTTGACCTACTGGACATGTTTTTGGCCCAAGAGTCCTTAAAACACTAAATTACCATACACACTCATTGAATTATCTTCTCATGCCCATTACTAGCCAAAAGTTCCACAAAAGTTTTTTTTCAATTTTTTTTTTTTTTTTTTACATATTATGGCTGTAGCCTGCAGAAGTCCATATTTGACCTACTGAACATATTTTTGCCAAAAGTTCAACAAAAGGTTTTTACAAATTTTTTTTCTTTTTTTTTTCTTTTTTTTTTTTCTACATATTATGGTTGTAGCCTACAGAAGTCCAATTTGACCTACTGAACATGTTTTTGGCCCAAGAGTCCTTAAAACACTAAATTACCATACACACTCATTGAATTATCTACTCATGCCCATTACTAGCCAAAAGTTCCACAAAAGTTTTTTTTCTATTTTTTTTTTATTTTTTTAAACATATTATGGCTGTAGCCTGCAGAAGTCCATATTTGACCTACTGAACATATTTTTGGCCCAAGATTCATTAAACACTTACTTACTAAACACACTCATTGACTTCCCTTCTGACTCCAATTACAAGCCAAAAGTTCAACAAAAGGTTTTGACAATTTTTTTAATTTTTTTAAATATTTTTTTTTTACATATTATGGCTGTAGCCTACAGAAGTCCAATTTGACCTACTGAACATATTTTTGGCCCAAGAATCCTTAAACACTAAATTACCATACACACTCATTGACTTATCTTCTCATGCCCATTACTAGGCAAAAGTTCCACAAAAGTTTTTTTACAATGTTTTTTATTTTTTTTGTAATACTTTTTTTTTTAACATATTATGGCTGTAGCCTACAGAAGTCCAATTTGACCTACTGAACATATTTTTGCCAAAAGTTCAACAAAAGGTTTTTACAATTTTTTTTTTTTTTTTTTTTTTTTTTTTACATATTATGGCTGTAGCCTACAGAAGTCCAATTTGACCTACTGAACATATTTTTGCCAAAAGTTCAACAAAAGGTTTTTACAATTTTATTTATTTATTTATTTTATTTTTTTTACATTTTATGGCTGTAGCCTACAGAAGTCCAATTTGACCTACTGAAAATATTTTTGGCCCAAGAGTCCTTAAACACTAAATTACCATATACACTCATTGACTTATCTTCTCATGCCCATTACTAGCCAAAAGTTCCACAAAAGTTTTTTTACAATGTTTTTTTTTTTTTTTTTACATATTATGGATTGTAGCCTACAGAAGTCCATATTTGACCTACTGAACACATTAATGGCCCTAGAGTCCTTAAACGCTAACTTACTAAACACACTCATTGACTTCCCTTCTGATTCCAACTACAAGCCAAAAGTTTAACAAAAGGTTTTTACAATTTTTTTTTTTTTTTTTTTTTACATATTATGGCTGTTTTGGCTTTACAGAAGTCCAAATTTGACCTACTGAACATATTTTGTCCCAAGAGTCCTTAAACGCTAAATTACTATACATGGACTTCCCTTCTGATTCCAATTACAAGCCAAAAGTTCTAAAAAAAAGGTTTAAATTGTTTTGTTTTTTTACATGTTACGGCTGTACAGAAGTCAATATTTGACCTACTGAACATTTTTTTGGTTCAAAAGTCCCTAAAAACTAACTTAATATACACACTCATTGACGTCCCTTCTGATTCCCATTTCTACCCAAAAGTTCCACAAAAAGTTTTTTAGATATTTTTTATATTTTTTATTTTTATTTTTTTACATGTTATGGCTGTAGACAAGTCCATATTTGAGCTACTGAACATATTTTTGGCCCAAGAGTCCTTAAACACTAACTTACTATACACACTCATTGACTTCCCTTCTAATTCCAATTGCAAGCCAAAAGTTCTTCAAAAGGTTTTTACCAATTTTTTTTTTTTTTTTTTTTACATATTATGGCTGTAGCCTGCAGAAGTCCATATTTGACCTACTGAACATATTTTTGGCCCAAGAGTCATTAAACACTAACTTAATAAACACACTCATTGACTTCCCTTCTGATTCCAATTACAAGCCAAAAGTTCTTCAAAAGGTTTTTACCAATTTTTTTTTTTTTTTTTTTTTTACATATTAAGGCTTTAGCCGACAGAAGTCCATTTTTGACCTACTGAACCTACTGACCTACTTTTTTTTTTTTTTTTAAATGTTATGGCTGTACAAGAAGTCCATATTTGACCAACTGAACATATTTTTGGCCCAAGAGTCCTTAAACACTAACTTACTATACACACTCATTGACTTCCATTCTGATTCCAGTTACTAGACAAAAGTTCCATAAAAAGTTTTTAATTTTTTTTTTCTTTTCTTTTTTTTTTCTTTTTTTTTTTATACATATTATGGCTGTAGCCTACAGAAGTCCATATTTGACCTACTGAACATATTTCTGGCTCAAGAGTCCTTAAACACTCACTTACTTTATATACTCATTGACTTCCCTTCTGATTCCAAATGCTAGCAAAAAGGTCCACAAAAGATTTTTTCCCCTTTTTTTTTTTTTTTTTTCTTTTTTTTTTTTTTTTACATGTTATGGCTTTACAGAAGTCCAATTTGACCTACTGAACATATTTTTGGCCCAAGAGTCCTTAAACGCTAACTTACTAAACACACTCATTGACTTCCCTTCTGATTCCAATTAAAGGCCAAAAGTTCAAGAAAAGTTTTTTTTTCAAATTTTTTTTTTTTTTTTACATATTATGGCTGTAGCCTGCAGAAGTCCATATTTGACCTACTGAACATATTTTTGGCCCAAGAGTCATTAAACACTAACTTAATAAACACACTCATTGACTTCCCTTCTGATTCCAACTACAAGCCAAAAGTTCAACAAAAGGTTTTTACAATTTTTTTTTTTATTTTTTTTTACATATTATGGCTGTAGCCTACAGAAGTCCAATTTGACCTACTGAACATGTTTTTGGCCCAAGAGTCCTTAAAACACTAAATTACCATACACACTCATTGAATTATCTTCTCATACCCATTACTAGCCAAAAATGCAACAAAAGTTTTTTTTCAATTTTTCAATTTTTTTTTTTTTTACATATTATGGCTGTAGCCTGCAGAAGTCCATATTTGACCTACTGAACATATTTTTGGCCCAAGATTCATTAAACACTGACTTACTAAACACACTCATTGACTTCCCTTCTGACTCCAATTACAAGCAAAAAGTTCAACAAAAGGTTTTGACAATTTTTTAAATTTTTTTTAATAATTTTTTTTACATATTATGGCTGTAGCCTACAGAAGTCCAATTTGACCTACTGAACATATTTTTGGCCCAAGAATCCTTAAACACTAAATTACCATACACACTCATTGACTTATCTTCTCATGCCCATTACTAGCCAAAAGTTCCACAAAAGTTTTTTTACAATGTTTTTTTTAGGTTTTTTTTTTTTTTTACATATTATGGCTGTAGCCTACAGAAGTCCATATTTGACCTACTGAACATATTTTTGGCCCAAGAGTCATTAAACACTAACTTACTAAACACTCATTGACTTCCCTTCTGATTCCAACTACAAGCCAAAAGTTCAACAAAAGTTTTTTTTACAATTTTTTTTTTTTTTTACATGTTATGGCTTTACAGAAGTCCACATTTGACCTACTGAACATATTTTTGGCCCAAGAGTCCTTAAACACTAACTTAATAAACACACTCATTGACTTCCCTTCTGAATCCAAATGCTAGCCAAAAGTTCCACAAAAGTTTGTTTACAATTTTTTTTTTTTTTTTCACATATTATGGCTGTAGCCTGCAGAAGTCCAATTTGACCTACTGAACATATTTTTGGCCCAAGAGTCCTTAAACGCTAACTTACTACACACACTCATTGACTTCCCTTCTGATTCCAATTAAAGGCCAAAAGTTCAAGAAAAGTTTTTTTTCAATTTTTTTTTTTTTTTACATATTATGGCTGTAGCCTGCAGAAGTCCATATTTGACCTACTGAACATATTTTTGGCCCAAGAGTCATTAAACACTAACTTAATAAACACACTCATTGACTTCCCTTCTGATTCCAACTACAAGCCAAAAGTTCAACAAAAGGTTTTTACACATTTTTTTTTTTTTTTTTTTTTTACATATTATGGCTGTAGCCTACAGAAGTCCAATTTGACCTACTGAACATGTTTTTGGCCCAATAGTCCTTAAAACACTAAATTACCATACACACTCATTGAATTATCTTCTCATACCCATTACTTGCCAAAAATTCAACAAAAGTTTTTTTTCAATTTTTTTTTTCTTTTTTCCACATATTATGGCTGTAGCCTGCAGAAGTCCAATTTGACCTACTGAACATATTTTTGGCCCAAGAGTCCTTAAACGCTAACTTACTAAACACACTCATTGACTTCCCTTCTGATTCCAATTAAAGGCCAAAAGTTCAAGAAAAGTTTTTTTTCAAATTTTTTTTTTTTTTTACATATTATGGCTGTAGCCTGCAGAAGTCCATATTTGACCTACTGAACATATTTTTGGCCCAAGAGTCATTAAACACTAACTTAATAAACACACTCATTGACTTCCCTTCTGACTCCAATTACAAGCCAAAAGTTCAACAAAAGGTTTTGACAATTTTTTTACATTTTTTTAATAATTTTTTTTTACATATTATGGCTGTAGCCTACAGAAGTCCAATTTGACCTACTGAACATATTTTTGGCCCAAGAGTCCTTAAACACTAAATTACCATACACACTCATTGACTTATCTTCTCATGCCCATTACTAGCCAAAAGTTCCACAAAAGTTTTTTTACAATGTTTTTTTCAGTTTTTTTTTTTTTTTTACATATTATGGCTGTAGCCTGCAGAAGTCCATATTTGACTGGCTGAACATATTTTTGGCCCAAGAGTCATTAAACACTCACTTACTATATATACTCATTGACTTCCCTTCTGAATCCAAATGCTAGCCAAAAGTTCCACAAAAGTTTGTTTACAATTTTTTTTTTTTACATATTATGGCTGTAGCCTGCAGAAGTCCATATTTGACCTACTGAACATATTTTTGGCCCAAGAGTCATTAAACACTAACTTAATAAACACACTCATTGACTTCCCTTCTGATTCCAACTCCAAGCCAAAAGTTCAACAAAAGGTTTTTACAATATTTTTTTATTTTTATTTTTTTTACATATTATGGCTGTAGCCTACAGAAGTCCAATTTGACCTACTGGACATGTTTTTGGCCCAAGAGTCCTTAAAACACTAAATTACCATACACACTCATTGAATTATCTTCTCATGCCCATTACTAGCCAAAAGTTCCACAAAAGTTTTTTTTCAATTTTTTTTTTTTTTTTTTTACATATTATGGCTGTAGCCTGCAGAAGTCCATATTTGACCTACTGAACATATTTTTGCCAAAAGTTCAACAAAAGGTTTTTACAAATTTTTTTTCTTTTTTTTTTCTTTTTTTTTTTTCTACATATTATGGTTGTAGCCTACAGAAGTCCAATTTGACCTACTGAACATGTTTTTGGCCCAAGAGTCCTTAAAACACTAAATTACCATACACACTCATTGAATTATCTACTCATGCCCATTACTAGCCAAAAGTTCCACAAAAGTTTTTTTTCTATTTTTTTTTTATTTTTTTAAACATATTATGGCTGTAGCCTGCAGAAGTCCATATTTGACCTACTGAACATATTTTTGGCCCAAGATTCATTAAACACTTACTTACTAAACACACTCATTGACTTCCCTTCTGACTCCAATTACAAGCCAAAAGTTCAACAAAAGGTTTTGACAATTTTTTTAATTTTTTTAAATATTTTTTTTTTTACATATTATGGCTGTAGCCTACAGAAGTCCAATTTGACCTACTGAACATATTTTTGGCCCAAGAATCCTTAAACACTAAATTACCATACACACTCATTGACTTATCTTCTCATGCCCATTACTAGGCAAAAGTTCCACAAAAGTTTTTTTACAATGTTTTTTATTTTTTTTGTAATACTTTTTTTTTTAACATATTATGGCTGTAGCCTACAGAAGTCCAATTTGACCTACTGAACATATTTTTGCCAAAAGTTCAACAAAAGGTTTTTACAATTTTTTTTTTTTTTTTTTTTTTTTTTTTACATATTATGGCTGTAGCCTACAGAAGTCCAATTTGACCTACTGAACATATTTTTGCCAAAAGTTCAACAAAAGGTTTTTACAATTTTATTTATTTATTTATTTTATTTTTTTTACATTTTATGGCTGTAGCCTACAGAAGTCCAATTTGACCTACTGAAAATATTTTTGGCCCAAGAGTCCTTAAACACTAAATTTCCATATACACTCATTGACTTATCTTCTCATGCCCATTACTAGCCAAAAGTTCCACAAAAGTTTTTTTACAATGTTTTTTTTTTTTTTTTTTTACATATTATGGATTGTAGCCTACAGAAGTCCATATTTGACCTACTGAACACATTAATGGCCCTAGAGTCCTTAAACGCTAACTTACTAAACACACTCATTGACTTCCCTTCTGATTCCAACTACAAGCCAAAAGTTTAACAAAAGGTTTTTACAATTTTTTTTTTTTTTTTTTTTTACATATTATGGCTGTAGCCTACAGAAGTCCAATTTGACCTACTGAAAATATTTTTGGCCCAAGAGTCCTTAAACACTAAATTACAATACACACTCATTGACTTCTCTTCTCATTCCCATTACTAGACAAATGTTCCAAAAAAAATTTTTTAACCTATATATTTTTTGAATTTTAATTTTTTTTACATGTTTTGGCTTTACAGAAGTCCAAATTTGACCTACTGAACATATTTTGTCCCAAGAGTCCTTAAACGCTAAATTACTATACATGGACTTCCCTTCTGATTCCAATTACAAGCCAAAAGTTCTAAAAAAAAGGTTTAAATTGTTTTGTTTTTTTACATGTTACGGCTGTACAGAAGTCAATATTTGACCTACTGAACATTTTTTTGGTTCAAAAGTCCCTAAAAACTAACTTAATATACACACTCATTGACGTCCCTTCTGATTCCCATTTCTACCCAAAAGTTCCACAAAAAGTTTTTTAGATATTTTTTATATTTTTTATTTTTATTTTTTTACATGTTATGGCTGTAGACAAGTCCATATTTGAGCTACTGAACATATTTTTGGCCCAAGAGTCCTTAAACACTAACTTACTATACACACTCATTGACTTCCCTTCTAATTCCAATTGCAAGCCAAAAGTTCTTCAAAAGGTTTTTACCAATTTTTTTTTTTTTTTTTTACATATTATGGCTGTAGCCTGCAGAAGTCCATATTTGACCTACTGAACATATTTTTGGCCCAAGAGTCATTAAACACTAACTTAATAAACACACTCATTGACTTCCCTTCTGATTCCAATTACAAGCCAAAAGTTCTTCAAAAGGTTTTTACCAATTTTTTTTTTTTTTTTTTTTTACATATTAAGGCTTTAGCCGACAGAAGTCCATTTTTGACCTACTGAAAATATTTTTTGCCCTAGAGTCCTTAATCACTAAATTACAATACACACTCATTGACTGCTCTTCTCATTCCTATTACTAGCCAAAAGTCCCACAAAGGTTTTTACTTTTTTTTTTTTTTTTTTTTAAATGTTATGGCTGTACAAGAAGTCCATATTTGACCAACTGAACATATTTTTGGCCCAAGAGTCCTTAAACACTAACTTACTATACACACTCATTGACTTCCATTCTGATTCCAGTTACTAGACAAAAGTTCCATAAAAAGTTTGTAATTTTTTTTTTCTTTTCTTTTTTTTTTCTTTTTTTTTTTATACATATTATGGCTGTAGCCTACAGAAGTCCATATTTGACCTACTGAACATATTTCTGGCTCAAGAGTCCTTAAACACTCACTTACTTTATATACTCATTGACTTCCCTTCTGATTCCAAATGCTAGCAAAAAGGTCCACAAAAGATTTTTTCCCCTTTTTTTTTTTTTTTTTTCTTTTTTTTTTTTTTTTACATGTTATGGCTTTACAGAAGTCCAATTTGACCTACTGAACATATTTTTGGCCCAAGAGTCCTTAAACGCTAACTTACTAAACACACTCATTGACTTCCCTTCTGATTCCAATTAAAGGCCAAAAGTTCAAGAAAAGTTTTTTTTTCAAATTTTTTTTTTTTTTTTACATATTATGGCTGTAGCCTGCAGAAGTCCATATTTGACCTACTGAACATATTTTTGGCCCAAGAGTCATTAAACACTAACTTAATAAACACACTCATTGACTTCCCTTCTGATTCCAACTACAAGCCAAAAGTTCAACAAAAGGTTTTTACAATTTTTTTTTTTTTTTTTTTTTACATATTATGGCTGTAGCCTACAGAAGTCCAATTTGACCTACTGAACATGTTTTTGGCCCAAGAGTCCTTAAAACACTAAATTACCATACACACTCATTGAATTATCTTCTCATACCCATTACTAGCCAAAAATGCAACAAAAGTTTTTTTTCAATTTTTCAATTTTTTTTTTTTTTACATATTATGGCTGTAGCCTGCAGAAGTCCATATTTGACCTACTGAACATATTTTTGGCCCAAGATTCATTAAACACTGACTTACTAAACACACTCATTGACTTCCCTTCTGACTCCAATTACAAGCAAAAAGTTCAACAAAAGGTTTTGACAATTTTTTAAATTTTTTTTAATAATTTTTTTTACATATTATGGCTGTAGCCTACAGAAGTCCAATTTGACCTACTGAACATATTTTTGGCCCAAGAATCCTTAAACACTAAATTACCATACACACTCATTGACTTATCTTCTCATGCCCATTACTAGCCAAAAGTTCCACAAAAGTTTTTTTACAATGTTTTTTTTAGGTTTTTTTTTTTTTTTACATATTATGGCTGTAGCCTACAGAAGTCCATATTTGACCTACTGAACATATTTTTGGCCCAAGAGTCATTAAACACTAACTTACTAAACACTCATTGACTTCCCTTCTGATTCCAACTACAAGCCAAAAGTTCAACAAAAGTTTTTTTTACAATTTTTTTTTTTTTTACATGTTATGGCTTTACAGAAGTCCACATTTGACCTACTGAACATATTTTTGGCCCAAGAGTCCTTAAACACTAACTTAATAAACACACTCATTGACTTCCCTTCTGAATCCAAATGCTAGCCAAAAGTTCCACAAAAGTTTGTTTACAATTTTTTTTTTTTTTTTCACATATTATGGCTGTAGCCTGCAGAAGTCCAATTTGACCTACTGAACATATTTTTGGCCCAAGAGTCCTTAAACGCTAACTTACTACACACACTCATTGACTTCCCTTCTGATTCCAATTAAAGGCCAAAAGTTCAAGAAAAGTTTTTTTTCAATTTTTTTTTTTTTTACATATTATGGCTGTAGCCTGCAGAAGTCCATATTTGACCTACTGAACATATTTTTGGCCCAAGAGTCATTAAACACTAACTTAATAAACACACTCATTGACTTCCCTTCTGATTCCAACTACAAGCCAAAAGTTCAACAAAAGGTTTTTACACATTTTTTTTTTTTTTTTTTTTTTACATATTATGGCTGTAGCCTACAGAAGTCCAATTTGACCTACTGAACATGTTTTTGGCCCAAGAGTCCTTAAAACACTAAATTACCATACACACTCATTGAATTATCTTCTCATACCCATTACTTGCCAAAAATTCAACAAAAGTTTTTTTTCAATTTTTTTTTTCTTTTTTCCACATATTATGGCTGTAGCCTGCAGAAGTCCAATTTGACCTACTGAACATATTTTTGGCCCAAGAGTCCTTAAACGCTAACTTACTAAACACACTCATTGACTTCCCTTCTGATTCCAATTAAAGGCCAAAAGTTCAAGAAAAGTTTTTTTTCAATTTTTTTTTTTTTTTACATATTATGGCTGTAGCCTGCAGAAGTCCATATTTGACCTACTGAACATATTTTTGGCCCAAGAGTCATTAAACACTAACTTAATAAACACACTCATTGACTTCCCTTCTGATTCCAACTACAAGCCAAAAGTTCAACAAAAGGTTTTTACAAATTTTTTTTTTTTTTTTTTACATATTATGGCTGTAGCCTACAGAAGTCCAATTTGACCTACTGAACATATTTTTGGCCCAAGAATCCTTAAACACTAAATTACCATACACACTGGCTGCGTTCGAAACCGCATACTCATTGAGTAGGTACTCATTTTCAATAAGTACTTACTTAACGAGGTCTAAAAGAGTAGGTACTATATTGCCTGATCTCGTGAAGTATGAATGCGATCCGCCCTTTATGCGCCATGTTGACGTTATCATGTGACCTACGACGTTATCTCAAGCGCAACAACTTGAAAGACGAGTGACAGGTTTAATTCATCAAGCTATAAATATCTTAATATTGATTAAACTTGCTAATTGTGTGGGCTTGTTGAAGAAACAGCTGCCCATTTATTTTGTGATATTAACCCTACTAATCTGACCCAGTTTTATCCTTACCAAAACCCACAATCGTGATCTCTTAAATATGTTGTTAATTTCTTTGTTTTATATGCAAAGCATGTCATCCACAAGCAAAATTGGCCTAAATCTCCTTTATATTTTCCTTTTTAAATTTAACTCCTGTTTTATCCCTCAATCCCTTATTCAAAGATATCTAACCTTGTTATTGTTTTTTCTTTGTATATAATGTATGCAAACCCATGATATTTGTTTTATTATTAGGATTGTTAAAGATACAACCATGTAATTATAAAATAAAAGATAGGCCTATGAGTGACAGGTGCAGTGAGAGCTCGAAGCATCAGTAACTCCACCGCCCGACCTGTGCAGTTTCCCTCAGAGTCTGCAACGAGGACGTCTTTCAGCTGCTCGAAGATCTCACCTTGGGAGAACACTGTTGATTTTATACTCTTAAAATGTAAGTTATTACTATTCAAAATTAAGATTACCCCAGAATGAATTGCATTGCTAGCCCACTAAAACACTTACAATAATAATAATAACAAAGGCTGACCAATACTTAATTATATTACTTTTTTTTACTGAAAATTATATTGTTTTAGTAAAACAAGCAAAATGCAACTTGTTGTCATATGACATAGCGATGCATGAAAATACACTAGAACAAATGCAGCCGATGTGAATACCAATTTTCAGTCAAGCAATGAATAAATGCATGAGTTAATAAAATATTTTATTTACTGACAACAATAGGAAACATGAATTAATGAGTAAAAGAATGAATAAAAGTAAACATCACAAATGAATAAGTCACCATGAAACAAAGCTTTATTCAAACGTATTGTTCTAACAAACCATCACACATTTACAGACGGTGAACCCCACATCTGCTGCCATCTCAACACAGCTTGATGAAGCAGTTGACCACCGTGAACACCTTCGCCTGTCCTAGCCGTCCCTCATGTCCTCCTGAACCCCACAACCTTGAAGCAAGAGTGGAGAACATGTGCGGGACAATCTGACTGCTGATGTCTACTCCAAACATCCGTCTGCCTGCTCTCCATCAGCATGACTACTTAAAACATTTACAATTCATGTTGTCAGCATCCCATTTCTTGCCATATTTGATTTAATATTTTTTACAATTACATGCTACTTGTATTGTAGCTTTATGACTTTTGTGGTGTAGTGGGCTAAACACTGAACTGATAAGCAGAAGGTTTCTGCTCGGATCTCCGCAGCCGTCACCACCAGTGTGTCCTTGATCAAGGCTCAACCACAGAAGCTCTGCAGCAAATGCACAGACATCAAGAATCAGAAAAGTGCTGAAAAAACTCTGTTTGAAATTAAAATAAAATACAACTTAAGATTTAAATGTATGTTTTATTCATTTCTGTAGTATACTCAAAGCCTTTGATGACAGGCTTCCTTCATCACCCTCTCTCCAGTCTCCACCAGATAAACACACACACACACACACACACACACACACACACACACACACACACACACACACACACACACACACACACACACACACACACACACACACACACACACACACACACACACACACACACACACACACACGTGCTCTTCTGCCCCTGTAACATCAGACAACTTTCATGTTACCTGTATCTTAAACAACACCTTGATAAAAGCATAAAAGTTTATGTGCTCAATTGCCTTAAATGTTGAGGTAGTTGCTGATGTGTTAATGTTCCTCAATTCATCAACAGTACTAATGGACAAATAAAAAAAGATAACTTATGTTTAGTTACTTTATGTAGATCTATTAACATTACTGACGTTCATGTAAAGTAAGCAGTGTTGACCACAGTGAACTCTACATTATAGCACACACACACACACATCACTCTGATCAGATGTCTATTTCATGCTGTGATGTCATCTGCAATACTTATCGAAAATGTTCCTGTCAGATGTTAAATAAACATTTAGTAAGCATCTTTATCTTTAAGTATATCGTTTATGTAAATCCACTTTGGAGACGTGTGTGTGTGTGTGTTACTGGAGCTCATACATAATAAAACGTGTTTTTACAGCCCAATCACAACTACACTATACTGTCTGTCGTCTTTACACTTTTAACAATTCAACAGTTTAACGTTACTCTACAGTAGTCCAACAAATGCGATTTTAATTTTTAACACAAGGAACGGTGATTTTGGTTTGTAATACTCACATTTGATTGGCTTTTCTCCGCCTGACGTATCCTTTCCTGTGGCCTCATGGGAAGGCAGGGATAGAAAAGTATCCGACGATGGGTACTTCACAATCTGGGCGGATTCAGTAAGCCATCCGGGAACTTCTCGCCTACTCTTTTATGATTACTGAGGTTTCGAACATACTTCTCCTTTCACGTACTGTTTTCGCCTACTATATAGTAGGTAAGTAGGCATATTCGAACGCAACATCAGTATACGCACGTCCGAATCTCGCGAGAAATACTCCAAAACCCTGGTAGTTCTCGCCTACTCTTTTATGAATACAAAGGATTCGAGCATACTCTTCGCTCGCCTACTGCTTTTTACATACTATATAGTAGGGAAGTATGCGGTTTCGAACGCAGCCACTCATTGACTTATCTTCTCATGCCCATTACTAGCCAAAAGTTCCACAAAAGTTTTTTTACAATGTTTTTTTTAGGGGTTTTTTTTTTTTTTACATATTATGGCTGTAGCCTACAGAAGTCCATATTTGACCTACTGAACATATTTTTGGCCCAAGAGTCATTAAACACTAACTTACTAAACACTCATTGACTTCCCTTCTGATTCCAACTACAAGCCAAAAGTTCAACAAAAGTTTTTTTTACAAATTTTTTTTTTTTTACATGTTATGGCTTTACAGAAGTCCACATTTGACCTACTGAACATATTTTTGGCCCAAGAGTCCTTAAACACTAACTTAATAAACACACTCATTGACTTCCCTTCTGAATCCAAATGCTAGCCAAAAGTTCCACAAAAGTTTGTTTACAATTTTTTTTTTTTTTTTCACATATTATGGCTGTAGCCTGCAGAAGTCCAATTTGACCTACTGAACATATTTTTGGCCCAAGAGTCCTTAAACGCTAACTTACTAAACACACTCATTGACTTCCCTTCTGATTCCAATTAAAGGCCAAAAGTTCAAGAAAAGTTTTTTTTCAAATTTTTTTTTTTTTTTTTACATATTATGGCTGTAGCCTGCAGAAGTCCATATTTGACCTACTGAACATATTTTTGGCCCAAGAGTCATTAAACACTAACTTAATAAACACACTCATTGACTTCCCTTCTGATTCCAACTACAAGCCAAAAGTTCAACATAAGGTTTTTACAAATTTTTTTTTTTTTTTTTTTTTACATATTATGGCTGTAGCCTACAGAAGTCCAATTTGACCTACTGAACATATTTTTGGCCGAAGAATCCTTAAACACTAAATTACCATACACACTCATTGACTTATCTTCTCATGCCCATTACTAGCCAAAAGTTCCACAAAAGTTTTTTTACAATGTTTTTTTTAGGTTTTTTTTTTTTTTTACATATTATGGCTGTAGCCTACAGAAGTCCATATTTGACCTACTGAACATATTTTTGGCCCAAGAGTCATTAAACACTAACTTACTAAACACTCATTGACTTCCCTTCTGATTCCAACTACAAGCCAAAAGTTCAACAAAAGTTTTTTTTACAATTTTTTTTTTTTACATGTTATGGCTTTACAGAAGTCCTCATTTGACCTACTGAACATATTTTTGGCCCAAGAGTCCTTAAACACTAACTTAATAAACACACTCATTGACTTCCCTTCTGAATCCAAATGCTAGCCAAAAGTTCCACAAAAGTTTGTTTACAATTTTTTTTTTTTTCGCATATTATGGCTGTAGCCTGCAGAAGTCCAATTTGACCTACTGAACATATTTTTGGCCCAAGAGTCCTTAAACGCTAACTTACTAAACACACTCATTGACTTCCCTTCTGATTCCAATTAAAGGCCAAAAGTTCAAGAAAAGTTTTTTTTCAAATTTTTTTTTTTTTTTTACATATTATGGCTGTAGCCTGCAGAAGTCCATATTTGACCTACTGAACATATTTTTGGCCCAAGAGTCATTAAACACTAACTTAATAAGCACACTCATTGACTTCCCTTCTGATTCCAACTACAAGCCAAAAGTTCAACAAAAGGTTTTTACAAATTTTTTTTTTTTTTTTTTTTTTTTTACATATTATGGCTGTAGCCTACAGAAGTCCAATTTGACCTACTGAACATGTTTTTGGCCCAAGAATCCTTAAACACTAAATTACCATACACACTCATTGACTTATCTTCTCATGCCCATTACTAGCCAAAAGTTCCACAAAAGTTTTTTTACAATGTTTTTTTTAGTTTTTTTTTTTTTTTTTTTTTACATATTATGGCTGTAGCCTACAGAAGTCCAATTTGACCTACTGAACATATTTTTGGCCCAAGAGTCCTTAAACACTAAATTACCATACACACTCATTGACTTATCTTCTCATGCCCATTACTAGCCAAAAGTTCCACAAAAGTTTTTTTACAATGTTTTTTTCAGTTTTTTTTTTTTTTTACATATTATGGCTGTAGCCTGCAGAAGTCCATATTTGACCTACTGAACATATTTTTGCCAAAAGCTCAACAAAAGGTTTTTACAATTTTTTTTTTTTTTTTTTTTTTTTTTTTCTACATATTATGGTTGTAGCCTACAGAAGTCCAATTTGACCTACTGAACATATTTTTGGCCCAAGAGTCCTTAAACACTAAATTACCATACACACTCATTGACTTATCTTCTCATGCCCATTACTAGCCAAAAGTTCCACAAAAGTTTTTTTACAATGTTTTTTTATTTTTTTTATTTTTTTTTACATATTATGGCTGTAGCCTACAGAAGTCCACATTTGACCTACTGAACATGTTTTTGGCCCAAGAGTCCTTAAAACACTAAATTACCATACACACTCATTGAATTATCTACTCATGCCCATTACTAGACAAAAGTTCCACAAAAGTTTTTTTTCTTTTTTTTTTTTTTTTAAACATATTATGGCTGTAGCCTGCAGAAGTCCATATTTGACCTACTGAACATATTTTTGGCCCAAGATTCATTAAACACTGACTTACTAAACACACTCATTGACTTCCCTTCTGACTCCAATTACAAGCCAAAAGTTCAACAAAAGGTTTTGACAATTTTTTAAATTTTTTTAAATATTTTTTTTTTTACATATTATGGCTGTAGCCTACAGAAGTCCAATTTGACCTACTGAACATATTTTTGGCCCAAGAATCCTTAAACACTAAATTACCATACACACTCATTGACTTATCTTCTCATGCCCATTACTAGCCAAAAGTTCCACAAAAGTTTTTTTACAATGTTTTTTATTTTTTTTGTAATACTTTTTTTTTTTTAACATATTATGGCTGTAGCCTACAGAAGTCCAATTTGACCTACTGAACATATTTTTGCCAAAAGTTCAACAAAAGGTTTTTACAATTTTTTTTTAATTTTTTTTAATTTTTTTTACATATTATGGCTGTAGCCTACAGAAGTCCAATTTGACCTACTGAACATATTTTTGCCAAAAGTTCAACAAAAGGTTTTTACAATTTTATTTTTTTTTTTTTTATTTATTTATTTTTTTACATTTTATGGCTGTAGCCTACAGAAGTCCAATTTGACCCACTGAAAATATTTTTGGCCCAAGAGCCCTTAAACACTAAATTACCATATACACTCATTGACTTATCTTCTCATGCCCATTACTAGCCAAAAGTTCCACAAAAGTTGTTTTACAATGTTTTTTTAGTTTTTTTTTTTTTTTTTTACATATTATGGCTTGTAGCCTACAGAAGTCCATATTTGACCTACTGAACACATTAATGGCCCTAGAGTCCTTAAACGCTAACTTACTAAACACACTCATTGACTTCCCTTCTGATTCCAACTACAAGCCAAAAGTTTAACAAAAGGTTTTTACAATTTTTTTTTTTTTTTACATATTATGGCTGTAGCCTACAGAAGTCCAATTTGACCTACTGAAAATATTTTTGGCCCAAGAGTCCTTAAACACTAAATTACCATACACACTCATTGACTTATCTTCTCATGCCCATTACTAGCCAAAAGTTCCACAAAAGTTTTTTTTCAATGTTTTTTTTATTTTTTTTTTTATTTTTTTTTTTTTACATATTATGGCTGTAGCCTACAGAAGTCCACATTTGACCCACTGAACATATTTTTGGCCCAAGAGTCATTAAACACTCACTTACTATATATACTCATTGACTTCCCTTCTGATTCCAAATAATAGCCAAAAGTTCCACAAAAGTTTTTTTTACAACTTTTTTTTTTTTTTTTTTAACATGTTATGGCTGTACAGAAGTCCATATTTGACCTACTGAACATATTTTTGGCCCAAGAGTCCTTGAACACCAACTTCCTATACACACTCACTGACTTCCCTTGTAATTCCAACTGCAAGCCAAAAGTTCTACAAAAGGTTTTTTAAATTATTATTATTTTTTAATTTATTTTTTTAATATTATGGCTGTAGACTACAGAAGTCCATATTTGACCTACTGAACATATTTTTGCCCAAGAGTCCATAAACACTAAATTACAATACACACTCATTGACTTCTCTTCTCATTCCCATTACTAGACAAATGTTCCAAAAAAAATTTTTTAACCAATATTTTTTTTACATGTTATGGCTTTACAGAAGTCCAAATTTGACCTACTGAACATATTTTTTCCCAAGAGTCCTTAAACGCTAAATTACTATACATGGACTTCCCTTCTGATTCCAATTACAAGCCAAAAGTTCTAAAAAAAAGGTTTAAATTGTTTTGTTTTTTTACATGTTACGGCTGTACAGAAGTCAATATTTGACCTACTGAACATTTTTTTGGTTCAAAAGTCCCTAAAAACTAACTTAATATACACACTCATTGACGTCCCTTCTGATTCCCATTTCTACCCAAAAGTTCCACAAAAAGTTTTTTAGATATTTTTTATATTTTTTATTTTTATTTTTTACATGTTATGGCTGTAGACAAGTCCATATTTGAGCTACTGAACATATTTTTGGCCCAAGAGTCCTTAAACACTAACTTACTATACACACTCATTGACTTCCCTTCTAATTCCAATTGCAAGCCAAAAGTTCTTCAAAAGGTTTTTACCAATTTTTTTTTTTTTTTTTTTACATATTATGGCTGTAGCCTGCAGAAGTCCATATTTGACCTACTGAACATAATTTTGGCCCAAGAGTCATTAAACACTAACTTAATAAACACACTCATTGACTTCCCTTCCGATTCCAATTACAAGCCAAAAGTTCTTCAAAAGGTTTTTACCAATTTTTTTTTTTTAATTTTTTTTTTTACATATTAAGGCTTTAGCCGACAGAAGTCCATTTTTGACCTACTGAAAATATTTTTTGCCCTTGAGTCCTTAATCACTAAATTACAATACACACTCATTGACTGCTCTTCTCATTCCTATTACTAGCCAAAAGTCCCACAAAGGTTTTTACTTTTTTTTTTTTTTTTTTTTTTTAAATGTTATGGCTGTACAAGAAGTCCATATTTGACCAACTGAACATATTTTTGGCCCAAGAGTCCTTAAACACTAACTTACTATACACACTCATTGACTTCCATTCTGATTCCAGTTACTAGACAAAAGTTCCATAAAAAGTTTTTAATTTTTTTTTTCTTTTCTTTTTTTTAAATTTTTTTTTTATACATATTATGGCTGTAGCCTGCAGAAGTCCATATTTGACCTACTGAACATATTTTTGGCCCAAGAGTCATTCAACACTAACTTAATAAAGACACTCATTGACTTCCCTTCTGATTCCAACTACAAGCCAAAAGTTCAACAAAAGGTTTTTACAATTTTTTTTTATTTATTTTTTTGTTTTTGTTTTACATATTATGGCTGTAGCCTACAGAAGTCCAATTTGACCTACTGAACATATTTTTGCCAAAAGTTCAACAAAAGGTTTTTACAATTTTATTTATTTATTTTTTATTTATTTATTTTTTACATTTTATGGCTGTAGCCTACAGAAGTCCAATTTGACCCACTGAAAATATTTTTGGCCCAAGAGCCCTTAAACACTAAATTACCATATACACTCATTGACTTATCTTCTCATGCCCATTACTAGCCAAAAGTTCCACAAAAGTTTTTTTACAATGTTTTTTTAGTTTTTTTTTTTTTTTTACATATTATGGCTTGTAGCCTACAGAAGTCCATATTTGACCTACTGAACACATTAATGGCCCTAGAGTCCTTAAACGCTAACTTACTAAACACACTCATTGACTTCCCTTCTGATTCCAACTACAAGCCAAAAGTTTAACAAAAGGTTTTTACAATTTTTTTTTTTTTTTTTTTTTACATATTATGGCTGTAGCCTACAGAAGTCCAATTTGACCTACTGAACATATTTTTGGCCCAAGAGTCCTTAAACACTAAATTACCATACACACTCATTGACTTATCTTCTCATGCCCATTACTAGCCAAAAGTTCCACAAAAGTTTTTTTTCAATGTTTTTTTTATTTATTTATTTATTTTATTTTTTTTACATATTATGGCTGTAGCCTACAGAAGTCCACATTTGACCCACTGAACATATTTTTGGCCCAAGAGTCATTAAACACTCACTTACTATATATACTCATTGACTTCCCTTCTGATTCCAAATAATAGCCAAAAGTTCCACAAAAGTTTTTTTTACAACTTTTTTTTTTTTTTTTTTTAACATGTTATGGCTGTACAGAAGTCCATATTTGACCTACTGAACATATTTTTGGCCCAAGAGTCCTTGAACACCAACTTCCTATACACACTCATTGACTTCCCTTCTAATTCCAACTGCAAGCCAAAAGTTCTACAAAAGGTTTTTTAAATTATTATTATTTTTTAATTTATTTTTTTAATAATATGGCTGTATACTACAGAATTCCATATTTGACCTACTGAACATATTTTTGCCCAAGAGTCCATAAACACTAAATTACAATACACACTCATTGACTTCTCTTCTCATTCCCATTACTAGACAAATGTTCCAAAAAAAATTTTTTAACCAATATTTTTTTTACATGTTATGGCTTTACAGAAGTCCA
This sequence comes from Gobio gobio, assembly GCF_949357685.1. Taxonomy (NCBI): domain Eukaryota; kingdom Metazoa; phylum Chordata; class Actinopteri; order Cypriniformes; family Gobionidae; genus Gobio; species Gobio gobio. Next base: position 13,873,447 of record NC_137109.1, on the reverse strand, counting down.
AATTTGACCTACTGAACATATTTTTTCCCAAGAGTCCTTAAACGCTAAATTACTATACATGGACTTCCCTTCTGATTCCAATTACAAGCCAAAAGTTCTAAAAAAAAGGTTTAAATTGTTTTGTTTTTTTACATGTTACGGCTGTACAGAAGTCAATATTTGACCTACTGAACATTTTTTTGGTTCAAAAGTCCCTAAAAACTAACTTAATATACACACTCATTGACGTCCCTTCTGATTCCCATTTCTACCCAAAAGTTCCACAAAAAGTTTTTTAGATATTTTTTATATTTTTTATTTTTATTTTTTACATGTTATGGCTGTAGACAAGTCCATATTTGAGCTACTGAACATATTTTTGGCCCAAGAGTCCTTAAACACTAACTTACTATACACACTCATTGACTTCCCTTCTAATTCCAATTGCAAGCCAAAAGTTCTTCAAAAGGTTTTTACCAATTTTTTTTTTTTTTTTTTACATATTATGGCTGTAGCCTGCAGAAGTCCATATTTGACCTACTGAACATATTTTTGGCCCAAGAGTCATTAAACACTAACTTAATAAACACACTCATTGACTTCCCTTCCGATTCCAATTACAAGCCAAAAGTTCTTCAAAAGGTTTTTACCAATTTTTTTATTTTATTTTTTTTTTTACATATTAAGGCTTTAGCCGACAGAAGTCCATTTTTGACCTACTGAAAATATTTTTTGCCCTTGAGTCCTTAATCACTAAATTACAATACACACTCATTGACTGCTCTTCTCATTCCTATTACTAGCCAAAAGTCCCACAAAGGTTTTTACTTTTTTTTTTTTTTTAAATGTTATGGCTGTACAAGAAGTCCATATTTGACCAACTGAACATATTTTTGGCCCAAGAGTCCTTAAACACTAACTTACTATACACACTCATTGACTTCCATTCTGATTCCAGTTACTAGACAAAAGTTCCATAAAAAGTTTTTAATTTTTTTTTTCTTTTCTTTTTTTTAAATTTTTTTTTTTATACATATTATGGCTGTAGCCTGCAGAAGTCCATATTTGACCTACTGAACATATTTTTGGCCCAAGATTCATTAAACACTGACTTACTAAACACACTCATTGACTTCCCTTCTGACTCCAATTACAAGCCAAAAGTTCAACAAAAGGTTTTGACAATTTTTTTAATTTTTTTAAATATTTTTTTTTTTTTACATATTATGGCTGTAGCCTACAGAAGACCAATTTGACCTACTGAACATATTTTTGGCCCAAGAATCCTTAAACACTAAATTACCATACACACTCATTGACTTATCTTCTCATGCCCATTACTAGCCAAAAGTTCCACAAAAGTTTTTTTACAATGTTTTTTATTTTTTTTGTAATACTTTTTTTTTTAACATATTATGGCTGTAGCCTACAGAAGTCCAATTTGACCTACTGAACATATTTTTGCCAAAAGTTCAACAAAAGGTTTTTACAATTTTTTTTTTTTTTTTTTTTTTTTTTTTACATATTATGGCTGTAGCCTACAGAAGTCCAATTTGACCTACTGAACATATTTTTGCCAAAAGTTCAACAAAAGGTTTTTACAATTTTATTTATTTATTTATTTTTTTTACATTTTATGGCTGTAGCCTACAGAAGTCCAATTTGACCCACTGAAAATATTTTTGGCCCAAGAGCCCTTAAACACTAAATTACCATATACACTCATTGACTTATCTTCTCATGCCCATTACTAGCCAAAAGTTCCACAAAAGTTTTTTTACAATGTTTTTTTAGTTTTTTTTTTTTTTTACATATTATGGCTTGTAGCCTACAGAAGTCCATATTTGACCTACTGAACACATTAATGGCCCAAGAGTCATTAAACACTCACTTACTATATATACTCATTGACTTCCCTTCTGATTCCAAATAATAGCCAAAAGTTCCACAAAAGTTTTTTTTACAACTTTTTTTTTTTTTTTTTTTAACATGTTATGGCTGTACAGAAGTCCATATTTGACCTACTGAACATATTTTTGGCCCAAGAGTCCTTGAACACCAACTTCCTATACACACTCATTGACTTCCCTTCTAATTCCAACTGCAAGCCAAAAGTTCTACAAAAGGTTTTTTAAATTATTATTATTTTTTAATTTATTTTTTTAATATTATGGCTGTAGACTACAGAAGTCCATATTTGACCTACTGAACATATTTTTGCCCAAGAGTCCATAAACACTAAATTACAATACACACTCATTGACTTCTCTTCTCATTCCCATTACTAGACAAATGTTCCAAAAAAAAAATTTTAACCAATATTTTTTTTACATGTTATGGCTTTACAGAAGTCCAAATTTGACCTACTGAACATATTTTTTCCCAAGAGTCCTTAAACGCTAAATTACTATACATGGACTTCCCTTCTGATTCCATTTACAAGCCAAAAGTTCTAAAAAAAAGGTTTAAATTGTTTTGTTTTTTTACATGTTACGGCTGTACAGAAGTCAATATTTGACCTACTGAACATTTTTTTGGTTCAAAAGTCCCTAAAAACTAACTTAATATACACACTCATTGACGTCCCTTCTGATTCCCATTTCTACCCAAAAGTTCCACAAAAAGTTTTTTAGATATTTTTTATATTTTTTATTTTTATTTTTTACATGTTATGGCTGTAGACAAGTCCATATTTGAGCTACTGAACATATTTTTGGCCCAAGAGTCCTTAAACACTAACTTACTATACACACTCATTGACTTCCCTTCTAATTCCAATTGCAAGCCAAAAGTTCTTCAAAAGGTTTTTACCAATTTTTTTTTTTTTTTTTTTACATATTATGGCTGTAGCCTGCAGAAGTCCATATTTGACCTACTGAACATATTTTTGGCCCAAGAGTCATTAAACACTAACTTAATAAACACACTCATTGACTTCCCTTCTGATTCCAATTACAAGCCAAAAGTTCTTCAAATGGTTTTTACCAATTTTTTTTTTTTTTTTTTTTTTACATATTAAGGCTTTAGCCGACAGAAGTCCATTTTTGACCTACTGAAAATATTTTTTGCCCTTGAGTCCTTAATCACTAAATTACAATACACACTCATTGACTGCTCTTCTCATTCCTATTACTAGCCAAAAGTCCCACAAAGGTTTTTACTTTTTTTTTTTTTTTTTTTTTAAATGTTATGGCTGTACAAGAAGTCCATATTTGACCAACTGAACATATTTTTGGCCCAAGAGTCCTTAAACACTAACTTACTATACACACTCATTGACTTCCATTCTGATTCCAGTTACTAGACAAAAGTTCCATAAAAAGTTTTAATTTTTTTTTTCTTTTCTTTTTTTTAAATTTTTTTTTTTATACATATTATGGCTGTAGCCTACAGAAGTCCATATTTGACCTACTGAACATATTTCTGGCTCAAGAGTCCTTAAACACTCACTTACTTTATATACTCATTGACTTCCCTTCTGATTCCAAATGCTAGCAAAAAGGTCCACAAAAGATTTTTTCCCCTTTTTTTTTTTTTTTTTTTTTTACATGTTATGGCTTTACAGAAGTCCAATTTGACCTACTGAACATATTTTTGGCCCAAGAGTCCTTAAACGCTAACTTACTAAACACACTCATTGACTTCCCTTCTGATTCCAATTAAAGGCCAAAAGTTCAAGAAAAGTTTTTTTTCAAATTTTTTTTTTTTTTTTTTTACATATTATGGCTGTAGCCTGCAGAAGTCCATATTTGACCTACTGAACATATTTTTGGCCCAAGAGTCATTAAACACTAACTTAATAAACACACTCATTGACTTCCCTTCTGATTCCAACTACAAGCCAAAAGTTCAACAAAAGGTTTTTCCAATTTATTTATTTATTTATTTTTTTTACATATGGCTGTAGCCTACAGAAGTCCAATTTGACCTACTGAACATGTTTTTGGCCCAAGAGTCCTTAAAACACTAAATTACCATACACACTCATTGAATTATCTTCTCATACCCATTACTAGCCAAAAATTCAACAAAAGTTTTTTTTCAAATTTTTTTTTTTTTTTTTTTTTAACATATTATGGCTGTAGCCTGCAGAAGTCCATATTTGACCTACTGAACATATTTTTGGCCCAAGATTCATTAAACACGACTTACTAAACACACTCATTGACTTCCCTTCTGACTCCAATTACAAGCCAAAAGTTCAACAAAAGGTTTTGACAATTTTTTTAAATTTTTTTAATATTTGTTTTTACATATTATGGCTGTAGCCTACTGAAGTCCAATTTGAACTACTGAACATATTTTTGGCCCAAGAGTCCTTAAACACTAAATTACCATACACACTCATTGACTTATCTTCTCATGCCCATTACTAGCCAAAAGTTCCACAAAAGATTTTTTACAATGTTTTTTTTTTTTTTTTTTTTTTTTTACATAATATGATGGCTGTAGCCTACAGAAGTCCATATTTGACATACTGAACATATTTTTGGCCCAAGAGTCATTAAACACTAAATTACAATACACACTCATCGACTTATCTTCTCATGCCCATTACTAGCCAAAAGTTCCACAAAAGTTTTTTTACGTTTTTTTTTTTTTTTTTACATATTATGGCTGTAGCCTACAGAAGTCCATATTTGACCTACTGAAAATATTTTTGTTCCAAGAGTCCTTAAACGCTAACTTAATAAACACACTCATTGACTTCCCTTCTGATTCCAGCTACAAGCCAAAAGTTCAACAAAAGGTTTTTACAAAAAATGTTTTTGTTTTTTTCTTAACATATTATGGCTGTAGCCTGCAAAAGTCCATATTTGACCTACTGAACATATTTTTGGCCCAAGAGTCATTAAACACTAACTTAATAAAACACACTCATTGACTTCCCTTCTGATTCCAACTACAAGCCAAAAGTTCAACAAAAGGTTTTTTAATTTTTTTAATTTTTTTTGTAATATTTTTTTTTTTTATATATTATGGCTGTAGCCTACAGAAGTCCAATTTGACCTACTGAACATATTTTTGCCAAAAATTCAACAAAAGGTTTTTACAATTTTTTTTAATTTATTTATTTATTTATTTATTTTTTTTACATATTATGGCTGTAGCCTACAGAAGTCCAATTTGACCTACTGAAAATATTTTTGGCCCAAGAGTCCTTAAACACTAAATTACCATACACACTCATTGACTTATCCTCTCATGCCCATTACTAAACAAAAGTTCCACAAAAGTTTTTTTACAATGTTTTTTTTTTTTTTTTTTTTTTTTTTTTTTACATGTTATGGCTGTACAGAAGTCCATATTTGACCTACTGAACATATTTTTGGCCCAAGAGTCCTTGAACACCAACTTACTATACACACTCATTGACTTCCCTTCTAATTCCAATTGCAAGCCAAAAGTTCTACAAAAGGTTTTTTAAATTATTATTATTTTTTTAATTTATTTTTTTAATATCATGGCTGTAGACTACAGAAGTCCATATTTGACCTACTGAACATAATTTTTGCCCAAGAGTCCATAAACACTAAATTACAATACACACTCATTAACTTCTCTTCTCATTCCCATTACTAGCCAAATGTTCCAAAAAAAATATTTTAACCAATATTTTTTTTTAATTTTAATTCTTTTTACATGTTATGGCTTTACAGAAGTCCAAATTTGACCTACTGAACATATTTTGGCCCAAGAGTCCTTAAACGCTAAATTACTATACATGGACTTCCCTTCTGATTCCAATTACAAGCCAAAAGTTCTAAAAAAAAGGTTTAAATTGTTTTGTTTTTTTACATGTTACGGCTGTACAGAAGTCAATATTTGACCTATTGAACATTTTTTTGGTTCAAAAGTCCCTAAAAACTAACTTAATATACACACTCATTGACGTCCCTTCTGATTCCCATTTCTACCCAAAAGTTCCACAAAAAGTTTTTTAGATATTTTTTATATTTTTTATTTTTATTTTTTACATGTTATGGCTGTAGCCTACAGAAGTCCAATTTGACCTCCTGAACATATATTTGGCCCAAGAGTCCTTAAACACTCACTTACTATATATACTCATTGACTTCCCTTCTGAATCCAAATGCTAGCCAAAAGTTCCACAAAAGTTTGTTTCCAATTTTTTTTTTTTTTTTTTTTTTTTACATATTATGGCTGTAGCCTGCAGAAGTCCATATTTGACCTACTGAACATATTTTTGGCCCAAGAGTCCTTAAACACAAACTTACTATAAATACTTATTGATTTCCCTTCAGATTCCCATTACTAGCCAAAAGTTCCACAAAGGTTTTAAAAATTTTTTTTATACATATTATGGCTGTACAGAAGTTCTTATTTGACCTACTGAACATTTTTTTTGCCCAAGAGTCCTTAAACACTAAATTACCATACACACTCATTGACTTCTCTTCTTATTCCAATTACAAGCCAAAAGTTCTACAAAAAGTTTTTACATTTTTTTTAATTTTTATTTATTTATATATATTTTTTAATTATTTTAGGGGTTATCCCCTTCCACCTTGAAGGTATATGTGACGGCAACATCTACCTATCTCTTGTCTCGTTCCCTCTCAGGGAACCATGGTTACATACATAACCTGAAACGACTTCTGTACAGCCATAACATGTAAAAAATACATTTTATTTTATTTTATTTTTTTAAACCTTTGTGGAACTTTTGGCTAGCAATTGGAATCAGAAGGGAAGTCAATATATAATAAGTTAGTGTTTAAGGACTCTTGGGCAAAAAATATGTTCAGTAGGTCAAATGTGGACTTCTGTACAGCCATAACATTTAATAAAAATGAAGTAGTGCGTTTGGTTATTATATATAGTGCGTTTGGTTATTATATATAGTGCGTATATTGTATTAAAAATATTTTTGTGCATTGAAGAAATGAGTGCTTTTGCATTGCAATGCATAAAAGAAAATGTTGTGCATTGAAGAGACAAGTGATTTTGCTTTACAATGCATATAAGAAATCTTTGTGCATTGAAGAGATTAGTGCATTTGCATTGCATTAAATTCAAGAACTCGTTTTGCATTGAAAATATAAGTGCTTTTGAATTGCATTGCATATAATAACTTGTTGTGCATTGAAAAGACATGTGATTTTGCTTTGCATTGCGTTCAAGAACTCGGTGTGCATTGAAGAGAATAGTGATTTTGCATTGCAATGCATTCAAAATTCATTATGCTTTGAATAGATTAGTGCGGTTGATTGCATTTTATTAATAATCTTTTTTTCATTGAAGAGACAAGTGATTTTGCATTACAATGCATAAACGAATTCGTGCATTGAATGCATACAAAACTCGTTGTGCATTGACGAGTTAAGTGCTTTTGCATGCAATACTTTTAAGAAATCTTTGTGCATTTAAGACACAAGTGCTTTTGCATTGCATTGCATTGCATTGAAGAACTCGGTGTGCATTGTTGAGACAAGTGATTTTTTTATTTCATTGCAATCAAGAACGTCTCAGGTTATGACTATAACCATAGTTCCCTGAGAAGGGAACGAAACACTGCGTCCACTAGGGACAGCTTTGGGAACGCCCACAGCGTGATAGCGTCTGATGCACGTATGTCAACTCAGCCAATGGCGAGAGTGAGCGTCACGGGCGGGTGACGTCACGTCCAGGAAAGGATAAATATACATCCGGTCCGATCGCACTTCAGCTAAACTGCCGAAGCAAGGGATCACAGGGATGCAGGGAGTATGGCAAAGGGACGCAGTGTTTCGTTCCCTTCTCAGGGAACTATGGTTATAGTCATAACCTGAGACGTTCCCTTTCGAGGGAACTTCACACTGCGTCCACTAGGGACAGCTTTGGGAACGAAATACCAAAACGCCATAATACCAAATGCCTGTCGTGTGAAACTGTGGCACATTCAAGACAGGAGCACTGAAGAACCTGGAGCACATTCCAGGTCAAGATCATAGTATCTCACAAACGTAAGAGGCGAGGACCAACCGGCCGCATCGCAGACTTCTTTGAGGGAAACCCCCGATACTAAGGCCTTAGAGGCCGCCATACTCCTAGTAGAGTGGGCTTTGACAGCTAAGGGACACTGCTGATCAGAAGACCCATAAGCCAGTGAGATAGCCTCGACTATCCACTTGCTCATTGTATGTTTGGACGCAGGGAGACCCCTGTTCTGAGGTCCAAAACAAACAAACAATTGATCCGCTTTCCTCCACAGGGCAGCTCTGTGGACATAAGCATCCAGTGCTCGCACTGGACATATAAGGTTCAATCTTTCCTGGTCTGGATTAACAAATGGAGGAGGACAGAGAGCCTGCAGCACTATAGGCCGTGGAACATTGGTTAACACCTTCGGAACATACCCTAATCTAGGGTAAAGGAAAGCTTTAACCATCCCTGGTGCAAACTCCAAGCACGAAGGGGATATTGATAAGGCCTGAAGGTCTCCTACTCTCTTAATAGAAGAGATGGCAAGAAGGAAGATGGTTTTCAGAGTGAGAAACTTTTCTGAGATGATGTTAAGTGGCTCGAACGGAGCCGAAGATAAACCTTCCAACACTATAGCCAAATCCCAAGTAGGAACTCTAGTGCGCACCGCAGGCCTCAGCCTCTTAGTGCCACGAAGGAAACGAGTTACCAACGGGTCTCTCCCCACAGTAATACCATCCACATGGGCATGGTAAGCAGAAATAGATGAAACATACACCTTTAGTGTAGCAGGGGTCAACCCAGAGGAGAATCGCTCTTGTAAAAAATCTAGCACTGAACCAACAGGGCAGTTGACTGGATCTAAATGTCGTTCTTGACACCAAGAAGTGAACAACCTCCACTTCAGGGCATATAGTCTCCTCGTGGATGGAGCTCTGGAGCTAAGAATGGTCTCCACTACCTCAGTAGAGAGACCAGACTCTATGAGCTCAGCCCCCTCAGCGGCCAAACCCATAGGTTCCACATTTCTGGGCGGGGGTGAAATATTGAGCCCTCCGCCTGAGATAGAAGATCCCTCCTTATCGGAATCTTCCAAGGTGAGCCATCGAGCAGTGTTACCAGGTTCGAGAACCAAATCCGGCTCGGCCAGTAAGGAGCTACTAGCAGTAGACTTATCCCCTCCCGGCGAACTTTCTCCAGAACTCCCTGGAGCAGAACAACTGGGGGAAATGCGTACAGACGCCGCCTCGGCCACGTCTGTACCATGGCATCCAGTCCCAGAGGAGCTGGATGAGTCAAAGAGAACCAGAGTGGACAGTGCGTCGTATTCTGAGACGCAAACAGATCCACTTCCGCCTGGCCGTAAATCTCCCAAATGAGCTTCACCACCTCGGGGTGAAGTCTCCATTCCCCTGGCCTCAGCCCCTGTCTCGACAGGATGTCCGCTCCAATATTCTGGGCCCCCGGGATAAAGATTGCTCTCAAGGAGAGTAACTTCCCCAGAGACCACAGGAGGATCTGGTGCGCTAGCTTGCACAGTGGGCGCGAACGCAGACCCCCCTGACGATTTACATAGGAAACCACCGATGTGTTGTCCGTACGGACCAACACATGATGGCCCCTCAGGTCCGGGAGGAAGAACTTCAAAGCATTGAAGACTGCCATCATCTCCAGGCAGTTGATGTGCCACGAAAGATGATGGTCCCCCCACAGACCCTGAGCTGAGCGGCCTTCCATTACCGCTCCCCAGCCCGTGAGAGAGGCATCTGTCGTCAGGGTGACTCGACGACATAGTGCCCCCAGCACCGGACCCTGGGACAGGAACCAGGCTTTCTTCCATATGACCAAGGCGCGGAGACACCGCCGCGTGATCTTGATCATACGAAAAGGGTTCCCCCTCGGGGAAAACCCTCTGGTCCTGAGCCACCACTGTAAGGGCCTCATGTACAGCAGGCCAAAAGGAATCACGTTGGACGCCGCTGCCAATAACCCCAGCAACTTTTGAAACTGCTTGACAGTGAATGACTGGCCTAGTTTGACTCTCTTTATAGCTGACAGAATCGCAGCAATGCGCGTGGGTGAAAGCACTGCCCGCATTGCTACAGAATCCCAAACCACGCCTAGAAAAGTGGTCCTCTGTACTGGAGGAAGCACACTCTTCTTCGCGTTCAGTCTCAACCCCAACTTTTGAATATGCGCGAGGACGACATCTCGATGCCGAACCGCCATCTCCTGCGACTGTGCCAGAATCAGCCAGTCGTCTATATAGTTCAGAATGCGTATGCCCTGCAGCCTGAGCGGGGCCAGAGCTGCATCTACGCATTTCGTGAACGTGCGGGGTGAGAGAGCTAGACCAAATGGAAGAACCCGATACTGGTACGCTTTGCCCCCGAAAGCGAACCTCAGGAACTTCCTGTGTTGTGGAAGGATGGAGACATGGAAGTATGCGTCCTTCAGATCTATTGTGACAAACCAATCCTCGGATCTGATTTGGGTCACAATCTGACTTAGCGTCAGCATCTTGAATTTTAGTTTCCTGACCGTACAATTCAGACGACGAAGATCTAATATGGGGCGCAACCCTCCATCCTTTTTTGGAACTAAGAAGTACCGGCTGTAAAAACCCGACTCTCTGTTCTGTACAGGGACCTGTTCTATAGCCTCCTTTTTTAACAAGGTTTCTACTTCCTGTTCCATTATCAGAGCCTGCTCGGGACGTACTGATGTTACCAGCACTCCGTTGAAACGAGGTGGGTGGAACCCAAACTGAATTCTGTACCCCTTTTCTACCGTCTGCAGGACCCATAGCGATATATTTGGTAGACGTTTCCATTCTGCCACAAAATCTACTAAGGGAACCAGCCTCTCGAGGCTGGTCTCTGATATTTCCACTGCAACCATCTCGGCGGCCTGAAGCGTACTGGCAGCACCTAACCGATCTGGCTGTGTTTCTAACCTCCTTGGAGGCTGCGAGTGTGACACCTTGTCCTGTGGACGCCGAGTCACGAGCTCGCTGGAAACCGCTGCGCCCCGAAGCACCAAGGGTGGCGGGGTTGGCAGAACGGTCCCCTGAGGGCAACGAAGTGGAGTGGGCACCGTATACTGAGGTGAACACCAATCCACCCCGCGGGGGGGCGCCCTCGGAGACCTGACGCTGCTGGCGTCAGGACCTCTTTTGGCCTGAAGCCTTCTTCGCCTGAAGCACGACCCTCAGGTCGGTCTTCGGCTTAGAAGGCTTCGGCTGAGAGTGCCGACCTGGCCCACCGTATCTCTGAGGTGGAGCACGAGATGCGACACTCTCTTTTTGCTGCTGCCTGTACGAAGAGCTAGACGGCTGGGGCTGCTCACGCCCAGCAGCCCCAGAGGGTTGGTGGCGGCGCGGGAGATATTTTTTAAAAGCCTCCGCTTGCTTTTTATTCTCCTGAAATCTGTCGACGACTTCATTTACAGCGTCGCCGAACAGACCAGCGGGTTCAACTGGCGCATCAAGGAGAAAAGCCCTGTCTTTATCCTTAATATCAGATAAATTGAGCCACAGATGTCTCTCTGTCGCCACCAAGGCTGCCATAGACCGCCCAATAGCTCTAGCGGTCTCCTTGGTGGCTCTCAGAGATAAATCTGTGGCCCGACGCAGTTCGCGCACTGCCTCAGGGCTCACTGTTTCGCCGCCATCCAAATCCCCCAGCAGTTCAGCCTGGTACGCTTGCAAAATGCTCATTGTATGCAAACATGCACCAGCCTGCCCTGCTGCCGTGTACGCTTTCCCCACTAGCCCTGATGTTGTTTTTAATGGTTTAGTGGGGAGCGTGGGGGCCTTCAGGGACGATGCTGACGCAGGGGACAGATAACTAGCAAGCGTCTGATCCACTTTAGGCATCGCCCCATAACCATATTCTTTCAGCCCCCTTATATCACTGTATGTTTTTACTTGAGGGCTGAAAAGACGTGATGAATATGGTTTCTTCCATGATCTACACAGCTCACTGTGTAAATCAGGAAAGAAAGGAAGACCCCGTGGTGAAGGTGACACATTTGACGTCAAAAAGCGCTCGTCTAATTTGCTTTTCGGACGAGCGCCTTGTTTCTCGGCTGGCCAATCAATATTTAACTTCGCCACAGCGCGAGTAATCACCTCCACCAGCTCTTCGTGTGCGGGGGAAAGAGATGGCGAATCATCTTCCCCCAATCCGACGCTCAACACATCCACCTCCTCAGAGCTGGAGTGTTGAAGCGACGGGCTCTCACTCTGGGCGGAAGAAGCCGCAGCGCGGGCTTCCGACACCAGAGATTGAGCGACAGATCTCCCGGGTGAAGGCAGAGAAAGAGCGCTCGCGCTCGTCTCAAACCCCGCCGAGAGATCCATCTGCGAACCCCATGATGTCCTTCTCCGCTGTGCCTCAGCAGCAGCGGGTCCAGAACCAGAGGGAACGCGATCCTGATCACCCTTCTCAAAGAGTGACAGGCGGGAGCGGAGCATGCGAAGCGGCAGCTTCTCACAATGCTCACACTCAGCCCCCTCGAAGGCTGACAGAGCATGCTCCACTCCCAAACACATCACACACAAATCATGTGTATCTCCACCCGTAAGGAAACGGGGACACGGAGGAGTACACTGTTTGAATACTGATGCATTCGCCATTTTTAAACTGAGACTTATTGTGCTTTTGACGGACAACAATAGGTAGACAGAGACAGTTTTTCACACAGATCGCTTAGCTGAGGCAGAAAAGCTGAAGTGCGATCGGACCGGATGTATATTTATCCTTTCCTGGACGTGACGTCACCCGCCCGTGACGCTCACTCTCGCCATTGGCTGAGTTGACATACGTGCATCAGACGCTATCACGCTGTGGGCGTTCCCAAAGCTGTCCCTAGTGGACGCAGTGTGAAGTTCCCTCGAAAGGGAACTTGGTGTGCATTGAAGAGACCAGTGATTTTACATTGTTTTACATTGCATGAAAAATATTTTTTTGCATTGAGGAGACAAGTTATTTTGCATTGTATTGCACTCTGTTTTTATTGAAGAGATTAATGCTTTTGCATTGCGTTACATTTAAGAACTCATTGTGCATTGAAGAGACAAGTGATTTTGCATTGCAATGCATTCAAAACTCATTATGAATTGAATAGATTAGTGCTTTTGCATTGCAATGCATTCAAAACTCATTATAAATTGAATAGATTATTGCGTCTGGATTGAATTGCATTAAAAAAATTGTGCATTGCAGAAATGAGTGATTTTGCATTGCAATGCATAAAAGAAAATGTTGTGCATTGAAGAGACGAGTTATTTTGCATTACAATGCATATAAGAAATCTTTGTGCATTGAAGAGATTAGTGCATTTGCATTGCATTAAATTCAAGAACTCTTTGTGCATTGAAAAGACAAGTACTTTTGCATTGCATTATTACATTGAAGAACTCGGTGTGCATTGTTGAGACAAGTGATTTTTTATTGCATTGCATTCAAGAACTTGGTGTGCATTGAAGAGATTAGTGCTTTTGTATTGCAATGCATTTAAAAAACTTGTGCATTGAAGAGACAAGTGATTTTACATTACAATGCATTTACGAATTTATGCAATTGAAGAGATTAAGTGCTTTTGTATTCCAATGCATACAAAACTCGTTGTGCATTGAAGAGATAAGTGCTTTTGCATGCAATACTTTTAAGTAATCTTGTGCAGTGAAGAGATAAGTGCCTTTGCATGCAATACTTTTAAGTAATCTTGTTTATTGAAGAGACACGTTTTTTTTGCATTGCATAAATGATTTTGCATTGCATTACATTTAAGAACTCGTTGTGCATTGAATAGATTATTGCTTTTGCATGCAATTCTTTTAGAATCTTTGAGCATTGAAAAGACAAGTGATTTTGCATTGCATTCAAGAACTCGTTGTGCATTGAAGAGATTAGTGCTTTTGCATTGCAATGCATGCAACATCCACTATGCATCGAATAGATTAGTGCGTTTGTATTGCATTGCATTAATAATCTTTTTTGCATTGAAGTGACAAGTGATTTTGCATTACAATGCATACACGAACTCGTGCATTGAATAGCTAAATACTTTTGCATTGCAATTCATACAAAACTCATTGTGCATTGATGAGATTAGTGTGTTTGCATTGCAGTGCATTAAGAACTCGTTCTGCATTAAAGAGATGGATAAGTGCTGTTGCATTGCAATAAATATACGAACTTGTGCATTGAAGTGATAAGTGATTTCAAATTGCATTGCATTCGGTGTGAATTGAAGAGATTAGTGCTTTTGCATTGCAATGCATAAAAAACTCATTATGCATTGAATGGATTAGTGCTTTTGCATTGCAATGCATAAAAAACTCATTATGCATTGAATAGATTAGTGCGTTTGGATTGCATTGCATAAAAAACTCATTATGCATTGAATAGATTAGTGCGTTTGGATTGCATTGCATTAAAATATTTTTGTACATTGAAGAAATTAGTGCTTTTGCATTGCAATGCATAAAAGAAAATGTTGTGCATTGAAGAGAAAACGTGTATTTGTATTGCATTAAATTCAAGAACTCGTTGTGCATTGAAAAGATAAGTGCTTTTGAATTGCATTGCATTCAGGAACTCGGTGTGCATTGAATAGATTATTGCTTTTGAATGCAATGCTTTTAAGAAATATTTGTGCATTGGAAAGACAAGTGATTTTTTGCATTGCATTGCATTCAAGAACTCGGTGTGCATTGAAGAGATTAGTGCTTTTGCATTGCAATGCATTCAAGAACTCGGTGTGCATTGTTGAGACAAGTGATTTTACATTATAATGCATATAGGAACTTATTCGTGTTCTTGAATTCTTGAATGCAATGCAAAGCATAAGCACTTGTCTCTTCAATGCACAAAGATTCCTTAAAGCATTGTAATGCAAAAGCACTTATCTCTTCAATGCAAACAGAGTTTTTCCAATGCAATGCAAAATCACTTGTCTCTTCAATTTACATGTTCGTATACGCATTGCAATACAAAATCACTAATTTCTTCAATGCACAAACATATTTTTAATGCAATGGAATCGTTTAATGCAATCTATTGAATGCATAATGAGTTTTGTACGCATTGCAATGCAAAAGCACTAATCTCTTCAATTCACACCGATTGCAATGCAAAATCACTTATCTATTTAATGCACAACGAATTTTGAATGCATTGCAATACAAAAGTACTTATTTCTTTAATGCACAACGAGTTTTGTATGCAATGCAATGAAACTTCACCTGTCCCTCAGTGCAAACTGAGTTGAATGCAATGCAATGGATAAGCACTTGTCTCTCGATGCACAAAGCATTGCATGCAACAGCAATAATCTATTCAATGCAAAAATATTTCTTATATGCATTGTAATGCAAAAGCACTAATCTCTTCAATGCAAACAGAGTTCTTATATGCAATTTAATGCAAAATCACTTGTCGCTTCAATGCAAAACAGGTTCTCATACGCATTGCGATGCAAAATCACTAATTTCTTCAATGAAAACAATATATTTGTAATGCAATGCAATCGTTTAATGCACTAATCTATTCAATGCATAATGAGTTTTGTATGCATTGCAATGCAAAAGCACTAATCTCTTCAATGCACACCGAGTTCTTAAATACAATGCAATAAAAAATCGCTTGTCTCAACAATGCACACCGAGTTCTTGAATGCAATGCAATGCAAAAGCACTTTTCTCTTCAATGCACAAAGATTTCTTAATATTATTGCATGCAAAAGCACTAATCTCTTCAATGCACAACATTTTATTTTATGCATTGCAATGCAAAAGCACTCATTTCTTCAATGCACAAAAATATTTTTAATGCAATGCAATCCAAACGCACTAATCTATTCAATGCATAATGAGTTTTGAATGCAGTGCAATGCAAAATCACTTATCTCTTTAATGCACAACGAGTTTTGAATGCATTGCAATGCAAAAGTAATTATTTCTATAATGCACTAAAATTAGTTTTTTATGCAATGCAATGAAACTTCACTTGTCCCTCAATGCACACTGATTTCTTGAACGCAATGCAATGCAAAATCACTTATGCAATGCAAAAAACGTGTCGCTTCAATGCACAAAGATTACTTAAAATCCTTGCATGCACAAGCACTCTTCTCTTTAATGCACAAAGATTTTTTTTAAAAAGATTGCATGCAAAAGCTTGAATGCAATGCAAAATCACTTGTCTTTTTAATGCACAACAAGTTCTTATATGAAATGCAATGCACCAGAACTAATCTCTTCAATGCACAAGTTTTTTAGTGCAATGCAATGTAAATGCACCAATCTATTCACAACACGTTCTTAAATAGATTACAAAACAAAAACACTAATGTCTTTAATGCACAATGAGTTTTGTATGCATTGCAATGCAAAAGCACTAATCTCTGCAATGCATACCGAATTATTGAATGCAATGCATAAGCATTTCAATACACAAAGATTCCTAAAAGCATTGCAATGCAAAAGCACTAACCTCTTCAATGCAAACAGAGTTTTTCAATGCAATACAAAATCACTTGTCTCTTCAATGCACATGTTCTTATACGCATTGCAATGCAAAATCACTTATCTCTTTAATGCACAACGAGTTTTGAATGCATTGGAATGCAAAAGTACTTATTTATTTAATGCACAACGAGTTTTGTATGCAATGCAATGAAACTTTACTTGTCCCTCAATGCAAACTGAGTTCTTTAATGCAATGCAATGGATAAGCACTTGTCTCTCGATGCACAAATGTTTCTTAAAAGTATTGCATGCAACAGCATTACAATGCATATAAGAAATATTTTTGCATTGAATAGATGCACAAAGATTTCTCAAATGCATTGTAATGCAAAAACACTAATCTCTTCAATGCACAAAGATTTCTTAAAAGTATTGCATGCAAAAGCACTAATTTCTTCAATGCACAAAAATATTTTTAATGCAATGCAATCCAAACGCACTAATCTATTCAATGCATAATGAGTTTTGAATGCATTGCAATGCAAACACTCTAACCTCTTCAATTCACACCGATTGCAATGCAAAATCACTTATCTCTTTAATGCACACCGAGTTCTTGAATGCAATGCAATACAAAATTAATCTGTTAAATGCACATTTTATTTTATGCATTTTAATGCAAAATCACTCATTTCTTCAATATACAAAATATTTGTAATGCAATGCAATCCAAACGCACTAATCTATTCAATGTATAATAAGTGTTGTATGCAGTAAAATGCAAACACACTAATCTCTTCAATTCACACCGAATGCAAATCAATTTAAAATATCTTGTCTCTTCAATGCACAAAGATTTCTCAAAAGCATTGTATTCAAAAGCAATAATCAATTCAATAAATAATCTGTTTTATAAACATTGCAATGCAAAAGCACTAATCTCTTCAATGCACAACGAGTTCTTGAATGAAATCCAATGAAAACCACGAGTTCTTGAATGAAATCCAATGAAAGCACTTGTCTCTTCAATGCACAAAGATTCCTAAAAGCATTGTAATGCAAAAGCACTAATCTCTTTCATGCACGAGTTTTGAATGCATTGTAATGCAAAAGTACTTATTTCTTTAATGCACAACGAGTTTTGTATGCAATGCAATGAAACCACTTGTCCCTCAATGTAAACTGAGTTCTTTAATGCAATGCAATGGATAAGCACTTGTCTTTCAATGCACAAATATTTCTTAAAAGCATTGCATGCAAAAGCAATAATCTCTTCAATGCACACCGAGTTCTTGAATGCAATGCAATGCAAAATCACTTGTCTTTTCAATGCACAAGTTTTGTATGCATGCAAAAGCACTAATGTATTTAATGCACAATGAGATTTGTATGCATTGCAATGCAAAAGCACTAATCTCTTCAATGCACACCGAGTTCTTGAATGCAATGGATATTGAATGCAATGGATATAAAAGTTCTAAAAAAGGTTTTTTTTAACTTGCACTTGTCTCTCAATGCACAAATATTTCTTAAAAGAATTGCATGCAATAATCTATTCAATGCACGACGAGTTCTTGAATGTACTGCAATTCAAAAGCACATATCTTTTCAATGCACGAGTTCTTGAATGTAATGCAATGCAAATGCATAATCTCTTTAATGCACAAAGATTTCTTATATGCATTGTAATGCAAAACCAATTGCCTCTTCAATGCACAACATTTTCTTTTATTCATTGCAATGCAAAAGCACTAATTTCTTCAATTCACAAAATGCAATGCAATTTAAAATCACAACGATTCTAGTATGCAATGCAATTCAAAAACACTTATCTTTTCAATGCACAAAGATTTATTATATGTATTGTAATGCAAAAGCAACTTTATCTTCGATGAACATCAAGTTCTTGTATGATTGCAATGCAATGCGAAAGCAAATATGTTTTTTTATCTCTTTAATACAGAAGTTCTTGCCTCAATGTCGTCAAATGAACAACACGTTTGGTAAGTTCTCTTTTCAATACACAACAGAACAAGCTGATTTCTTGTATGTAATGCAACAGTACACATGTTGTGCATTAAAATAGATGGTGTAGCTTGTCTAGGTTAGGTGGCCATCTTTGACAAACTAACATATTTTTGGCCAAGAGTCCATAAATATTAACGTTCTCATTCAATTCCCATCATATTCCCATTACTAGCCAAAAGTTCCACTAAAAGTTTTTGAGATTTTTAAAAAAAAATTTTTTTTTACATGTGATGGCTTTCCAGAAGTCCCATATTTGACCTACTTAACATATTTTTGGTCCAAGAGTCCTTGAACAATAACTTACTATATATACTCATACACTTCTCTTCGGATTCCCATTACCAGCCAAAAGTTCCACAAAAGGTTTTTAAAGTATTTATTTATTTTTTCATGTTATGGCTGTACAGAAGTCCATATTTGACCTACTAGCAAATTTTGGCCCAAGAGTCCTTGAAAACCAACTTACTATACACACTCATTGACTTCCCTTCTAATTCCAACTGCAAGCCAAAAGTTCTACAAAAGGTTTTTTAAATTATTATTATTTTTTTAATTTATTTTTTTAATATCATGGCTGTAGACTACAGAAGTCCATATTTGACCTACTGAACATATTTTTTGCCCAAGAGTCCAAAAACACTAAATTACAATACACACTCATTGACTTATCTTCTCATTCCCATTACTAGCCAAATGTTCTAAAAAAAATTTTTTAAGGTTTTTTTTTTTTTTTTTTTTTTTTTGATATGGTGGCGGTAGCCTATAGAAGTCCATATTTGACCTACTGAACATATTTTTGGCCCAAGAGTCCTTAAACGCTAACTTACTGAACACACTCATTGACTTATCTTCTCATGCCCATTACTAGCCAAAAGTTCCACAAAAGTTTTTTTACAATGTTTTTGTTAGTTTTTTTTTTTTTTTTTACATATTATGGCTGTAGCCTACAGAAGTCCATATTTGACCTACTGAACATAATTTTGGCCCAAGAGTCATTAAACACTAACTTACTAAAAACTCATTGACTTCCCTTCTGATTCCAACTACAAGCCAAAAGTTCAACAAAAGGTTTTTAAAAAATTTTTTTTATTAATTTTTTACATATTATGGCTGTAGCCTACAGAAGTCCACATTTGACCTACTGAACATATTTTTGGCCCAAGAGTCCTTAAACACTCACTTACTATATATACTCATTGACTTCCCTTCTGAATCCAAATGCTAGCCAAAAGTTCCACAAAAGTTTATTTACAATTTTTTTTTTTACATATTATGGCTGTAGCCTACAGAAGTCCATATTTGACCTACTGAACATATTTTTGGCCCAAGAGTCATTAAACACTAACTTACTAAAAACTCATTGACTTCCCTTCTGATTCCAACTACAAGCCAAAAGTTCAACAAAAGGTTTTTAAATTTTTTTGTATTTTTTTTGTAATACTTTTTTTTTTTACATATTATGGCTGTAGCCTACAGAAGTCCAATTTGACCTACTGAACATATTTTTGCCAAAAGTTCAACAAAAGGTTTTTACAATTTTTTTTAATTTTTTTTTTTAATTTTTTTTACATATTATGGCTGTAGCCTACAGAAGTCCAATTTGACCTACTGAAAATATTTTTGGCCCAAGAGTCCTTAAACACTAAATTACCATACACACTCATTGACTTATCTTCTCATGCCCATTACTAGCCAAAAGTTCCACAAAAGTTTTGTTACAATGTTTTTTTTAGTTTTTTTTTTTTTTACATATTATGGCTGTAGCCTACAGAAGTCCAATTTGACCTACTGAACATGTTTTTGGCCCAAGAGTCCTTAAAACACTAAATTACCATACACACTCATTGACTTATCTTCTCATGCCCATTACTAGCCAAAAGTTCCACAAAAGTTTTTTTTCAATTTTTTTTTTTTTTAAACATATTATGGCTGTAGCCTGCAGAAGTCCATATTTGACCTACTGAACATATTTTTGCCAAAAGTTCCACAAAAAATTTTTTCAATGTTATTTTATTTATTTTTATTTTTTTTTTTTTACATATTATGGCTGTAGCCTACAGAAGTCCACATTTGACCTACTGAACATATTTTTGGCCCAAGAGTCACTAAACACTCACTTACTATATATACTCATTGACTTCCCTTCTGATTCCAAATGCTAGCCAAAAGTTCCACAAAAGTTTTTTTACAACTTTTTTTTTAATTTTTTTTTTAACATGTTATGGCTGTACAGAAGTCCATATTTGACCTACTGAACATATTTTTGGCCCAAGAGTCCTTGAACACCAACTTCCTATACACACTCATTGACTTCCCTTCTAATTCCAACTGCAAGCCAAAAGTTCTACAAAAGGTTTTTTAAATTATTATTATTTTTTTAATTTATTTTTTTAATATTATGGCTGTAGCCTACAGAAGTCCACATTTGACCTACTGAACATATTTTTGGCCCAAGAGTCATTCAACACTAACTTAATAAAGACACTCATTGACTTCCCTTCTGATTCCAACTACAAGCCAAAAGTTCAACAAAAGGTTTTTACAATTTTTATTTATTTATTTATTTATTTATTTTTACATATTATGGCTGTAGCCTACTGAAGTCCAATTTGACCTACTGAACATGTTTTTGGCCCAAGAGTCCTTAAAACACTAAATTACCATACACACTCATTGAATTATCTTCTCATGCCCATTACTAGCCAAAAGTTCCACAAAAGTTTTTTTTAAAAAAATTTTTAAATTTTTTTTTTAAACATATTATGGCTGTAGCCTGCAGAAGTCCATATTTGACCTACTGAACATTGGCCCAAGATTCATTCAACACTAACTTAATAAAGACACTCATTGACTTCCCTTCTGATTCCAACTACAAGCAAAAAGTTCAACAAAAGGTTTTGACAAATTTTTAAAAAAATTTTAATAATTGTTTTTACATATTATGGCTGTAGCCTACAGAAGTCCAATTTGACCTACTGAACATATTTTTGGCCCAAGAATCCTTAAACACTAAATTACCATACACACTCATTGACTTATCTTCTCATGCCCATTACTAGCCAAAAGTTCCACAAAAGTTTTTTTTACAATGTTTTTTTTAGTTTTTTTTTTTTTTTTTTACATATTATGGCTGTAGCCTACAGAAGTCCATATTTGACCTACTGAACATATTTTTGGCCCAAGAGTCCTTAAACACTAAATTACCATACACACTCATTGACTTATCTTCTCATGCCCATTACTAGCCAAAAGTTCCACAAAAGTTTTTTTACAATGTTTTTTATTTTTTTTTTTTATTTTTTTTTTTTACATATTATGGCTGTAGCCTACAGAAGTCCAATTTGACCTACTGAACATGTTTTTGGCCCAAGAGTCCTTAAAACACTAAATTACCATACACACTCATTGAATTATCTTCTCATGCCCATTACTAGCCAAAAGTTCCACAAAAGTTTTTTTTCAATTATTTTTTTTTTTTTGTAATACTTTTTTTTTTACATATTATGGCTGTAGCCTACAGAAGTCCACATTTGACCTACTGAACATATTTTTGGCCCAAGAGTCCTTAAACACTCACTTACTATATATACTCATTGACTTCCCTTCTGAATCCAAATGCTAGCCAAAAGTTTATTTACAATTTTTTTTTTCACATATTATGGCTGTAGCCTGCAGAAGTCCATATTTGACCTACTGAACATATTTTTGGCCCAAGAGTCATTCAACACTAACTTAATAAAGACACTCATTGACTTCCCTTCTGATTCCAACTACAAGCCAAAAGTTCAACAAAAGGTTTTTAAATTTTTTTGTATTTTTTTTGTAATACTTTTTTTTTTTACATATTATGGCTGTAGCCTACAGAAGTCCAATTTGACCTACTGAACATATTTTTGCCAAAAGTTCAACAAAAGGTTTTTACAATTTTTTTTAATTTTTTTTTTTAATTTTTTTTACATATTATGGCTGTAGCCTACAGAAGTCCAATTTGACCTACTGAAAATATTTTTGGCCCAAGAGTCCTTAAACACTAAATTACCATACACACTCATTGACTTATCTTCTCATGCCCATTACTAGCCAAAAGTTCCACAAAAGTTTTGTTACAATGTTTTTTTTAGTTTTTTTTTTTTTTTACATATTATGGCTGTAGCCTACAGAAGTCCATATTTGACCTACTGAACATATTTTTGGCCCAAGAGTCATTAAACACTAACTTACTAAACACTCATTGACTTCCCTTCTGATTCCAACTACAAGCCAAAAGTTCAACAAAAGGTTTTTACAATATTTTTTTTTTTTTTTTTTTTTTTTTTACATATTATGGCTGTAGCCTACAGAAGTCCAATTTGACCTACTGAACATGTTTTTGGCCCAAGAGTCCTTAAAACACTAAATTACCATACACACTCATTGAATTATCTTCTCATGCCCATTACTAGCCAAAAGTTCCACAAAAGTTTTTTTTCAAATTTTTTTTTTTTTTAAACATATTATGGCTGTAGCCTGCAGAAGTCCATATTTGACCTACTGAACATATTTTTGCCAAAAGTTCCACAAAAAATTTTTTCAATGTTATTTTATTTATTAATTAATTTATTTTATTTTTTTTACATATTATGGCTGTAGCCTACAGAAGTCCACATTTGACCTACTGAACATATTTTTGGCCCAAGAGTCACTAAACACTCACTTACTATATATACTCATTGACTTCCCTTCTGATTCCAAATGCTAGCCAAAAGTTCCACAAAAGTTTTTTTTACAACTTTTTTTTTTATTTTTTTTTAACATGTTATGGCTGTACAGAAGTCCATATTTGACCTACTGAACATATTTTTGGCCCAAGAGTCCTTGAACACCAACTTCCTATACACACTCATTGACTTCCCTTCTAATTCCAACTGCAAGCCAAAAGTTCTACAAAAGGTTTTTTAAATTATTATTATTTTTTTAATTTATTTTTTTAATATTATGGCTGTAGCCTACAGAAGTCCACATTTGACCTACTGAACATATTTTTGGCCCAAGAGTCATTCAACACTAACTTAATAAAGACACTCATTGACTTCCCTTCTGATTCCAACTACAAGCCAAAAGTTCAACAAAAGGTTTTTACAATTTTTTTTTTTTTTTTTTTTTTTTTTTTTTTTTTTACATATTATGGCTGTAGCCTACTGAAGTCCAATTTGACCTACTGAACATGTTTTTGGCCCAAGAGTCCTTAAAACACTAAATTACCATACACACTCATTGAATTATCTTCTCATGCCCATTACTAGCCAAAAGTTCCACAAAAGTTTTTTTTCAATTTTTTTTTCATTTTTTTTTTAAACATATTATGGCTGTAGCCTGCAGAAGTCCATATTTGACCTACTGAACATTGGCCCAAGATTCATTCAACACTAACTTAATAAAGACACTCATTGACTTCCCTTCTGATTCCAACTACAAGCAAAAAGTTCAACAAAAGGTTTTGACAAATTTTTAAAAAAAATTTAATAATTGTTTTTACATATTATGGCTGTAGCCTACAGAAGTCCAATTTGACCTACTGAACATATTTTTGGCCCAAGAATCCTTAAACACTAAATTACCATACACACTCATTGACTTACCATCTCATGCCCATTACTAGCCAAAAGTTCCACAAAAGTTTTTTTACAATGTTTTTTTTAGTTTTTTTTTTTTTTTTACATATTATGGCTGTAGCCTACAGAAGTCCATATTTGACCTACTGAACATATTTTTGGCCCAAGAGTCCTTAAACACTAAATTACCATACACACTCATTGACTTATCTTCTCATGCCCATTACTAGCCAAAAGTTCCACAAAAGTTTTTTTATAATGTTTTTTTTATTTTTTATTTTTTTTATTTTTTTTACATATTATGGCTGTAGCCTACAGAAGTCCAATTTGACCTACTGAACATGTTTTTGGCCCAAGAGTCCTTAAAACACTAAATTACCATACACACTCATTGAATTATCTTCTCATGCCCATTACTAGCCAAAAGTTCCACAAAAGTTTTTTTTTAATTTTTTTTTTAAATTTTTTTTTTAAACATATTATGGCTGTAGCCTGCAGAAGTCCATATTTGACCTACTGAACATATTTTTGGCCCAAGATTCATTCAACACTAACTTAATAAAGACACTCATTGACTTCCCTTCTGATTCCAACTACAAGCAAAAAGTTCAACAAAAGGTTTTGACAAATTTTTAAAAAAATTTTAATAATTGTTTTTACATATTATGGCTGTAACCTACAGAAGTCCAATTTGACCTACTGAACATATTTTTGGCCCAAGAATCCTTAAACACTAAATTACCATACACACTCATTGACTTATCTTCTCATGCCCATTACTAGCCAAAAGTTCCACAAAAGTTTTTTTACAATGTTTTTTTTTGTTTTTTTTTTTTTTTTACATATTATGGCTGTAGCCTACAGAAGTCCATATTTGACCTACTGAACATATTTTTGGCCAGAGAGTCATTAAACACTAACTTACTAAACACACTCATTGACTTCCCTTCTGATTCCAACTACAAGCCAAAAGTTCAACAAAAGGTGTTTAAATTTTTTTGTATTTTTTATGTAATACTTTTTTTTTTTTACATATTATGGCTGTAGCCTACAGAAGTCCAATTTGACCTACTGAACATATTTTTGCCAAAAGTTCAACAAAAGGTTTTTACAATTTTTTTTTTTTTTTTTTTTTTTTTTTTTTTTTTTTTACATATTATGGCTGTAGCCTACAGAAGTCCAATTTGACCTACTGAACATATTTTTGGCCCAAGAGTCCTTAAACACTAAATTACCATACACACTCATTGACTTATCTTCTCATGCCCATTACTAGCCAAAAGTTCCACAAAAGTTTTTTTACAATGTTTTTTTTATTTTTTTTTTATTTATTTTTTTTACATATTATGGCTGTAGCCTACAGAAGTCCAATTTGACCTACTGAACATGTTTTTGGCCCAAGAGTCCTTAAAACACTAAATTACCATACACACTCATTGAATTATCTTCTCATGCCCATTACTAGCCAAAAGTTCCACAAAAGTTTTTTTTCAATTTTTTTTTTTTTTGTAATACTTTTTTTTTTTTACATATTATGGCTGTAGCCTACAGAAGTCCAATTTGACCTACTGAACATATTTTTGGCCCAAGAGTCCTTAAACACTAAATTACCATACACACTCATTGAATTATCTTCTCATGCCCATTACTAGCCAAAAGTTCCACAAAAGTTTTTTTACAAAGTTTTTTTTAGTTTTTTTTTTTTTTAAGTTTTTTTTTTACATATTATGGCTGTAGCCTGCAGAAGTCCATATTTGACCTACTGAACATATTTTTGGCCCAAGATTCATTAAACACTGACTTACTAAACACACTCATTGACTTCCCTTCTGACTCCAATTACAAGCAAAAAGTTCAACAAAAGGTTTTGACAATTTTTTTAAAAAATTTTAATAATTTTTTTTACATATTATGGCTGTAGCCTACAGAAGTCCAATTTGACCTACTGAACATATTTTTGGCCCAAGAATCCTTAAACACTAAATTACCATACACACTCATTGACTTATCTTCTCATGCCCATTACTAGCCAAAAGTTCCACAAAAGTTTTTTTACAATGTTTTTTTTATTTTTTTTTTATTTTTTACATATTATGGCTGTAGCCTACAGAAGTCCATATTTGACCTACTGAACATATTTTTGGCCCAAGAGTCATTAAACACTAACTTACTAAACACTCATTGACTTCCCTTCTGATTCCAACTACAAGCCAAAAGTTCAACAAAAGGTTTTTAAATTTTTTTGTATTTTTTTTGTAATACTTTTTTTTTTATATATAATGGCTGTAGCCTACAGAAGTCCAATTTGACCTACTGAACATATTTTTGGCCCAAGAGTCCTTAAACACTAAATTACCATACACACTCATTGACTTATCTTCTCATGCCCATTACTAGCCAAAAGTTCCACCAAAGTTTTTTTACAATGTTTTTTTTAGTTTTTTTTTTTTTTTTTTTTTTTTTTTACATATTATGGCTGTAGCCTGCAGAAGTCCATATTTGACCTACTAAACATATTTTTGGCCCAAGAGTCATTAAACACTAACTTAATAAACACACTCATTGACTTTCCTTCTGATTCCAACTCCAAGCCAAAAGTTCGACAAAAGGTTTTTACAATTTATTTATTTATTTATTTTTTTAACATATTATGGCTGTAGCCTACAGAAGTCCAATTTGACCTACTGAACATGTTTTTGGCCCAAGAGTCCTTAAAACACTAAATTACCATACACACTCATTGAATTATCTTCTCATGCCCATTACTAGCCAAAAGTTCCACAAAAGTTTTTTTTCAATTTTTTTTTTTTTTTACATATTATGGCTGTAGCCTGCAGAAGTCCATATTTGACCTACTGAACATATTTTTGCCAAAAGTTCCACAAAATTTTTTTTCAATGTTATTTTATTTATTTATTTTATTTATTTATTTTTTTTTACATATTATGGCTGTAGCCTACAGAATTCCACATTTGACCTACTGAACATATTTTTGGCCCAAGAGTCACTAAACACTCACTTACTATATATACTCATTGACTTCCCTTCTGATTCCAAATGCTAGCCAAAAGTTCCACAAAAGTTTTTTTTACAACTTTTTTTTTTTTTTTTTTTTAACATGTTATGGCTGTACAGAAGTCCATATTTGACCTACTGAACATATTTTTGGCCCAAGAGTCCTTGAACACCAACTTCCTATACACACTCATTGACTTCCCTTCTAATTCCAACTGCAAGCCAAAAGTTCCACAAAAGGTTTTTTAAATTATTATTATTTTTTTAATTTATTTTTTTAATATTATGGCTGTAGCCTACAGAAGTCCACATTTGACCTACTGAACATATTTTTGGCCCAAGAGTCATTCAACACTAACTTAATAAAGACACTCATTGACTTCCCTTCTGATTCCAACTACAAGCCAAAAGTTCAACAAAAGGTTTTTACAATTTTTTTTATTTATTTATTTATTTTTTTTACATATTATGGCTGTAGCCTACAGAAGTCCAATTTGACCTACTGAACATGTTTTTGGCCCAAGAGTCCTTAAAACACTAAATTACCATACACACTCATTGAATTATCTTCTCATGCCCATTACTAGCCAAAAGTTCCACAAAAGTTTTTTTTTTATTTTTTTTTAAAAAATTTTTTTTAAACATATTATGGCTGTAGCCTGCAGAAGTCCATATTTGACCTACTGAACATATTTTTGGCCCAAGATTCATTCAACACTAACTTAATAAAGACACTCATTGACTTCCCTTCTGATTCCAACTACAAGCAAAAAGTTCAACAAAAGGTTTTGACAAATTTTTAAAAAAAATTTAATAATTGTTTTTACATATTATGGCTGTAACCTACAGAAGTCCAATTTGACCTACTGAACATATTTTTGGCCCAAGAATCCTTAAACACTAAATTACCATACACACTCATTGACTTATCTTCTCATGCCCATTACTAGCCAAAAGTTCCACAAAAGTTTTTTTACAATGTTTTTTTTAGTTTTTTTTTTTTTTTTACATATTATGGCTGTAGCCTACAGAAGTCCATATTTGACCTACTGAACATATTTTTGGCCAGAGAGTCATTAAACACTAACTTACTAAACACACTCATTGACTTCCCTTCTGATTCCAACTACAAGCCAAAAGTTCAACAAAAGGTGTTTAAATTTTTTTGTATTTTTTATGTAATACTTTTTTTTTTTAACATATTATGGCTGTAGCCTACAGAAGTCCAATTTGACCTACTGAACATATTTTTGCCAAAAGTTCAACAAAAGGTTTTTACAATTTTTTTTTTTTTTTTTTTTTTTTTTTTTTTTTTACATATTATGGCTGTAGCCTACAGAAGTCCAATTTGACCTACTGAACATATTTTTGGCCCAAGAGTCCTTAAACACTAAATTACCATACACACTCATTGACTTATCTTCTCATGCCCATTACTAGCCAAAAGTTCCACAAAAGTTTTTTTACAATGTTTTTTTTATTTTTTTTTTATTTATTTTTTTTACATATTATGGCTGTAGCCTACAGAAGTCCAATTTGACCTACTGAACATGTTTTTGGCCCAAGAGTCCTTAAAACACTAAATTACCATACACACTCATTGAATTATCTTCTCATGCCCATTACTAGCCAAAAGTTCCACAAAAGTTTTTTTTCAATTTTTTTTTTTTTTGTAATACTTTTTTTTTTTACATATTATGGCTGTAGCCTACAGAAGTCCAATTTGACCTACTGAACATATTTTTGGCCCAAGAGTCCTTAAACACTAAATTACCATACACACTCATTGAATTATCTTCTCATGCCCATTACTAGCCAAAAGTTCCACAAAAGTTTTTTTACAAAGTTTTTTTTAGTTTTTTTTTTTTTTAAGTTTTTTTTTTACATATTATGGCTGTAGCCTGCAGAAGTCCATATTTGACCTACTGAACATATTTTTGGCCCAAGATTCATTAAACACTGACTTACTAAACACACTCATTGACTTCCCTTCTGACTCCAATTACAAGCAAAAAGTTCAACAAAAGGTTTTGACAATTTTTTTAAAAAATTTTAATAATTTTTTTTACATATTATGGCTGTAGCCTACAGAAGTCCAATTTGACCTACTGAACATATTTTTGGCCCAAGAATCCTTAAACACTAAATTACCATACACACTCATTGACTTATCTTCTCATGCCCATTACTAGCCAAAAGTTCCACAAAAGTTTTTTTACAATGTTTTTTTTATTTTTTTTTTATTTTTTACATATTATGGCTGTAGCCTACAGAAGTCCATATTTGACCTACTGAACATATTTTTGGCCCAAGAGTCATTAAACACTAACTTACTAAACACTCATTGACTTCCCTTCTGATTCCAACTACAAGCCAAAAGTTCAACAAAAGTTTTTTTTACAATTTTTTTTTTTTTTTTACATGTTATGGCTTTACAGAAGTCCACATTTGACCTACTGAACATATTTTTGGCCCAAGAGTCCTTAAACACTAACTTAATAAACACACTCATTGACTTCCCTTCTGAATCCAAATGCTAGCCAAAAGTTCAACAAAAGATTTTTACAATTTTTTTTATTTTTATTTTTTTTACATATTATGGCTGTAGCCTACAGAAGTCCAATTTGACCTACTGAACATATTTTTGCCAAAAGTTCAACAAAAGGTTTTTACAATTTTTTTAATTTTTTTTACATGTTATGGCTGTAGCCTACAGAAGTCCAATTTGACCTACTGAAAATATTTTTGGCCCAAGAGTCCTTAAACACTAAACTACCATACACACTCATTGACTTATCTTCTCATGCCCATTACTAGCCAAAAGTTCCACAAAAGTTTTTTTACAATGTTTTTTTTAGTTTTTTTTTTTTTTTTACATATTATGGCTGTAGCCTACAGAAGTCCATATTTGACCTACTGAACATATTTTTGGCCCAAGAGTCATTAAACACTAACTTACTAAACACTCATTGACTTCCCTTCTGATTCCAACTACAAGCCAAAAGTTCAACAAAAGGTTTTTAATTTTTTTTGTATTTTTTTTGTAATACTTTTTTTTTTTTACATATTATGGCTGTAGCCTACAGAAGTCCAATTTGACCTACTGAGCATATTTTTGCCAAAAGTTCAACAAAAGGTTTTTACAATTTTTTTTTATTTATTTATTTATTTTTTTACATATTATGGCTGTAGCCTAAAGAAGTCCAATTTGACCTACTGAACATATTTTTGGCCCAAGAGTCATTAAACACTCACTTACTATATATACTCATTGACTTCCCTTCTGAATCCAAATGCTAGCCAAAAGTTCCACAAAAGTTTGTTTACAATTTTGTTTTTTTTTGCATATTATGGCTGTAGCCTGCAGAAGTCCATATTCGACCTACTGAACATATTTTTGGCCCAAGAGTAATTAAACACTAACTTAATAAACACACTCATTGACTTCCCTTCTGATTCCAACTCCAAGCCAAAAGTTCAACAAAAGGTTTTTACAATTTTTTTTTATTTTTATTTTTTTTTACATATTATGGCTGTAGCCTACAGAAGTCCAATTTGACCTACTGAACATGTTTTTGGCCCAAGAGTCCTTAAAACACTAAATTACCATACACACTCATTGAATTATCTTCTCATGCCCATTACTAGCCAAAAGTTCCACAAAAGTTTTTTTTCAATTTCTTTTTTTTTTTTTACATATTATGGCTGTAGCCTGCAGAAGTCCATATTTGACCTACTGAACATATTTTTGCCAAAAGTTCAACAAAAGGTTTTTAAATTTTTTTTCTTTTTTTTTAATACTTTTTTTTTTTACATATTATGGCTGTAGCCTACAGAAGTCCAATTTGACCTACCGAACATATTTTTGCCAAAAGTTCAACAAAAGGTTTTTACAATTTTTTTTTTTTTTTTTTTTTACATATTATGGCTGTAGCCTACAGAAGTCCAATTTGACCTACTGAACATATTTTTGGCCCAAGAGTCCTTAAACACTAAATTACCATACACACTCATTGACTTATCTTCTCATGCCCATTACTAGCCAAAAGTTCCACAAAAGTTTTTTTACAATGTTTTTTTTTTTTTTTTTTTTTTACATATTATGGCTGTAGCCTACAGAAGTCCAATTTGACCTACTGAACATGTTTTTGGCCCAAGAGTCCTTAAAACACTAAATTACCATACACACTCATTGAATTATCTTCTCATGCCCATTACTAGCCAAAAGTTCCACAAAAGTTTTTTTTCCAATTTTTTTTTATTTTTATTTTTTAAACATATTATGGCTGTAGCCTGCAGAAGTCCATATTTGACCTACTGAACATATTTTTGGCCCAAGATTCATTAAACACTGACTTACTAAACACACTCATTGACTTCCCTTCTGACTCCAATTACAAGCAAAAAGTTCAACAAAAGGTTTTGACAATTTTTAAAAAAAATTTTAATAATTTTTTTTACATATTATGGCTGTAGCCTACAGAAGTCCAATTTGACCTACTGAACATATTTTTGGCCCAAGAATCCTTAAACACTAAATTACCATACACACTCATTGACTTATCTTCTCATGCCCATTACTAGCCAAAAGTTCCACAAAAGTTTTTTTACAATGTTTTTTTTTTTTTTTTTTTTTTTTTTACATATTATGGCTGTAGCCTACAGAAGTCCATATTTGACCTACTGAACATATTTTTGGCCCAAGAGTCATTAAACACTAACTTACTAAACACTCATTGACTTCCCTTCTGATTCCAACTACAAGCCAAAAGTTCAACAAAAGTTTTTTTTACAATTTTTTTTTTTTTTTTACATTTTATGGCTTTACAGAAGTCCACATTTGACCTACTGAACATATTTTTGGCCCAAGAGTCCTTAAACACTAACTTAATAAACACACTCATTGACTTCCCTTCTGAATCCAAATGCTAGCCAAAAGTTCCACAAAAGTTTGTTTACAATTTTTTTTTTTTTTTTTACATATTAAGGCTGTAGCCTGCAGAAGTCCATATTTGACCTACTGAACATATTTTTGGCCCAAGAGTCATTAAACACTAACTTAATAAACACACTCATTGACTTCCCTTCTGATTCCAACTCCAAGCCAAAAGTTCAACAAAAGATTTTTACAATTTTTTTTTATTTTTATTTTTTTTACATATTATGGCTGTAGCCTACAGAAGTCCAATTTGACCTACTGAACATATTTTTGCCAAAAGTTCAACAAAAGGTTTTTACAATTTTTTTAATTTTTTTTTACATATTATGGCTGTAGCCTACAGAAGTCCAATTTGACCTACTGAAAATATTTTTGGCCCAAGAGTCCTTAAACACTAAACTACCATACACACTCATTGACTTATCTTCTCATGCCCATTACTAGCCAAAAGTTCCACAAAAGTTTTTTTAAAATGTTTTTTTTGGTTTTTTTTTTTTTTTACATATTATGGCTGTAGCCTACAGAAGTCCATATTTGACCTACTGAACATATTTTTGGCCCAAGAGTCATTAAACACTAACTTACTAAACACTCATTGACTTCCCTTCTGATTCCAACTACAAGCCAAAAGTTCAACAAAAGGTTTTTAAATTTTTTTGTATTTTTTTTGTAATACTTTTTTTTTTTTACATATTATGGCTGTAGCCTACAGAAGTCCAATTTGACCTACTGAGCATATTTTTGCCAAAAGTTCAACAAAAGGTTTTTACAATTTTTTTTTTATTTATTTATTTTTTTTTTTTTACATATTATGGCTGTAGCCTAAAGAAGTCCAATTTGACCTACTGAACATATTTTTGGCCCAAGAGTCCTTAAACTAAATTACCATACACACTCATTGACTTATCTTCTCATGCCCATTACTAGCCAAAAGTTCCACAAAAATTTTTTTACAATGTTTTTTTATTTTATTTTTTTTTTTTTTACATATTATGGCTGTAACCTGCAGAAGTCCATATTTGACCTACTGAAATATTTTTGGCCCAAGAGTCATTAAACACTAACTTAATAAACACACTCATTGACTTCCCTTCTGATTCCAACTCCAAGCCAAAAGTTCAACAAAAGGTTTTTACAATTTTTTTTAATTTTTATTTTTTTTTACATATTATGGCTGTAGCCTACAGAAGTCCAATTTGACCTACTGAACATGTTTTTGGCCCAAGAGTCCTTAAAACACTAAATTACCATACACACTCATTGAATTATCTTCTCATGCCCATTACTAGCCAAAAGTTCCACAAAAGTTTTTTTTCAATTTCTTTTTCTTTTTTTTACATATTATGGCTGTAGCCTGCAGAAGTCCATATTTGACCTACTGAACATATTTTTGCCAAAAGTTCAACAAAAGGTTTTTAAATTTTTTTTCTTTTTTTTTTAATACTTTTTTTTTTAACATATTATGGCTGTAGTCTACAGAAGTCCAATTTGACCTACCGAACATATTTTTGCCAAAAGTTCAACAAAAGGTTTTTACAATTTTTTTTTTTTTTTTTTTTTACATATTATGGCTGTAGCCTACAGAAGTCCAATTTGACCTACTGAACATGTTTTTGGCCCAAGAGTCCTTAAAACACTAAATTACCATACACACTCATTGAATTATCTTCTCATGCCCATTACTAGCCAAAAGTTCCACAAAAGTTTTTTTTCAATTTTTTTTTTTATTTTTTTTTTTTACATATTATGGCTGTAGCCTGCAGAAGTCCATATTTGACCTACTGAACATATTTTTGGCCTAAGATTCATTAAACACTGACTTACTAAACACACTCATTGACTTCCCTTCTGACTCCAATTACAAGCAAAAAGTTCAACAAAAGGTTTTGACAATTTTTTAAAAAATTTTTAATAATTTTTTTTACATATTATGGCTGTAGCCTACAGAAGTCCAATTTGACCTACTGAACATATTTTTGGCCCAAGAATCCTTAAACACTAAATTACCATACACACTCATT
Source organism: Gobio gobio (assembly GCF_949357685.1). Taxonomy (NCBI): domain Eukaryota; kingdom Metazoa; phylum Chordata; class Actinopteri; order Cypriniformes; family Gobionidae; genus Gobio; species Gobio gobio. The sequence goes on along the minus strand of NC_137109.1, from coordinate 13,839,472 downwards.
GACTTATCTTCTCATGCCCATTACTAGCCAAAAGTTCCACAAAAGTTTTTTTACAATGTTTTTTTTAGTTTTTTTTTTTTTTTTTTACATATTATGGCTGTAGCCTACAGAAGTCCATATTTGACCTACTGAACATATTTTTGGCCCAAGAGTCATTAAACACTAACTTACTAAACACTCATTGACTTCCCTTCTGATTCCAACTACAAGCCAAAAGTTCAACAAAAGTTTTTTTTACAATTTTTTTTTTTTTTTTACATGTTATGGCTTTACAGAAGTCCACATTTGACCTACTGAACATATTTTTGGCCCAAGAGTCCTTAAACACTAACTTAATAAACACACTCATTGACTTCCCTTCTGAATCCAAATGCTTGCCAAAAGTTCCACAAAAGTTTGTTTCCAATTTTTTTTTTTTTTTCACATATTATGGCTGTAGCCTGCAGAAGTCCATATTTGACCTACTGAACATATTTTTGGCCCAAGAGTCATTCAACACTAACTTAATAAAGACACTCATTGACTTCCCTTCTGATTCCAACTCCAAGCCAAAAGTTCAACAAAAGATTTTTACATTTTTTTTTTTTTTTTTTTTTTTTTTTACATATTATGGCTGTAGCCTGCAGAAGTCCATATTTGACCTACTGAACATATTTTTGGCCCAAGATTCATTAAACACTGACTTACTAAACACACTCATTGACTTCCCTTCTGACTCCAATTACAAGCCAAAAGTTCAACAAAAGGTTTTGACAATTTTTTTAATTTTTGTAAATATTTTTTTTTTTACATATTATGGCTGTAGCCTACAGAAGTCCAATTTGACCTACTGAACATATTTTTGGCCCAAGAATCCTTAAACACTAAATTACCATACACACTCATTGACTTATCTTCTCATGCCCATTACTAGCCAAAAGTTCCACAAAAGTTTTTTTAAAATGTTTTTTTTAGTTTTTTTTTTTTTTTTTTTACATATTATGGCTGTAGCCTACAGAAGTCCATATTTGACCTACTGAACATATTTTTGGCCCAAGAGTCATTAAACACTAACTTACTAAACACTCATTGACTTCCCTTCTGATTCCAACTACAAGCCAGAAGTTCAACAAAAGGTTTTTACAAAAAAAAAATTTTTATTAATTTTTTACATATTATGGCTGTAGCGGTCAAAAGTCCACATTTGACCTACTGAACATATTTTTGGCCCAAGAGTCCTTAAACACTCACTTACTATATATACTCATTGACTTCCCTTCTGAATCCAAATGCTAGCCAAAAGTTCCACAAAAGGTTGTTTACAATTTTTTTTTTTTTTTTTTACATATTATGGCTGTAGCCTACAGAAGTCCAATTTGACCTACTGAACATATTTTTGCCAAAAGTTCAACAAAAGGTTTTTACAATTTTTTTTTTTTTTTTTTTTTTTTACATATTATGGCTGTAGCCTACAGAAGTCCAATTTGACCTACTGAACATATTTTTGGCCCAAGAGTCATTAAACACTAACTTAATAAACACACTCATTGACTTCTCTTCTGATTCCAACTACAAGCCAAAAGTTCCACAAAAGTTTGTTTCCAATTTTTTTTTTTTTTTTTTTTTTACATTTTATGGCTCTAGCCTGCAGAAGTTCATATTTGACCTACTGAACATATTTTTGGCCCAAGAGTCATTAAACACTAACTTAATAAACACACTCATTGACTTCTCTTCTGATTCCAACTACAAGCCAAAAGTTCCACAAAAGTTTTTTTACGTTTTTTTTTTTTATTTTTTTTATTTTTTATTACATATTATGGCTGTAGCCTACAGAAGTCCATATTTGACCTACTGAACTTATTTTTGGCCCAAGAGTCATTAAACACCAACTTACTAAACACACTCATTGACTTCTCTTCTGATTCCAACTACAAGCCAAAAGTTCAACAAAAGGTTTTTAAATATATATATTTTTTTTTTTGTAATACTTTTTTTTAAACATATTATGGCTGTAGCCTACAGAAGTCCAATTTGACCTACTGAACATATTTTTGCCAAAAGTTCAACAAAAGGTTTTTACAAATTTTTTTTTTTATTAATTTTTTACATATTATGGCTGTAGCGGTCAAAAGTCCACATTTGACCTACTGAACATATTTTTGGCCCAAGAGTCCTTAAACACTCTCTTACTATATATACTCATTGACTTCCCTTCTGAATCCAAATGCCCTTCTTATCATTGACTTATATACAATTTTTTTCCCCCCACATATTATGGATGTAGCCTGCAGAAGTCCATATTTGACCTACTGAACATATTTTTGGCCCAAGAGTCATTAAACACTAACTTAATAAACACACTCATTGACTTCTCTTCTGATTCCAACTACAAGCCAAAAGTTCAACAAAAGGTTTTACAGTTTTTTTTTATTAATTAATTTTTTTTTTTTACATATTATGGCTGTAGCCTACATAAGTCCAATTTGACCTACTGAACATATTTTTGCCAAAAGTTCAACAAAAGGTTTTTACAATTTTTTTTTAATTTTTTTTAATTTTTTTTTACATATTATGGCTGTAGCCTACAGAAGTCCAATTTGACCTACTGAACATATTTTTGGCCCAAGAGTCCTTAAACACTAAATTACCATACACACTCATTGACTTATCTTCTCATGCCCATTACTAGCCAAAAGTTCCACAAAAGTTTTTTTACAATGTTTTTTTTATTAATTTTTTACATATTATGGCTGTAGCCTACAGAAGTCCACATTTGACCTACTGAACATATTTTTGGCCCAAGAGTCCTTAAACACTCACTTACTATATATACTCATTGACTTCCCTTCTGAATCCAAATGCTAGCCAAAAGTTCCACAAAAGTTTGTTTACAATTTTTTTTTTTTTTTTACATATTATGGCTGTAGCCTGCAGAAGTCCATATTTGACCTACTGAACATATTTTTGGCCCAAGAGTCATTAAACACTAACTTAATAAGCACACTCATTGAATTCCCTTCTGATTCCAACTACAAGCCAAAAGTTCAACAAAAGGTTTTTACAATTTTTTTTTTTTTTTACATATTATAGCTGTAGCCTACAGAAGTCCAATTTGACCTACTGAACATATTTTTGGCCCAAGAGTCCTTAAACACTAAATTACCATACAAACTCATTGACTTATCTTCTCATGCCCATAACTAGCCGAAAGTTCCACAAAAGTTTTTTTACAATGTTTTTTTTAGTTTTTTTTTTGACATATTATGGCTGTAGCCTGCAGAAGTCCATATTTGACCTACTGAACATATTTTTGGCCCAAGAGTCATTAAACACTAACTTACTAAACACACTAATTGACCTCCCTTCTGATTCCAACTACAAGCTAAAAGTTCAACAAAACGTTTTTAATTTTTTTTTATTTTTTTTGTAATACTTTTTTTTTTTTTACATATTATGGCTGTAGCCTACAGAAGTCCAATTTGACCTACTGAACATATTTTTGCCAAAAGTTCAACAAAAGGTTTTTACGATTTTTTTTTTTTTTTTTTTTTTTTTTTTTACATATTATGGCTGTAGCCTACAGAAGTCCAATTTGACCTACTGAACATATTTTTGGCCCAAGAGTCCTTAAACACTAAATTACCATACACACTCATTGACTTATCTTCTCATGCCCATTACTAGCCAAAAGTTCCACAAAAGTTTTTTTACAATGTTTTTTTTATTTATTTTTTATTTTATTTTTTTACATATTATGGCTGTAGCCTACAGAAGTCCAATTTGACCTACTGAACATGTTTTTGGCCCAAGAGTCCTTAAAACACTAAATTACCATACACACTCATTGAATTATCTTCTCATGCCCATTACTAGCCAAAAGTTCCACAAAAGTTTTTTTTCAATTTTTTTTTTTTTTTTGTAATACTTTTTTTTTTTACATATTATGGCTGTAGCCTACAGAAGTCCAATTTGACCTACTGAACATATTTTTGGCCCAAGAGTCCTTAAACACTAAATTACCATACACACTCATTGACTTATCTTCTCATGCCCATTACTAGCCAAAAGTTCCACAAAAGTTTTTTTACAAAGTTTTTTTTTTTTTTTTTTTTTTTTTTTTTTTTTAACATATTATGGCTGTAGCCTACAGAAGTCCAATTTGACCTACTGAACATGTTTTTGGCCCAAGAGTCCTTAAAACACTAAATTACCATACACACTCATTGAATTATCTTCTCATGCCCATTACTAGCCAAAAGTTCCACAAAAGTTTTTTTTCAATTTTTTTTTTTTTTTTTTCAATTTTTACATATTATGGCTGTAGCCTGCAGAAGTCCATATTTGACCTACTGAACATATTTTTGGCCCAAGATTCATTAAACACTGACTTACTAAACACACTCATTGACTTCCCTTCTGACTCCAATTACAAGCAAAAAGTTCAACAAAAGGTTTTGACAATTTTTTAAAAAAATTTTGATAATTTTTTTTACATATTATGGCTGTAGCCTACAGAAGTCCAATTTGACCTACTGAACATATTTTTGGCCCAAGAATCCTTAAACACTAAATTACCATACACACTCATTGACTTATCTTCTCATGCCCATTACTAGCCAAAAGTTCCACAAAAGTTTTTTTACAATGTTTTTTTTAGTTTTTTTTTTTTTTTTTACATATTATGGCTGTAGCCTACAGAAGTCCATATTTGACCTACTGAACATATTTTTGGCCCAAGAGTCATTAAACACTAACTTACTAAACACTCATTGACTTCCCTTCTGATTCCAACTACAAGCCAAAAGTTCAACAAAAGTTTTTTTTACAATTTTTTATTTTTTTTTTACATGTTATGGCTTTACAGAAGTCCACATTTGACCTACTGAACATATTTTTGGCCCAAGAGTCCTTAAACACTAACTTAATAAACACACTCATTGACTTCCCTTCTGAATCCAAATGCTTGCCAAAAGTTCCACAAAAGTTTGTTTCCAATTTTTTTTTTTTTTTTCACATATTATGGCTGTAGCCTGCAGAAGTCCATATTTGACCTACTGAACATATTTTTGGCCCAAGAGTCATTCAACACTAACTTAATAAAGACACTCATTGACTTCCCTTCTGATTCCAACTACAAGCCAAAAGTTCAACAAAAGGTTTTTACAATTTTTTTTTATTTTTTTTTTTAATTTTTTACATTTTATGGCTGTAGCCTGCAGTAGTCCATATTTGACCTACTGAACATATTTTTGGCCCAAGAGTCATTAAACACTAACTTAATAAACACACTCATTGACTTCCCTTCTGATTCCAACTCCAAGCCAAAAGTTCAACAAAAGATTTTTACATTTTTTTTTTTTTTTTTTTTTTTTTTTACATATTATGGCTGTAGCCTGCAGAAGTCCATATTTGACCTACTGAACATATTTTTGGCCCAAGATTCATTAAACACTGACTTACTAAACACACTCATTGACTTCCCTTCTGACTCCAATTACAAGCCAAAAGTTCAACAAAAGGTTTTGACAATTTTTTTAATTTTTGTAAATATTTTTTTTTTTACATATTATGGCTGTAGCCTACAGAAGTCCAATTTGACCTACTGAACATATTTTTGGCCCAAGAATCCTTAAACACTAAATTACCATACACACTCATTGACTTATCTTCTCATGCCCATTACTAGCCAAAAGTTCCACAAAAGTTTTTTTAAAATGTTTTTTTTAGTTTTTTTTTTTTTTTTTACATATTATGGCTGTAGCCTACAGAAGTCCATATTTGACCTACTGAACATATTTTTGGCCCAAGAGTCATTAAACACTAACTTACTAAACACTCATTGACTTCCCTTCTGATTCCAACTACAAGCCAGAAGTTCAACAAAAGGTTTTTACAAAAAAAATTTTTTTATCAATTTTTTACATATTATGGCTGTAGCGGTCAAAAGTCCACATTTGACCTACTGAACATATTTTTGGCCCAAGAGTCCTTAAACACTCACTTACTATATATACTCATTGACTTCCCTTCTGAATCCAAATGCTAGCCAAAAGTTCCACAAAAGGTTGTTTACAATTTATTTTTTTTTTTTTTACATATTATGGCTGTAGCCTACAGAAGTCCAATTTGACCTACTGAACATATTTTTGCCAAAAGTTCAACAAAAGGTTTTTACAATTTTTTATTTTTTATTTTTTTTTACATATTATGGCTGTAGCCTACAGAAGTCCAATTTGACCTACTGAACATATTTTTGGCCCAAGAGTCATTAAACACTAACTTAATAAACACACTCATTGACTTCTCTTCTGATTCCAACTACAAGCCAAAAGTTCCACAAAAGTTTGTTTCCAATTTTTTTTTTTTTTTTTTTTTACATTTTATGGCTCTAGCCTGCAGAAGTTCATATTTGACCTACTGAACATATTTTTGGCCCAAGAGTCATTAAACACTAACTTAATAAACACACTCATTGACTTCTCTTCTGATTCCAACTACAAGCCAAAAGTTCCACAAAAGTTTTTTTACGTTTTTTTTTTTTATTTTTTTTATTTTTTATTACATATTATGGCTGTAGCCTACAGAAGTCCATATTTGACCTACTGAACTTATTTTTGGCCCAAGAGTCATTAAACACCAACTTACTAAACACACTCATTGACTTCTCTTCTGATTCCAACTACAAGCCAAAAGTTCAACAAAAGGTTTTTAAATATATATATTTTTTTTTTTGTAATACTTTTTTTTAAACATATTATGGCTGTAGCCTACAGAAGTCCAATTTGACCTACTGAACATATTTTTGCCAAAAGTTCAACAAAAGGTTTTTACAAATTTTTTTATTTATTAATTTTTTACATATTATGGCTGTAGCGGTCAAAAGTCCACATTTGACCTACTGAACATATTTTTGGCCCAAGAGTCCTTAAACACTCTCTTACTATATATACTCATTGACTTCCCTTCTGAATCCAAATGCCCTTCTTATCATTGACTTATATACAATTTTTTTCCCCCCACATATTATGGATGTAGCCTGCAGAAGTCCATATTTGACCTACTGAACATATTTTTGGCCCAAGAGTCATTAAACACTAACTTAATAAACACACTCATTGACTTCTCTTCTGATTCCAACTACAAGCCAAAAGTTCAACAAAAGGTTTTACAGTTTTTTTTTATTAATTAATTATTTTTTTTTACATATTATGGCTGTAGCCTACATAAGTCCAATTTGACCTACTGAACATATTTTTGCCAAAAGTTCAACAAAAGGTTTTTACAATTTTTTTTAAATTTTTTTTAATTTTTTTTTACATATTATGGCTGTAGCCTACAGAAGTCCAATTTGACCTACTGAACATATTTTTGGCCCAAGAGTCCTTAAACACTAAATTACCATACACACTCATTGACTTATCTTCTCATGCCCATTACTAGCCAAAAGTTCCACAAAAGTTTTTTTACAATGTTTTTTTTATTAATTTTTTACATATTATGGCTGTAGCCTACAGAAGTCCACATTTGACCTACTGAACATATTTTTGGCCCAAGAGTCCTTAAACACTCACTTACTATATATACTCATTGACTTCCCTTCTGAATCCAAATGCTAGCCAAAAGTTCCACAAAAGTTTGTTTACAATTTTTTTTTTTTTTTTTACATATTATGGCTGTAGCCTGCAGAAGTCCATATTTGACCTACTGAACATATTTTTGGCCCAAGAGTCATTAAACACTAACTTAATAAGCACACTCATTGAATTCCCTTCTGATTCCAACTACAAGCCAAAAGTTCAACAAAAGGTTTTTACAATTTTTTTTTTTTTTACATATTATAGCTGTAGCCTACAGAAGTCCAATTTGACCTACTGAACATATTTTTGGCCCAAGAGTCCTTAAACACTAAATTACCATACAAACTCATTGACTTATCTTCTCATGCCCATAACTAGCCGAAAGTTCCACAAAAGTTTTTTTACAATGTTTTTTTTAGTTTTTTTTTTGACATATTATGGCTGTAGCCTGCAGAAGTCCATATTTGACCTACTGAACATATTTTTGGCCCAAGAGTCATTAAACACTAACTTACTAAACACACTAATTGACCTCCCTTCTGATTCCAACTACAAGCTAAAAGTTCAACAAAACGTTTTTATTTTTTTTTTATTTTTTTTGTAATACTTTTTTTTTTTTTTACATATTATGGCTGTAGCCTACAGAAGTCCAATTTGACCTACTGAACATATTTTTGGCCCAAGAGTCCTTAAACACTAAATTACCATACACACTCATTGACTTATCTTCTCATGCCCATTACTAGCCAAAAGTTCCACAAAAGTTTTTTTACAATGTTTTTTTTTATTTATTTATTTATTTATTTATTTTTTTACATATTATGGCTGTAGCGTACAGAAGTCCATATTTGACCTGCTGAACATATTTTTGGCCCAAGAGTCATTAAACAATAACTTACTAAACACACTCATTGACTTCCCTTCTGATTCCAACAACAAGCCAGAAGTTCAACAAAAGGTTTTTACAAAAAAAATTTTTTATAAATTTTTTACATATTATGGCTGTAGCGGTCAAAAGTCCACATTTGACCTACTGAACATATTTTTGGCCCAAGAGTCCTTAAACACTCTCTTACTATATATACTCATTGACTTCCCTTCTGAATCCAAATGCTAGCCAAAAGTTCCACAAAAGTTTGTTTACAATTTTTTTTTTTTTGACATATTATGGCTGTAGCCTGCAGAAGTCCATATTTGACCTACTGAACATATTTTTGGCCCAAGAGTCATTAAACACTAACTTAATAAACACACTCATTGACTTCCCTTCTGATTCCAACTATAAGCCAAAAGTTCAACAAAAGGTTTTTACAATTTTTCTTTATTTTTTTTTATTTTATTTTTTTTACATATTATGGCTGTAGCCTACAGAAGTCCAATTTGACCTACTGAACATATTTTTGCCAAAAGTTCAACAAAAGGTTTTTACAATTTTTTTTTTTTTTTTTACATATTATGGCTGTAGCCTACAGAAGTCCAATTTGACCTACTGAACATGTTTTTGGCCCAAGAGTCCTTAAAACACTAAATTACCATGCACACTCATTGAATTATCTTCTCATGCCCATTACTAGCCAAAAGTTCCACAAAAGTTTTTTTTCAATTTTTTTTTGTTTTTTTTGTTTTTTGAAACATATTATGGCTGTAGCCTGCAGAAGTCCATATTTGACCTACTGAACATATTTTTGGCCCAAGAGTCAATAAACACTAACTTACTAAACACACTCATTGACTTCCCTTCTGACTCCAACTACAAGCCAGAAGTTCAACAAAAGGTTTTTACAAAAGATTTTTTTTATTAATTTTGTACATATTATGGCTGTAGCCTACAGAAGTCCACATTTGACCTACTGAACATATTTTTTGCCCAAGAGCCCTTAAACACTCACTTACTATATATACTCATTGACTTCCCTTCTGAATCCAAATGCTATCCAAAATTTCCACAAAAGTTTTGTTACAATTTTTTTTTTTTTTTTTTACATATTATGGCTGTAGCCTACAGAAGTCCAATTTGACCTACTGAACATGTTTTTGGCCCAAGAGTCCTTAAACACTAAATTACCATACACACTCATTGAATTATCTTCTCATGCCCATTACTAGCCAAAAGTTCCACAAAAGTTTTTTTACAATGTTTTTTTAGTTTTTTTTTTTTTACATATTATGGCTTGTAGCCTACAGAAGTCCATATTTGACCTACTGAACACAATTTTGGCTCAAGAGTCATTAAACACTAACTTACTAAACACACTCATTGACTTCCCTTCTGATTCCAACTACAAGCCAAAAGTTCAACAAAAGGTTTTTAAATTTAAAAAAAAAAAATTGTAATACTTTTTTTTTTACATATTATGGCTGTAGCCTACAGAAGTCCAATTTGACCTACTGAACATATTTTTGCGAAAAGTTCAACAAAAGGTTTCTACAAATTTTTTTTTTTTTTTGTACATATTATGGCTGTAGCCTACAGAAGTCCAATTTGACCTACTGAACATATTTTTGGCCCAAGAGTCCTTAAACACTAAATTACCATACACACTCATTGACTTATCTTCTCATGCCCATTACTAGCCAAAAGTTCCACAAAAGTTTTTTTACAATGTTTTTTGAGTTTTTTTTTTTTTTTACATATTATGGCTTGTAGCCTACAGAAGTCCATTTTTGACCTACTGAACACAATTTTGGCCCAAGAGTCATTAAACACTAACTTACTAAACACACTCATTGACTTCCCTTCTGATTCCAACTACAAGCCAAAAGTTCAACAAAAGGTTTTTAAATTTTTAAAAAAAAAATTGTAATACTTTTTTTTTTTTTACACATATTATGGCTGTAGCCTGCAGAAGTCCATATTTGACCTACTGAACATATTTTTGGCCCAAGAGTCCTTAAACACTAACTTACTAAACACACTCATTGACTTCCCTTCTGATTCCAACTACAAGCCAAAAGTTCAACAAAAGGTTTTTACAAAAAAAAAATGTTTTGAATTAATTTTTTACATATTATGGCTGTAGCCTACAGAAGTCCATATTTGACTTACTGAACATATTTTTGGCCCAAGAGTCATTAAACACTAACTTACTAAACACACTCTGTGTATATCACACCTTCTGATTCCAACTACAAGCCAAAAGTTCAACAAAAGGTTTTTTATTATTATTTTTTTTTTTTGTAATATTTTTTTTTTACATTATCTTCATTTACATTATGACTTATCTTCTCATGCCCATTACTAGCCGAATGTTCCACAATAGTTTTTTTACAATGTTTTTTTTAGTTTTTTTTTAGTTTTTTTTACATATTATGGCTGTAGCCATCAGAAGTCCATATTTGACCTACTGAACATATTTTTGGCCCAAGAGTCATTAAACACTAACTTACTAAACACACTCTGTGTATATCACACCTTCTGATTCCAACTACAAGCCAAAATTTCAACAAAAGGTTTTAAATTTTTTTAATTTTTTTTGTAATATTTTTTTTTTACATATTATGGCTGTAGCCTACAGAAGTCCAATTTGACCTACTGAAAATATTTTTGGCCCAAGAGTCCTTAAACACTAAATTACCATACACACTCATTGACTTATCTTCTCATGCCCATTACTAGCCAAAAGTTCCACAAAAGTTTTTTTACAATGTTTTTTTTATTATTTTTTTCTTTTTTACATATTATGGCTGTAGCCTACAGAAGTCCATAGTTGACCTACTGAACATATTTTTGGCCCAAGAGTCATTAAACACTAACTTACTAAACACACTCATTGACTTCCCTTCTGATTCCAACTACAAGCCAAAAGTTCAACAAAAGGTTTTTAAATTTTTTATTTTTTTTTACATATTATGGCTGTAGCCTACAGAAGTCCAATTTGACCTACTGAACATGTTTTTGGCCCAAGAGTCCTTAAACACTAAATTACCATACACACTCATTGAATTATCTTCTCATGCCCATTACTAGCCAAAAGTTCCACAAAAGTTTTTTTACAATGTTTTTTTAGTTTTTTTTTTTTTTTACATATTATGGCTTGTAGCCTACAGAAGTCCATATTTGACCTACTGAACACAATTTTGGCTCAAGAGTCATTAAACACTAACTTACTAAACACACTCATTGACTTCCCTTCTGATTCCAACTACAAGCCAAAAGTTCAACAAAAGGTTTTTAAATTTAAAAAAAAAAAAATTGTAATACTTTTTTTTTTACATATTATGGCTGTAGCCTACAGAAGTCCAATTTGACCTACTGAACATATTTTTGGCCCAAGAGTCCTTAAACACTAAATTACCATACACACTCATTGACTTATCTTCTGATTCCAACTACAAGCCAGAAGTTCAACAAAAGGTTTTTAAATTTTTAAAAAAAAATTTGTAATACTTTTATTTTTTTAACATATTATGGCTCTAGCCTACAGAAGTCCAATTTGACCTACTGAACATATTTTTGCCAAAAGTTCAACAAAAGGTTTTTACAATTTTTTTTTATTTATTTATTTTTTTTTTTTTACATATTATGGCTGTAACCTACAGAAGTCCAATTTGACCTACTGAACATATTTTTGCCAAAAGTTCAACAAAAGGTTTTTACAATTTTTTTTTTTTTTTTTTTTTTTTTTCTACATATTATGGTTGTAGCCTACAGAAGTCCAATTTGACCTACTGAACATATTTTTGGCCCAAGAGTCCTTAAACACTAAATTACCATACACACTCATTGACTTATCTTCTCATGCCCATTACTAGCCAAAAGTTCCACAAAAGTTTTTTTACAAGGTTTTTTGAGTTTTTTTTTTTTTTACATATTATGGCTTGTAGCCTACAGAAGTCCATTTTTGACCTACTGAACACAATTTTGGCCCAAGAGTCATTAAACACTAACTTACTAAACACACTCATTGACTTCCCTTCTGATTCCAACTACAAGCCGGAAGTTCAACAAAAGGTTTTTAAATTTAAAAAAAAAAATTTGTAATACTTTTTTTTTTTTACATATTATGGCTGTAGCCTACAGAAGTCCAATTTGACCTACTGAACATATTTTTGCCAAAAGTTCAACAAAAGGTTTTTACAATTTTTTTTTATTTTTTTTTATTTTTTTTTACTTATTATGGCTGTAACCTACAGAAGTCCAATTTGACCTACTGAACATATTTTTGCCAAAAGTTCAACAAAAGGTTTTTACATTTTTTTTTTTTTTTTTTTACATATTATGGCTGTAGCCTACAGAAGTCCAATTTGACCTACTGAACATATTTTTGGCCCAAGAGTCCTTAAACACTAAATTACCATACACACTCATTGACTTCCCTTCTGATTCCAACTACAAGCCAAAAGTTCAACAAAAGGTTTTTAAATTTTTTAAAAAAAATTTGTAATACTTTTTTTTTTTTACATATTATGGCTGTAGCCTACAGAAGTCCAATTTGACCTACTGAACATATTTTTGGCCCAAGAGTCCTTAAACACTAAATTACCATACACACTCATTGACTTATCTTCTGATTCCAACTACAAGCCAGAAGTTCAACAAAAGGTTTTTACATTTTTAAAATTTTGTTTGTAATACTTTTTTTTTTTTTTTTACATATTATGGCTGTAGCCTACAGAAGTCCAATTTGACCTACTGAACATATTTTTGCCAAAAGTTCCACAAAAGTTTTTTTACAATGTTTTTTTAGTTTTTTTTTTTTTTTACATATTATGGCTTGTAGCCTACAGAAGTCCATATTTGACCTACTGAACACAATTTAGGCTCAAGAGTCATTAAACACTAACTTACTAAACACACTCATTGACTTCCCTTCTGATTCCAACTACAAGCCAAAAGTTCAACAAAAGGTTTTTAAATAAAAAAAAAAAATTGTAATACTTTTTTTTTTACATATTATGGCTGTAGCCTACAGAAGTCCAATTTGACCTACTGAACATATTTTTGGCCCAAGAGTCCTTAAACACTAAATTACCATACACACTCATTGACTTATCTTCTGATTCCAACTACAAGCCAGAAGTTCAACAAAAGGTTTTTAAATTTTTAAAAAAAAAATTGTAATACTTTTTTTTTTTTTTTTTACATATTATGGCTGTAGCCTACAGAAGTCCAATTTGACCTACTGAACAAATTTTTGCCAAAAGTTCAACAAAAGGTTTTTACAATTTTTATTTATTTATTTTTTTACATATTATGGCTTTAGCCTACAGAAGTCCAATTTGACCTACTGAACATATTTTTGGCCCAAGAGTCCTTAAACACTAAATTACCATACACACTCATTGACTTATCTTCTCATGCCCATTACTAGCCAAAAGTTCCACAAAAGTTTTTTTACAATGTTTTTTGAGTTTTTTTTTTTTTTTTACATATTATGGCTTGTAGCCTACAGAAGTCCATTTTTGACCTACTGAACACAGTTTTGGCCCAAGAGTCATTAAACACTAACTTACTAAACACACTCATTGACTTCCCTTCTGATTCCAACTACAAGCCAGAAGTTCAACAAAAGGTTTTTAAATTTAAAAAAAAAAATTTGTAATACTTTTTTTTTTTTTTACATATTATGGCTGTAGCCTACAGAAGTCCAATTTGACCTACTGAATATATTTTTGCCAAAAGTTCAACAAAAGGTTTTTACAAATTTTTTTTTTTTTTTTTTTTTACATATTATGGCTGTAACCTACAGAAGTCAAATTTGACCTACTGAACATATTTTTGCCAAAAGTTCAACAAAAGGTTTTTACAATTTTTTTTTTTTTTTTTTTTTTTTACATATTATGGCTGTAGCCTACAGAAGTCCAATTTGACCTACTGAACATATTTTTGGCCCAAGAGTCCTTAAACACTAAATTACCATACACACTCATTGACTTATCTTCTCATGGCCATTACTAGCCAAAAGTTCCACAAAAGTTTTTTTACAATGTTTTTTTTTTTTTTTTTTTTTTACATATTATGGCTTGTAGCCTACAGAAGTCCATTTTTGACCTACTGAACACAATTTTGGCCCAAGAGTCATTAAACACTAACTTACTAAACACACTCATTGACTTCCCTTCTGATTCCAACTACAAGCCAAAAGTTCAACAAAAGGTTTTTAAATTTTTAAAAAAAAAATTGTAATACTTTTTTTTTTTTACATATTATGGCTGTAGCCTACAGAAGTCCAATTTGACCTACTGAACATATTTTTGGCCCAAGAGTCCTTAAACACTAAATTACCATACACACTCATTGACTTATCTTCTGATTCCAACTACAAGCCAGAAGTTCAACAAAAGGTTTTTACATTTTTAAAATTTTGTTTGTAATACTTTTTTTTTTTTTTTTACATATTATGGCTGTAGCCTACAGAAGTCCAATTTGACCTACTGAACATATTTTTGCCAAAAGTTCCACAAAAGTTTTTTTACAATGTTTTTTTAGTTTTTTTTTTTTTTTACATATTATGGCTTGTAGCCTACAGAAGTCCATATTTGACCTACTGAACACAATTTAGGCTCAAGAGTCATTAAACACTAACTTACTAAACACACTCATTGACTTCCCTTCTGATTCCAACTACAAGCCAAAAGTTCAACAAAAGGTTTTTAAATAAAAAAAAAAAATTGTAATACTTTTTTTTTTACATATTATGGCTGTAGCCTACAGAAGTCCAATTTGACCTACTGAACATATTTTTGGCCCAAGAGTCCTTAAACACTAAATTACCATACACACTCATTGACTTATCTTCTGATTCCAACTACAAGCCAGAAGTTCAACAAAAGGTTTTTAAATTTTTAAAAAAAAAATTGTAATACTTTTTTTTTTTTTTTTTACATATTATGGCTGTAGCCTACAGAAGTCCAATTTGACCTACTGAACAAATTTTTGCCAAAAGTTCAACAAAAGGTTTTTACAATTTTTATTTATTTATTTTTTTACATATTATGGCTTTAGCCTACAGAAGTCCAATTTGACCTACTGAACATATTTTTGGCCCAAGAGTCCTTAAACACTAAATTACCATACACACTCATTGACTTATCTTCTCATGCCCATTACTAGCCAAAAGTTCCACAAAAGTTTTTTTACAATGTTTTTTGAGTTTTTTTTTTTTTTTTACATATTATGGCTTGTAGCCTACAGAAGTCCATTTTTGACCTACTGAACACAGTTTTGGCCCAAGAGTCATTAAACACTAACTTACTAAACACACTCATTGACTTCCCTTCTGATTCCAACTACAAGCCAGAAGTTCAACAAAAGGTTTTTAAATTTAAAAAAAAAAATTTGTAATACTTTTTTTTTTTTTTTACATATTATGGCTGTAGCCTACAGAAGTCCAATTTGACCTACTGAATATATTTTTGCCAAAAGTTCAACAAAAGGTTTTTACAAATTTTTTTTTTTTTTTTTTTTTACATATTATGGCTGTAACCTACAGAAGTCAAATTTGACCTACTGAACATATTTTTGCCAAAAGTTCAACAAAAGGTTTTTACAATTTTTTTTTTTTTTTTTTTTTTTTACATATTATGGCTGTAGCCTACAGAAGTCCAATTTGACCTACTGAACATATTTTTGGCCCAAGAGTCCTTAAACACTAAATTACCATACACACTCATTGACTTATCTTCTCATGGCCATTACTAGCCAAAAGTTCCACAAAAGTTTTTTTACAATGTTTTTTTTTTTTTTTTTTTTTTACATATTATGGCTTGTAGCCTACAGAAGTCCATTTTTGACCTACTGAACACAATTTTGGCCCAAGAGTCATTAAACACTAACTTACTAAACACACTCATTGACTTCCCTTCTGATTCCAACTACAAGCCAAAAGTTCAACAAAAGGTTTTTAAATTTTTAAAAAAAAAAATTGTAATACTTTTTTTTTTTTTACATATTATGGCTGTAGCCTACAGAAGTTCAATTTGACCTACTGAACATATTTTTGGCCCAAGAGTCCTTAAACACTAAATTACCATACACACTCATTGACTTATCTTCTGATTCCAACTACAAGCCAGAAGTTCAACAAAAGGTTTTTACATTTTTAAAATTTTGTTTGTAATACTTTTTTTTTTTTTTTTTACATATTATGGCTGTAGCCTACAGAAGTCCAATTTGACCTACTGAACTTATTTTTGCCAAAAGTTCAACAAAAGGTTTTTACAATTTTTTTTTATTTATTTATTTATTTTTTTACATATTATGGCTGTAACCTACAGAAGTCCAATTTGACCTACTGAACATATTTTTGCCAAAAGTTCAACAAAAGGTTTTTACAATTTTTTTTTTTTTTTTTTACATATTATGGCTGTAGCCTACAGAAGTCCAATTTGACCTACTGAACATATTTTTGGCCCAAGAGTCCTTAAACACTAAATTACCATACACACTCATTGACTTATCTTCTCATGCCCATTACTAGCCAAAAGTTCCACAAAAGTTTTTTTACAATGTTTTTTGAGTTTTTTTTTTTTTTTTTACATATTATGGCTTGTAGCCTACAGAAGTCAATTTTTGACCTACTGAACACAATTTTGGCCCAAGAGTCATTAAACACTAACTTACTAAACACACTCATTGACTTCCCTTCTGATTCCAACTACAAGCCAAAAGTTCAACAAAAGGTTTTTAAATTTTTTAAAAAAAAATTGTAATACTTTTTTTTTTTTTTACATATTATGGCTGTAGCCTACAAAAGTCCAATTTGACCTACTGAACATATTTTTGGCCCAAGAGTCCTTAAACACTAAATTACCATACACACTCATTGACTTATCTTCTGATTCCAACTACAAGCCAGAAGTTCAACAAAATGTTTTTACATTTTTAAAATTTTGTTTGTAATACTTTTTTTTTTTTTACATATTATGGCTGTAGCCTACAGAAGTCCAATTTGACCTACTGAACATATTTTTGCCAAAAGTTCAACAAAAGGTTTTTACAATTTTTTTTTTTTTTTTTTTTTTTTTTTTTTACATATTATGGCTGTAACCTACAGAAGTCCAATTTGACCTACTGAACATATTTTTGCCAAAAGTTCAACAAAAGGTTTTTACAATTTTTTTTTTTTTTTACATATTATGGCTGTAGCCTACAGAAGTCCAATTTGACCTACTGAACATATTTTTGCCAAAAGTTCAACAAAAGGTTTTTACAATTTTTATTTATTTATTTTTTTACATATTATGGCTGTAGCCTACAGAAGTCCAATTTGACCTACTGAACATATTTTTGGCCCAAGAGTCCTTAAACACTAAATTACCATACACACTCATTGACTTATCTTCTCATGCCCATTACTAGCCAAAAGTTCCACAAAAGTTTTTTTACAATGTTTTTTGAGTTTTTTTTTTTTTTTACATATTATGGCTTGTAGCCTACAGAAGTCCATTTTTGACCTACTGAACACAGTTTTGGCCCAAGAGTCATTAAACACTAACTTACTAAACACACTCATTGACTTCCCTTCTGATTCCAACTACAAGCCAGAAGTTCAACAAAAGGTTTTTAAATTTAAAAAAAAAAATTTGTAATACTTTTTTTTTTTTACATATTATGGCTGTAGCCTACAGAAGTCCAATTTGACCTACTGAATATATTTTTGCCAAAAGTTCAACAAAAGGCTTTTACAAATTTTTTTTTTTTTTTTTTTTTTATATATTATGGCTGTAACCTACAGAAGTCAAATTTGACCTACTGAACATATTTTTGCCAAAAGTTCAACAAAAGGTTTTTACAATTTTTTTTTTTTTTTTTTTTTTTTTTACATATTATGGCTGTAGCCTACAGAAGTCCAATTTGACCTACTGAACATATTTTTGGCCCAAGAGTCCTTAAACACTAAATTACCATACACACTCATTGACTTATCTTCTCATGGCCATTACTAGCCAAAAGTTCCACAAAAGTTTTTTTACAATGTTTTTTGAGTTTTTTTTTTTTTTACATATTATGGCTTGTAGCCTACAGAAGTCCATTTTTGACCTACTGAACACAATTTTGGCCCAAGAGTCATTAAACACTAACTTACTAAACACACTCATTGACTTCCCTTCTGATTCCAACTACAAGCGAAAAGTTCAACAAAAGGTTTTTAAATTTTTAAAAAAAAAAATTGTAATACTTTTTTTTTTTTTTACATATTATGGCTGTAGCCTACAGAAGTCCAATTTGACCTACTGAACATATTTTTGGCCCAAGAGTCCTTAAACACTAAATTACCATACACACTCATTGACTTATCTTCTGATTCCAACTACAAGCCAGAAGTTCAACAAAAGGTTTTTACATTTTTAAAATTTTGTTTGTAATACTTTTTTTTTTTTTTTTACATATTATGGCTGTAGCCTACAGAAGTCCAATTTGACCTACTGAACTTATTTTTGCCAAAAGTTCAACAAAAGGTTTTTACAATTTTTTTTTATTTATTTTTTTATTTTTTTACATATTATGGCTGTAACCTACAGAAGTCCAATTTGACCTACTGAACATATTTTTGCCAAAAGTTCAACAAAAGGTTTTTACAATTTTTTTTTTTTTTTTTACATATTATGGCTGTAGCCTACAGAAGTCCAATTTGACCTACTGAACATATTTTTGGCCCAAGAGTCCTTAAACACTAAATTACCATACACACTCATTGACTTATCTTCTCATGCCCATTACTAGCCAAAAGTTCCACAAAAGTTTTTTTACAATGTTTTTTGAGTTTTTTTTTTTTTTTTTACATATTATGGCTTGTAGCCTACAGAAGTCCATTTTTGACCTACTGAACACAATTTTGGCCCAAGAGTCATTAAACACTAACTTACTAAACACACTCATTGACTTCCCTTCTGATTCCAACTACAAGCCAAAAGTTCAACAAAAGGTTTTTAAATTTTTAAAAAAAAATTGTAATACTTTTTTTTTTTTTACATATTATGGCTGTAGCCTACAGAAGTCCAATTTGACCTACTGAACATATTTTTGGCCCAAGAGTCCTTAAACACTAAATTACCATACACACTCATTGACTTATCTTCTGATTCCAACTACAAGCCAGAAGTTCAACAAAAGGTTTTTACATTTTTAAAATTTTGTTTGTAATACTTTTTTTTTTTAACATATTATGGCTGTAGCCTACAGAAGTCCAATTTGACCTACTGAACATATTTTTGGCCCAAGAGTCCTTAAACACTAAATTACCATACACACTCATTGACTTATCTTCTCATGCCCATTACTAGCCAAAAGTTCCACAAAAGTTTTTTTACAATGTTTTTTGAGTTTTTTTTTTTTTACATATTATGGCTTGTAGCCTACAGAAGTCCATTTTTGACCTACTGAACACATTTTTGGCCCTAGAGTCCTTAAACGCTAACTTACTGAACACACTCATTGACTTCCCTTCTGATTCCAATTAAAGGCCAAAAGTTCAACAAAAGTTTTTTTTCAATTTTTTTTTTAAACATATTATGGCTGTAGCTTGCAGAAGTCCAAATTTGACCTACTGAACATATTTTTGGCCCAAAAGTCATTAAACAATAACTTAATAAACACACTCATTGACTTCTCTTCTGATTCCAACTACAAGCCAAAAGTTCAACAAAAGGTTTTTACAAATTATTATTATTATTTTTTTTTTACATATTATGGCTGTAGCCTACAGAAGTACAATTTGACCTACTGAACATGTTTTTGGCCCAAGAGTCATTAAACACTAACTTACTAAACACACTCATTGACTTCCCTTCTGATTCCAACTACAAGCCAAAAGTTCAACAAAAGGTTTTTAAATTTTTTAAATTTTTTTGTAATATTTTTTTTTTACATATTATGGCTGTAGCCTACAGAAGTCCAATTTGACCTACTGAACATATTTTTGCCAAAAGTTCAACAAAAGGTTTTTACAATTTTTTTTTATTTATTATTATTTTTTTTTACATATTATGGCTGTAGCCTACAGAAGTCCAATTTGACCTACTGAATATATTTTTGCCAAAAGTTCAACAAAAGGTTTTTACAATTTTTTTTTATTTTTTTACATTTTTTTTTACATATTATGGCTGTAGCCTACAGAAGTCCAATTTGACCTACTGA
Source organism: Gobio gobio (assembly GCF_949357685.1). Classification (NCBI taxonomy): domain Eukaryota; kingdom Metazoa; phylum Chordata; class Actinopteri; order Cypriniformes; family Gobionidae; genus Gobio; species Gobio gobio. The sequence goes on along the minus strand of NC_137109.1, from coordinate 13,818,835 downwards.
ACATATTTTTGGCCCAAGAGTCATTAAACACTAACTTACTAAACACACTCATTGGCTTCCCTTCTGATTCCAACTACAAGCCAGAAGTTCAACAAAAGGTTTTTAGAAAAATTTTTTTTTTTATTAATTTTTTACATATTATGGCTGTAGCCTACAGAAGTCCACATTTGACCTACTGAACATATTTTTGGCCCAAGAGTCCTTAAACACTCACTTACTATATATACTCATTGACTTCCCTTCTGAATCCAAATGCTAGCCAAAAGTTCCACAAAAGTTTTTTTACAATTTTTTATTTTTTTTTACATATTATGGCTGTAGCCTGCAAAAGTCCATATTTGACCTACTGAACATATTTTTGGCCCAAGAGTCCTTAAACACTCACTTACTATATATACTCATTGACTTCCCTTCTGATTCCAAATGCTAGCCAAAAGTTCCACAAAAGTTTTTTTTACAACTTTTTATTTTTTTTATTTTTTTTACATGTTATGGCTGTACAGAAGTCCATATTTGACCTACTAGCAAATTTTGGCCCAAGAGTCCTTGAACACCAACTTACTATACACACTCATTGACTTCCCTTCTAATTCCAATTGCAAGCCAAAAGTTCTACAAAAGGTTTTTTAAATTGTTATTTCTTTTTTAATTTCTTTTTTTAATATTATGGCTGTAGACTACAGAAGTCCATATTTGACCTACTGAACATATTTTTTGCCCAAGAGTCCATAAACACTAAATTATAATACACACTCATTGACTTCTCTTCTCATTCCCATTACTAGCCAAATGTTCAAAAAAAATTTTTTTAACCAATATATTTTTTTTAATTTTAATTTTTTTTTACATGTTATGGCTTTACAGAAGTCCAAATTTGACCTACTGAACATATTTTGGCCCAAGAGTCCTCAAACGCTAAATTACTATACATGGACTTCCCTTCTGATTCCAATTACAAGCCAAAAGATCTAAAAAAAGGTTTTAAATTGTTTTGTTTTTTTACATGTTACGGCTGTACAGAAGTCAATATTTGACCTACTGAACATTTTTTTGGTTCAAGAGTCCCTAAAAACTAACTTAATATACACACTCATTGACGTCCCTTCTGATTCCCATTTCTACCCAAAAGTTCCACAAAAAGTTTTTTAGATATTTTTTATATTTTTTTTATTTTTATTTTTTACATGTTATGGCTGTAGACAAGTCCATATTTGAGCTACTGAACATATTTTTGGCCCAAGAGTCCTTAAACACTAACTTACTATACACACTCATTGACTTCCCTTCTAATTCCAATTGCAAGCCAAAAGTTCTTCAAAAGGTTTTTACCAATTTTATTTATTTATTTTTTTTTTTACATATTAAGGCTTTAGCCGACAGAAGTCCATATTTGACCTACTGAAAATATTTTTTGCCCTAGAGTCCTTAATCACTAAATTACAATACACACTCATTGACTGCTCTTCTCATTCCTATTACTAGCCAAAAGTCCCACAAAGGTTTTTACTTTTTTTTAATTTTTTTTTTTTTTAAATGTTATGGCTGTACAAGAAGTCCATATTTGACCAACTGAACATATTTTTGGCCCAAGAGTCCTTAAACACTAACTTACTATACACACTCATTGACTTCCATTCTGATTCCAATTACTAGACAAAAGTTCCATAAAAAGTTAAAAAAAAAAAAAAAAATCTTTTTTTTTTCTTTTTTTTTTATACATATTATGGCTGTAGCCTACAGAAGTCCATATTTGACTTACTGAACATATTTCTGGCTCAAGAGTCCTCAAACACTCACTTACTTTATATACTCATTGACTTCCCTTCCGATTCCAAATGCTAGCCAAAAGGTCCACAAAAGATTTTTTACAATTAATTAATTAATTAAATTATTTTTTTTTTTTTACATATTATGGCTTTACAGAAGTCCAATTTGACCTACTGAACATATTTTTGGCCCAAGAGTCCTTAAACGCTAACTTACTAAACACACTCATTGACTTCCCTTCTGATTCCAATTAAAGGCCAAAAGTTCAAGAAAAGTTTTTTTTCAAATTTTTTTTTTTTTTTTTTTTTACATATTATGGCTGTAGCCTTCAGAAGTCCATATTTGACCTACTGAACATATTTTTGGCCCAAGAGTCATTAAACACTAACTTAATAAACACACTCATTGACTTCCCTTCTGATTCCAACTACAAGCCAAAAGTTCAACAAAAGGTTTTTACAAATTATTTTTTTTTATTTTTTTTTTTTTTTTTTACATATTATGGCTGTTGCTTACAGAAGTCCATATTTGACCTACTGAACATGTTTTTGGCCTAAGAGTCCTTAAACACTAACTTACTATACATACTCGTTGACTTCTGATTACTAGCCAATAGTTCCACAAAACGTTATTTAATGTTTTTCTTTTTTACATAAGTTTGCTGTACAGAAGTCCATTTGACTGACCAACTGAAATTTTTTTTGGCCTAAAGGTCAAAAAAGTCACTCATTTACTTCTCGTACGATTCCAGATAGTAGCTAAAAGGTCCACAAAAGGTTTTAATAGTTTTCTTATTTTTTTTTAATTTTTTTCTTTACATGTTATGGCTGTACAGAATTCCATATTTGACCTACTGAACATGTTTTGGGCCTAAGAGTCATATATATATATATATATATATATATATATATATATATATATATATATATATATATATATATATATATATATATATATATATATATATATATATATATATATATATATTTACATGTTATGACTGTAGAGAAGTCCATATTTGACCTACTGAACATATTTTGGGCCTAAGAGTCTTTAAAAACTAACTTACTATACATACTCATTGAATTCCCTTCTAATTCCCACTATTAGCCAAAACTTCCACAAAAGGTTTTTAAAAAATTGTTTTATGTTTTTTTTTTTTTACATATTATGGCTGTACAGAAGTCCACATCTGACCTACTGTACATGTTTTTGGCCTAAGAGTCCTTACACATTAACTTAATATACATACTTGTTGACTTCCCTTCTGAATCCAATTACAAGCCAAAAGTTCCACAAACGGTTTAAAAAATGTGTTTTACATGTTATGGCTGTACAGAAGTCCATAATTGACCTACTGAACATTTATTTGGCCCAAAGGTCAAAAGAGTCACTCATTGACTTCCCTTCTGGTCCCAATTAGTAGCTAAAAGGTCCACAAAAGGTTTTAATTGTTGCTTTTGTTTTTGTTGCTGTTTATTTTTTACATGTTATGGCTGTACAAGAAGTCCATATTTGACCTACTGAAATTTTTTTTGGCCCAAGAGTCCTTAAACACTAACTTACTATACATGCTCATTGACTTCCCTTCTTATTCCCATACTAGCCAAAAGTTCCTCAAAAGGTTTACATTTTTTTTACATGTTATGGCTGTACAGAAGTCCATAATATACCTACTGAACATATACTTCTGATTCCAATTAGAAGCTAAATGGTCTACAAAAGGTTTTAATTTGTATTTTTTTTCTTTTTTTTCCTACATGTTATAGCTGAGAGTCCATATTTGACTTACTGAGCATATTTTGGGCCACGAGTCCATAAACACTAGCTTACTACACATGCTCATTGAATTAATTTCTTATTCCCATACTAGCCAAAAGTTCCACAAAAGGTTTAAAAAAATTGTTTTACATTGTTTTGGCTGAACAGAAATCCATAATATACCTACTGAACATATTTGTGGCCCAAAGGTAAAAAAAGTCACTCACTGACCTCCCTTCTGGTTCCAATTAGTAGCTAAAAGGCCCACAAAGGTTTTAATTGTTTTTTTTTTTGTTTGTTTGTTTTTTTTACATATTATGGCTGTAGCCTACAGAAGTCCATATTTGACCTACTGAACATGTTTTGGGCTTAAGAGTCCTTAAATTTACTTACTATACATACTCATTGACTTCCCTTCTTATTCCCACTATTAGCCAAAACTTCCACAAAAGGTTTTTAAAAAATTGTTTTACATGTTATGGATGTACAGATGTCCATATTTGACCTACTGAACATATTTTTGGCTTAAGAGTCCTTAAACATTGACTTACTATACATACTTGTTGACTTCCCTTCTGATTCCAATTAAAGGCCAAAAGTTCAAGAAAAGTTTTTTTTCAAATTTTTTTTTTTTTTTTTTTTTTACATATTATGGCTGTAGCCTTCAGAAGTCCATATTTGACCTACTGAACATATTTTTGGCCCAAGAGTCATTAAACACTAACTTAATAAACACACTCATTGACTTCCCTTCTGATTCCAACTACAAGCCAAAAGTTCAACAAAAGGTTTTTACAAATTATTTTTTTTTATTTATTTTTTTTTTTTTACATATTATGGCTGTTGCTTACAGAAGTCCATATTTGACCTACTGAACATGTTTTTGGCCTAAGAGTCCTTAAACACTAACTTACTATACATACTCGTTGACTTCTGATTACTAGCCAATAGTTCCACAAAACGTTATTTAATGTTTTTCTTTTTTACATAAGTTTGCTGTACAGAAGTCCATTTGACTGACCAACTGAAATTTTTTTTGGCCTAAAGGTCAAAAAAGTCACTCATTTACTTCTCGTACGATTCCAGATAGTAGCTAAAAGGTCCACAAAAGGTTTTAATAGTTTTCTTATTTTTTTTAATTTTTTTCTTTACATGTTATGGCTGTACAGAATTCCATATTTGACCTACTGAACATGTTTTGGGCCTAAGAGTCATATATATATATATATATATATATTTACATGTTATGACTGTAGAGAAGTCCATATTTGACCTACTGAACATATTTTGGGCCTAAGAGTCTTTAAAAACTAACTTACTATACATACTCATTGAATTCCCTTCTAATTCCCACTATTAGCCAAAACTTCCACAAAAGGTTTTTAAAAAATTGTTTTATGTTTTTTTTTTTTTTTTTACATATTATGGCTGTACAGAAGTCCACATCTGACCTACTGTACATGTTTTTGGCCTAAGAGTCCTTACACATTAACTTAATATACATACTTGTTGACTTCCCTTCTGAATCCAATTACAAGCCAAAAGTTCCACAAACGGTTTAAAAAATGTGTTTTACATGTTATGGCTGTACAGAAGTCCATAATTGACCTACTGAACATTTATTTGGCCCAAAGGTCAAAAGAGTCACTCATTGACTTCCCTTCTGGTCCCAATTAGTAGCTAAAAGGTCCACAAAAGGTTTTAATTGTTGCTTTTGTTTTTGTTGCTGTTTATTTTTTACATGTTATGGCTGTACAAGAAGTCCATATTTGACCTACTGAAATTTTTTTTGGCCCAAGAGTCCTTAAACACTAACTTACTATACATGCTCATTGACTTCCCTTCTTATTCCCATACTAGCCAAAAGTTCCTCAAAAGGTTTACATTTTTTTTACATGTTATGGCTGTACAGAAGTCCATAATATACCTACTGAACATATACTTCTGATTCCAATTAGAAGCTAAATGGTCTACAAAAGGTTTTAATTTGTATTTTTTTTCTTTTTTTTCCTACATGTTATAGCTGAGAGTCCATATTTGACTTACTGAGCATATTTTGGGCCACGAGTCCATAAACACTAGCTTACTACACATGCTCATTGAATTAATTTCTTATTCCCATACTAGCCAAAAGTTCCACAAAAGGTTTAAAAAAATTGTTTTACATTGTTTTGGCTGAACAGAAATCCATAATATACCTACTGAACATATTTGTGGCCCAAAGGTAAAAAAAGTCACTCACTGACCTCCCTTCTGGTTCCAATTAGTAGCTAAAAGGCCCACAAAGGTTTTAATTGTTTTTTTTTTGTTTGTTTGTTTTTTTTACATATTATGGCTGTAGCCTACAGAAGTCCATATTTGACCTACTGAACATGTTTTGGGCTTAAGAGTCCTTAAATTTACTTACTATACATACTCATTGACTTCCCTTCTTATTCCCACTATTAGCCAAAACTTCCACAAAAGGTTTTTAAAAAATTGTTTTACATGTTATGGATGTACAGATGTCCATATTTGACCTACTGAACATATTTTTGGCTTAAGAGTCCTTAAACATTGACTTACTATACATACTTGTTGACTTCCCTTCTGTATCCAATTACTGGCCAAAAGTTCAGTAAATGGATGGTAAATGGATTCAGAAGAGAAGTCAATGAGTATGTATAGTAAGTTAGTGTTTGAGGACTCTTAGGCCAAAAACGTGTTCAGTAGGTCAAATATGGACTTCTGTACAGCCATAACATATAAAAACATTTTTTTTTTTTTTACTTTTGTGGAGCAGACTTCTGTACATATACTCGTTGACTTCTGATCAATAGGTCCACAAAACATTATTTAATGTTTTTCTGTTATGTTATCGCTGTACAGAAGGCTGTACAGAAGTCCACAATTGACCAACTGAAATATTTTTTGGCCCAAAGGTAAAAAAAGTTCCTTATTGACTTCTCTTATGATTTCCAAATAGTAGCTAAAAGGTCCACAAAAGGTTTAAATTGTTTTTGTTTTGTTTGTTTTTTTGTTGTTGTTTTTAAATGTTATGGCTGTACAGAAGTCCATATTTGAATTTGAATTTGGCCTAAGAGTCCTTAAACACTAACTTACTATCATACCCATTGACTTCCCTTCTGATTCCTATTATAAGCCAAAAGTTCCACAAAAGTTTTTTTTAAAAGGTTTTACATTTTTATAAATGACATGACTGTACAAGAAGTCCATATTTGACCTACTGAACATATTTTTGGACCAAAGGTCAAAAAAGTCACTAATTTCCTTTCTGATTGCAATTAGTAGCTAAAAGGTCCAAAAAAGGTTTATTTTTTAAAAAATGTTACATGTTATGGCTGTACAGAAGTCCATATTTGACCCACTGAATACGTTTTTGGCCTAAGTGTCTTTAAACACTAACTTTCTACAAATACTCATTGATTTCCCGCCTGATTCCCATTACTAGCCAATCGTGCAATCAAGATATTAGTACGTTTGCATTGCATTGCATACATTAACTTGTTATGCATTGAAGAAATTAGTACTTTTGAAATACAATGCATATAAGATTTGTTAGTGCATTAAAGAGATAAGTGCGTTTGCATTGCAATGCACATAAGAACTCGCGTGCATTGAAGAGATTAGTGATTTTGCATTGCAATGCATACAAAAACTAGTTGTGCATTGAAGAGATTAGTGCGTTTGCATTGCATTGCATACAATAACTCCTTACTGAAGAGTACTGAAGTGTACTGAAGAGACAACTGCTTTTCCAATGCATACAAAAACTTGTGCATTGAAGAAATCAGTGCTGTTGCACTGCAATGCATATAATAAATCGTTGTGCATTGAAGAAATTAGTGCTTTTGCATTGAAATACATACATACTCGTGCAATCAAAATATTATTGCGTTTGCATTGCATACATTATCTTGTTATGCATTGCAGAAATTAGTGCTTTTGAAATACAATGCATAAAATAATTTTTTGTGCATTGAAGAGATAATTGCTTTTGCATTGCAATGCATACAAGAACTACTTGTGCATTGAAGAAATCAGTGCAGTTGCATTGCAATGCACATAAGAAATCGTGCATTAAAGGGTCAATTCGTTTGCATTGTATTGCATTGCATTGATAAAATTACTTGTGCATCGAAAAGTGCGTTTGCATTGCAATGCATACAAAAACTTTTTTGCATTGAAAAAAAGTGCTTTTGCATTGCAATGCATACAAAACTTGTTTTGCATTGAGAAATTAGTGCTTTTGTATTGAAATGCATACAGAAATGCATACTTGTGCATTGAAGAAATTGGTGCTTTTTCAATACAATGAATATAAGAACTCGTGCAATCAAGATATTAGTGCATTTGCATTGCATTGCATACATTAACTTGTTATGCATTGAAGAGATAATTGCTTTTGCATTGCAATGCATACAAGAACTAGTTGTGCATTGAAGAGATAAGTGCGTTTGCATTGCAATGCATAAGATAACTACTTTTGGATTGAAGAGATAATTGCTTTTGCATTTCAATGCATATAAGAAATCGTTGTGCATTGAAGAAATCAGTGCGATTGCATTGCAATGCACATAAGAACTCGCGTGCATTGAAGAGATTAGTGATTTTGCATTGCAATGCATATAAGAAATCGTAGTGCATTGGAGGGATTAGTGCGTTTGCATTGCAATGCATACAATAATTAGTTGTGCATTGAAGAGATTAGTGCATTTCAATGCAATGCATATAAGTTGCAATGCATATAAGAACTCGTGAATTGAAGATATTAATGCTTTTGCATTGCATTGCATACAATAACTCCTTGTGTATTGAAGAGACAACTGCTTTTGCAATGCATACAAAAATGTATGCATTGAAGAAATCAGTGATGTTGAAATGCAATGCATATAAGAAATCGCTGTACATTAAAGAGATTAGTGCTTTTGAATTGCAATGCATACAAAAACTTCTTGTGCATTGAAAAAATAGTGCTTTTGCATTACAATGCATATAAGAAATATTTGAGTGTTGAAGAGATTAGTGCTATTGCACTGCAATGTATACAAAACTCATGCAATGCAGAGATTAGTGCGTTTGCATTGCAATGTATACAAGAACTAGTTGTGCATTGAAGAAATCAGTGCAGTTGCATTGCAATGCACATAAGAAATCGTGCATTAAAGGATCAATGCGTTTGCATTGTATTCCATTGCATTGCATTGATAAAATAACTTGTGCATTGAAGAGATAGGTGCGCTTGCATTGCAATGCATACAAAAACTTTTTTTGCATTGAAAAAAAAGTGCTTTTGCAGTGCAATGCATACAAAACTTGTTTTGCATTGAAGAAATTAGTGCTTTTGCATTGAAATACATACAGAAATGCATACTTGTGCATTGAAGAAATTGGTGCTTTTTAAATACAATGAATATAAGAACTCGTGCAATCAAGATATTAGTGCATTTGCATTGCATTGCATACATTAACTTTTTATGCATTGAAGAAATTAGTGCTTTTGAAATACAATGCATTAAATATTTTTTTGTGCATTGAAGAGATAATTGCTTTTGCATTGCAATGCATACAAGAACTAGTTGTGCATTGGAAACAAGTGCGTTTGCATTGCAATGCACATAATAAATCATATATTGAAGAGATTAGTGCGTTTACATTGCATTGCATTGCATAAAATAACTTGTGCATTGAAGAGATAAGTGCGTTGCATTGCAATGCATTTAAGAAATCGTTGTGCATTGAAGAGATTAGTGCTTTTGCATTGCAATGCATACAAAAACTTTTTTTGCATTGAAGAAATTAGTGCTTTTGCATTGACATGCATACAGAAATGCATACTTGTGCATTGAAGAAATTGGTGCTTTTTAAATACAATGAATATAAGCAATCGTGCAATCAAGATATCAGTGCGTTTGCATTGCATTGCATACATTAACTTGTTATGCATTGAATAAATTAGTGCTTTTGAAATACAATGCATAAAATATTTTTTTGTGCATTGAAGAGATAATTGCTTTTGCATTGCAATGCATATAAGAAATCGTTGTGCATTGAAGAGATAATTGCTTTTGCATTTCAATGCATATAAGAAATCGTTGTGCATTGAAGAAATTAGTGCGATTGCATTGCAATGCACATAAGAACTCGCGTGCATTGAAGAGATTAGTGATTTTGCATTGCAATGCATATAAGAAATCGTAGTGCATTGGAGAGATTAGTGCGTTTGCATTGCAATGCATACAATAATTAGTTGTGCATTGAAGAGATTAGTGCATTTCAATGCAATGCATATAAGTTGCAATGCATATAAGAACTCGTGAATTGAAGATATTAATGCTTTTGCATTGCATTGCATACAATAACTCCTTGTGTATTGAAGAGACAACTGCTTTTGCAATGCATACAAAAATGTATGCATTGAAGAAATCAGTGATGTTGAAATGCAATGCATATAAGAAATCGCTGTACATTAAAGAGATTAGTGCTTTTGAATTGCAATGCATACAAAAACTTCTTGTGCATTGAAAAAATAGTGCTTTTGCATTACAATGCATATAAGAAATATTTGAGTGTTGAAGAGATTAGTGCTATTGCACTGCAATGTATACAAAACTCATGCAATGCAGAGATTAGTGCGTTTGCATTGCAATGTATACAAGAACTAGTTGTGCATTGAAGAAATCAGTGCAGTTGCATTGCAATGCACATAAGAAATCGTGCATTAAAGGATCAATGCGTTTGCATTGTATTCCATTGCATTGCATTGATAAAATAACTTGTGCATTGAAGAGATAGGTGCGCTTGCATTGCAATGCATACAAAAACTTTTTTTGCATTGAAAAAAAAGTGCTTTTGCAGTGCAATGCATACAAAACTTGTTTTGCATTGAAGAAATTAGTGCTTTTGCATTGAAATACATACAGAAATGCATACTTGTGCATTGAAGAAATTGGTGCTTTTTAAATACAATGAATATAAGAACTCGTGCAATCAAGATATTAGTGCATTTGCATTGCATTGCATACATTAACTTTTTATGCATTGAAGAAATTAGTGCTTTTGAAATACAATGCATTAAATATTTTTTTGTGCATTGAAGAGATAATTGCTTTTGCATTGCAATGCATACAAGAACTAGTTGTGCATTGGAAACAAGTGCGTTTGCATTGCAATGCACATAATAAATCATATATTGAAGAGATTAGTGCGTTTACATTGCATTGCATTGCATAAAATAACTTGTGCATTGAAGAGATAAGTGCGTTGCATTGCAATGCATTTAAGAAATCGTTGTGCATTGAAGAGATTAGTGCTTTTGCATTGCAATGCATACAAAAACTTTTTTTGCATTGAAGAAATTAGTGCTTTTGCATTGACATGCATACAGAAATGCATACTTGTGCATTGAAGAAATTGGTGCTTTTTAAATACAATGAATATAAGCAATCGTGCAATCAAGATATCAGTGCGTTTGCATTGCATTGCATACATTAACTTGTTATGCATTGAATAAATTAGTGCTTTTGAAATACAATGCATAAAATATTTTTTTGTGCATTGAAGAGATAATTGCTTTTGCATTGCAATGCATATAAGAAATCGTTGTGCATTGAAGAGATAATTGCTTTTGCATTTCAATGCATATAAGAAATCGTTGTGCATTGAAGAAATTAGTGCGATTGCATTGCAATGCACATAAGAACTCGCGTGCATTGAAGAGATTAGTGATTTTGCATTGCAATGCATATAAGAAATCGTAGTGCATTGGAGAGATTAGTGCGTTTGCATTGCAATGCATACAATAATTAGTTGTGCATTGAAGAGATTAGTGCATTTCAATGCAATGCATATAAGTTGCAATGCATATAAGAACTCGTGAATTGAAGATATTAATGCTTTTGCATTGCATTGCATACAATAACTCCTTGTGTATTGAAGAGACAACTGCTTTTGCAATGCATACAAAAATGTATGCATTGAAGAAATCAGTGATGTTGAAATGCAATGCATATAAGAAATCGCTGTACATTAAAGAGATTAGTGCTTTTGAATTGCAATGCATACAAAAACTTCTTGTGCATTGAAAAAATAGTGCTTTTGCATTACAATGCATATAAGAAATATTTGAGTGTTGAAGAGATTAGTGCTATTGCACTGCAATGTATACAAAACTCATGCAATGCAGAGATTAGTGCGTTTGCATTGCAATGTATACAAGAACTAGTTGTGCATTGAAGAAATCAGTGCAGTTGCATTGCAATGCACATAAGAAATCGTGCATTAAAGGATCAATGCGTTTGCATTGTATTCCATTGCATTGCATTGATAAAATAACTTGTGCATTGAAGAGATAGGTGCGCTTGCATTGCAATGCATAAAAAAACTTTTTTTGCATTGAAAAAAAAGTGCTTTTGCAGTGCAATGCATACAAAACTTGTTTTGCATTGAAGAAATTAGTGCTTTTGCATTGAAATACATACAGAAATGCATACTTGTGCATTGAAGAAATTGGTGCTTTTTAAATACAATGAATATAAGAACTCGTGCAATCAAGATATTAGTGCATTTGCATTGCATTGCATACATTAACTTTTTATGCATTGAAGAAATTAGTGCTTTTGAAATACAATGCATTAAATATTTTTTTGTGCATTGAAGAGATAATTGCTTTTGCATTGCAATGCATACAAGAACTAGTTGTGCATTGGAAACAAGTGCGTTTGCATTGCAATGCACATAATAAATCATATATTGAAGAGATTAGTGCGTTTACATTGCATTGCATTGCATAAAATAACTTGTGCATTGAAGAGATAAGTGCGTTGCATTGCAATGCATTTAAGAAATCGTTGTGCATTGAAGAGATTAGTGCTTTTGCATTGCAATGCATACAAAAACTTTTTTTGCATTGAAGAAATTAGTGCTTTTGCATTGATATGCATACAGAAATGCATACTTGTGCATTGAAGAAATTGGTGCTTTTTAAATACAATGAATATAAGAAATCGTGCAATCAAGATATCAGTGCGTTTGCATTGCATTGCATACATTAACTTGTTATGCATTGAATAAATTAGTGCTTTTGAAATACAATGCATAAAATATTTTTTGTGCATTGAAGAGATAATTGCTTTTGCATTGCAATGCATATAAGAAATCGTTGTGCATTGAAGAGATAATTGCTTTTGCATTTCAATGCATATAAGAAATCGTTGTGCATTGAAGAAATTAGTGCGTTTGCATTGCAATGCACATAAGAACTCGCGTGCATTGAAGAAATTAGTGATTTTGCATTGCAATGCATATAAGAAATCGTAGTGCATAAAATAGATTAGTGCTTTTGAATTGCAATGCATACAAAAACTTCTTGTGCATTGAAAAAATATTGCTTTTGCATTACAATGCATATAAGAAATATTTGAGCGTTGAAGAGATTAGTGCTATTGCACTGCAATGTATACAAAACTCATGCAATGCAGTGATTAGTGCGTTTGCATTGCAATGTATACAAGAACTAGTTGTGCATTGAAGAAATCAGTGCAGTTGCATTGCAATGCACATAGGAAATCGTGCATTAAAGGATCAATGCGTTTGCATTGCCATTGCATTGCATTGATAAAATAACTGGTGCATTGAAGAGATAGGTGCGCTTGCATTGCAATGCATACAAAAACTTTTTTTGCATTGAAAAAAAAAGTGCTTTTGCATTGCAATGCATACAAAACTTGTTTTGCATTGAAGAAATTAGTGCTTTTGCATTGAAATACATACAGAAATGCATACTTGTGCATTGAAGAAATTGGTGCTCTTTAAATACAACGTTTTATATATTTTTTTGTGCATTGAAGAGATAATTGCTTTTGCATTGCAATGCATACAAGAACTAGTTGTGCATTGGAAACAAGTGCGTTTGCATTGCAATGCATTGATAAAATAACTGGTGCATTGAAGATGCAATGCATATAAGAAATCGTTGTGCATTGAAGAGATAATTGCTTTTGCATTTCAATGCATATAAGAAATCGTTGTGCATTGAAAAAAATTAGTGCGTTTGCATTGCAATGCACATAAGAACTCGCGTGCATTGAAGAGATTAGTGATTTTGCATTGCAATGCATACAAAAACTTCTTGTTCATTGAAAAAATAGTGCTTTTACATTACAATGCAAATATTAAATATTTGTGCATTGAAGGTTTAGTGCGTTTGCATTGTATTGCATTGCATTGCATTGCATTGCATGAAATAACTTGTGCATTGAAGAGATAAGTGCGTTTGCATTGCAATGCATATAAGAAATCGTAGTGCATTGGAGAGATTAGAGCGTTTGCATTGCAATGCATACAATAATTAGTTGTGCATTGAAGAGATAAGGGCATTTGCATTGCAATGCATACAAGAACTACTTGTGCATTGAAGAATTAATTGCTTTTGCATTGCAATGCACATAAGAAATCGTGCATTGAAGAGATTAGTGCATTTACATTGCATTGCATAAAATAATTTGTGCATTGAAGAGATTAGTGCGTTTGCATTGCAATGCATATAAGAACTCGTGCATTGAAGAGATTAGTGCTTTTGCATTGCATTGCATACAATAACTCCTTGTGTATTAAGAGACAACTGCTTTTGCAATGCATACAAAAATGTATGCATTGAAGAAATCAGTGCTGTTGCAATGCAATGCATATAAGAAATCGCTGTACATTAAAGAGATCAGTGCTTTTGAAATACAATGCAAATAATTGTTTGAGCATTGAAGAGATATGCTCTTGCAAAAGATCTGCTTTTGCAGTGCATACAAAAACTTATGCATTGAAGAAATCAGTGCTATTGCATTGCAATGCATATAAGAAATCGATGTGCATGAACAGATTAGTGATTTTGCATTGCAATGCACATAAGAACTTGTGCATTGAAAAGATTAGTGCGTTTGCATTGCAATGCATACAAGAACTTCTTGTGCATTGAAGAGATAAAAGAGGAGACATTGAAGAGATTGAAGAGGTACATTGCAATGCGTTTGCTTTTGCAATGCGTTTGCATTGCAATGCATATAAGATTTTTTTGTGAGAATTAGTGAGTGTGCATTGCATTGCAGTGCATTGCATTGCTTACAATAACTTGTGCAGTGAAGAGATAAGTGCGTTTGCATTGCAATGCATATAAGAACTCGTCGTGCATTGAAGAGATTAGTGCTTTTGTATTTCAATGCATACAAAAACTTTTTTGCATTGACAAATATTGCTTTTGCATTGCATTGCATATAAGAAATATTTGTACATTGAAGAGAGTGCATAAAACTTGTTGTGCATTGAAGAAATTAGTGCTTTTGAAATACAATGCATAAAATAAATTGTAAATTAGTGAGTTTGCATTGCATTGCAGTGCATACAATAATTTGTGCAGTGAAGAGATAAGTGCGTTTGCATATAAGAACTCGTCGTGCATTGAAGAGATAAGTGCGTTTGCATTGCATTGCATACAAAACTACTTGTGCATTGAAGAGATAATTGATTTTGCATTACAATGTATTTAAGAAATATTTGTACATTGAAGAGAGTGCATAAAACTTGTTGTGCATTTAAGAAATTAGTGCTTTTGAAATACAATGCATAAAATATTTTTTTGTGCATTGAAGACAGTGCTTTTGCATTGCAATGGATAAAAAACCTGTTGTGCTTTGAATCATTATTGCTTTTGCATTTACAATGCATAAAGAATTCGTCGTTCATTGAAAGGTTAGTGCTTTTGCATTGCATTGCATTGCATACAAAACTACTTGTGCATTGAAGAGATAATTGCTTTTCCATTACAATGCATTTAAGAAATATTTGTACATTGGAGAGAGTGCATAAAACTTGTTGTGCAATGGAAGAGATTACAGATTACATTACATTACAATAATTCGTTGCGCATTGAAGAGATAAGTGACATTTGCATTACAATGCATATAAGAAATCGCTGTGCATTGAAGACATTTTTTTTTTTCATTACAATTCATATAAGACATATATTAAATATGCATTGCTTATTTGACCCACTGAAAATATTTTTGGCCCAAGAGTCCTTAAACACTCCTACATACTCATTGACTTCCCTTCTGATTCCCATTACTAGCCAAAAGTTCCAAAAAAGCTTTTTTTTAAAGGTTTTTATTTTAAATTTTTTCATATTTTTTATATTACATGTTATGGCTGTACAGAAGTCCGTATTTGACCTACTGAACATAATTTTGATGCAAGAGTCCTTAAACACTAACTTAATATACATACTTCACTTCTGATTCCTATTACTAACCAAAAGTTCCACAAAAGTTTTTTTAAAGGTTCTTATTTAATTCATTTTTTTACCTTATGGCTGTACAGAATTACATATTTGACCTACTGAATATTTGTCGGCCCAAGAGTCCTTAAACACTAATATACTATCATACTCATTTACTTCCCTTCTGATTTTCAGATCATCAACAAAAACAAATTCTTTTTTTTTTTATTACAAATTATGGCTGTACAGAAGTCCATGTTTGGACCTATTTTGAAGTCCATGTACTGAACATATTTTGGTCCAAAGCGCAGCCGAGCCCAAGACTCTGATAGTGGGCGACTCCACAATCAGAAACATTAGCAGCAGGGATACAACTACATGCTGCCTTCAACAAGCAACAGTTTCTGATGTAAACAGGGAACTTAAGAACATTCTGATGAAACATAAGACTGCAAATCGACTTATCATTCATGTGGGAAAGAACGATATTCAGAGAGAGGGGTCAAAACTCCTAAAGAGGGATTTCAATGAACTTTTTGACACACTTAGAAAACTGAAAGTTCAGCCGTTCATCAGTGGACCACTTCCAGCAAGAGGAACAAATAGGTTCTCACGGCTACTTGGGCTTAATACATGGCTGCAAAAAACCTGCAACTTGAAGGGAGTGAACTTTATCGACAATTTTAATCTCTTTTGGAGTCAGAGACAACTGTTTACATCAAATGGCCTCCACCCAAACAAACTCGGTGCAAGAATGCTAAAGGACAATATTTATTTTTCCCTTCATCATCCTTCAGCTGTGTGTGCTAACAGTACGATCACAGGACTTCATTTCAGCATCTGAATGGACATGCGGTTGATACACCCCACAAGGACAATGATAACACCACGCAGCCACAACAACCACTTCTCATGGACATACTCCCAGCTGAGCCCCGCCCTCAGAGCTCACCACAGACAGACTGTGACAAATTAGAACTGCTCCAAGTGACACAGCCACTAAACAGTAACATTTCAGCCCATACTGTGGAGTCTGTGGAGGAACTGGTAAAAATGGGGACCATCAGGGGTGAGACTGGTGAACTTTTACAACTTATATGTGATATACAGGGCCGGCCCTGACCAATTTGCTGCCCTAGGCAAGATTTTACTTGGTGCCCCTTGTATCAAGGTTTAGCACTACACGTTATCAGTCTAAGTTGTGGAAACACTCGTACTGTTTTATTTTTGTAATGCATTGATGTTTTATTTTTATTGTTGTTGTTGTTTTATATGATGTCCAGTCCATTCTACCCCATCATTATGTTCATGATATTATTATTGTTTTTTATTTTTTAAAGGCTGATGATAGTAAAACTGTACAAATATTACACCTATGCCACATTACAGCCTAAACACAAATAGCAAGAGTAATTGCATCTAACATTCATGCACAAACTATTCATTGAGATCTAGCAAAAGTGTTTGTTTTCCAGTAGATGGCAGCAATCTTCCACTAAACTATGAGCATTCATGTTTTCACCAGGAATTCAACTGAGAAATTTTGATATTTAATGTGAATTTTACATAAAATGTTGCCATTTTAAATAAACCTGTATATAAATATCATTACTAATTTTGGCAAATACATTTTATAATTGCTATACACCCCCTTAAAACTGCACAACTGCAGAGTAAATACATTAGGCTATTAAAAAAGTGATATTACATGCGTTTAATATTTTTATATTATTTATTTTTTACAAAATCATACTGGCTGTGGCCTCTGGAGAACCCAGAACAGCTGCTTGCATAAAGTTTAAGGTAAAAATAACTGGAATTAATTAGCAAACATTCGTATTTTACTACTATGCAATTAAATAAACTGTTAATTAATTTGCCTACATCACTTTACTTCTGTCTTTACACAGCAAAAAATGCTCTTCTTATTTAGAATCTTTTTCTTGTTTCCAGTCCAAATATCTAAAAATTCTTAAATCAAGGTGCATTTAGATGAGTAAAATGACATAGCCTACTTCATTTTGATTTTATTTTCAAGAAAACAAGAAAACTATCTTCTGTCATTTAACTTATCTAGTAAATGCACCTTCAACCTTGATTTAGGAATTTTAGATATTTAGACTAGAAACAAGACACAAATACTACGTAAGAAGAGCAGTGCCTTATCTTCCCTGCATCAGAGGGCTTCTGTCTTTTTTTTAGACACTTCAATTCGGCCATCCGTCATAAATAATCAGGCAACTTACACCGTGTCAACACCTGGAGCGAGCGGCCAAGAACCCTAAAAAATGAAAGCAATTCTGTCTGCGTTAGATGCGGCGAGAGGCGACGCAACACAACAAATTCCCCTAACGATAAACTGATCGCGCGTTGTATTTCTGACGCACTTCAAGTAGATCGGCGGGGGGAGATTGATGAGGCGGACCGGAAAGAGGCGGGGGACTTAGTTACGTTTTTTTTGCGCTTTATTTGGTAATATTTCAAATTAATATTAATAAAATAGTATCAGTAATACATTTTGGCGCCCCTATGGATGAGTGGCGCCCCTAGCATTTGCCTATTCCGCCTATGCCACGGTCCGGCCCTGGTGATATAAGCAATAAGCTGGAAGAAATGTCACTCCTTGAACCAGACAATAACATATCAACAGCATCCCCACTTCTGAGCTTCACAGAGAAAATGGATTTTGTTTATACTGGAACCAGACAATCACACTCGATCGCTGCGAGCCCCCAGATATCAACCAAAGAGCGTAGAGCCCCACAACCACCAAAGATTGTGGGCCCAGCTCGCTCTGCCCCTCCTCCTGTGAGATTTCTTCGGTTACAACGCCATGGCACACACCCTCCTCCATCTGCACCAAAAACAACTGATACCAGCTCCCAGTGACGTGTACTGGGTCCTCGCAACGTCAACAGCAATCTTATCAAATGTTTACAAAACAAGCGCGAACCCAGTGCACCTGTTTCTTTCTCTATTTCTGTTCTGTTACGTGATAGAAAGTCCAAGGCTTTCTCAGGCCGTATGGCAAACCCATCTAATCTGCTGCCTGTTACTTGTCAAACTAAGATTACTGTGGGGGAAAAAATTTAAATGAATACTGTTAAGTTAGCACTTTTAAACATCCGTTCACTTAAAAACAAATAATTTCTAGTCAACGACAACAACCTAGATTTTTTGCTTCTAAATGAAACGTGGCTAGAAGACAGCTGCAGTGCAACAGTCCTCAATGAAACAGCCCCTCCTAACTTTACTTTTATGAGTGTCTGCAGACCAGTCAGAAGGGGTGGGGGGTCGCTGCTCTATTTAAAGATGTTTATCAATGTAAGCAAGTATCATTCAGTGATTATTTGTCTCTAGAATATCTGGGCATTGTGCTAAAAGGTGCACCACGCATCCTGCTTATCATTATTTATAGGCCTCCGAAATATTCTCCGGCCTTTATTGATGACTTTACAGAGCTGTTATCAGCAATCTCATCTGAGTATGACTGTTTTGCTATTGCTGGGGATTTTAACATTCACATTGACAATGCTGAATCCAGTACAACAAAAGATCTCATGACTGTTCTTAACACTTTTGATTTGACACAACATGTACACCGACCCACACATGATCGTGGACACACTCTAGATTTACTTATCAGTAAGGGGCTAAACATTTCATCGATAGTTATTAAGGATGTGGCACTGTCTGATCATTTCTGTATTTTCTTTGATATATCAATCTCTCCTGCCATTGAAATTAGATCTGTCTCTGTCAAAAAGAGATGCTTAAATGAGAACACTAGTGTGCTGATTATGAAGGTTATATCTCTAGCACCAAGCATATCTGCAGACTCTGTTGATTTTCTCCTTGACTCTTTTAACTCAAAAGTTAAGGGTGTAATTCATGATATTGCTGTGAAAGTCAGAAAAAAGAGTAGCAAACAAAAAGCACCTTGAAGAAACTCAACAGCAGTGCAATTATTATGCAAAAGACAATGCAGGAAATCTGAACGCATGTGGCGAAAGACAAAACTTGTAGTCCATTACAACATTTATAAAAACAGTCTTCGTGCTTTCAATGTGGGCAAAGCTAGACAGACCTTCTTTTCAAATATTATAAACAGAAACATAAACAACACACGCACTCTTTTTGCTACTGTAGAGAGACTAACAAACCCCCCGAGTCACATTCCCAGTGAAATGCTCTCAGACAGCAAATGTAGTGAGTTTGCTTCCTTCTTCTCCGAGAAAATCATTAATATCAGAAATGCGATCAGCACATCGTTCAGTTGCTCTGAGGTGTGTCAGATGAGACAACAACCTCATAAAGTTATTATGACTGATTTCGAAGCAATTGATGGTAAAATTTTAGAAGAAATGGTACAGCACCTTAAAACATCAACCTGCGCTCTTGACACACTCCCCACTTCTTTTTTCAAAAGTGTGTTTAACTGTTTAGAAGCAGATCTCCTAGAAGTGGTAAACGCCTCACTTCTTTCTGGGACTTTTCCAAACTCCCTGAAAACTGCAGTAGTAAAGCCTCTCCTTAAAAAGAGAAATCTGGATAACTCCATACTGAGCAACTACAGACCAATCTCAAATCTCCCCTTCATAGGCAAGATCATTGAAAAAGTTGTTTTCAGTCAGCTGAGCAAATTCTTGAACTCAAATGGATACTTTGACAATTTTCAATCTAGTTTCCGACCGCATCACAGCACAGAGACAACGCTCATAAAGATTATAAATGATATTCGCCTCAATACAGATACAGGCAAAACATAAATTCTGGTACTACTGGACCTCAGTGCCGCATTCGACACTGTTGACCACAACATACTTCTTGACAGGCTAGAAAATTGGGTTGGGCTTTCTGGAATGGTCCTCAAATGGTTCAGGTCATACCTAGAAGGGAGAGGTTATTATGTGAGTTATCCAAGTTAACAGTTGGATGTGCCAAAACTTTCTTCAGTTAAACAAAGACAAAACTGAAATCACTACATTAGGAAACAAAGATGAAATTCTCAAGGTGAACGCATATCTTGAGGCTAAAGGTCTAAAATCAAAAAATCAAGTCAGAAATCTTGGTGTGATTTTGGAGTCTGACCTGAGTTTCAGTAGTCATGTCAAGGCAATAACTAAATCAGCTAACTATCATCTGAAAAATATTGCAAGAATTAGAAGCTTTATTTCCAGGCAAGACTTAGAGAAACTCGTTCATGCTTTTATCACCAGCAGGGTGGATTATTGTAATGGTCTTCTCACTGGCCTTCCCAAAAAGACCGTTAGAAAGCTGCTGCCAGGATCCTGAGCAGAACCAGAAAATATGACCATATCACACCAGTCCTCAGATCTTTACACTGGCTTCCAGTTACATTTAGGATAGATTTTAAAGTACTATTACTTGTATATAAATCACTCAATGACCTAGGACCTAAATACATTGCAGATATGCTGATTAAGTACAAACCCAACAGCTCACTCAGATCATCAGGATCAAGTCAATTAGAAATACCAAGGGTTCACTCAAAGCAAGGAGAGTCTGCTTTTAGCTATTATGCCAGCCGTAGCTGGAACCAGCTTCCTGAACAGATCAGATGTGCTCCAACAGTAGCCACTTTCAAATCCAGACTCAAAACACATCTGTTCAGCTGTGCATTTACTGAATGAGCTATGCCACTGTACGTCCGACTGATTGCACCTTATCTTATGCATTTACTGAATGAGCTCTGTGCTTTGTCCGAACTGCTTGCACTTTAATTATGTTTCAATTTAACCCTGTTTTATTTTTAGTTTTTAATTATACTTTTTATTTTTTATTATTTTTTTATTTTGTTAAGGCTGTCTGGGTGGAAGAGGTTGAGAGACGGGGGAGCGATAAATCAAAATCCCTCCGGTGCGAGGACGATCCGTTTAGATCTGCTCTGACGGATAGATCTGTATAGCCTTGGTGGTAAGAGGAAGGACCGTGTAGATCCGCTCTGACGGTCGAACAAAGTAGAAATAGCCCTGGTGTTCCTGTCCAGGAAGATTTGTCTGTAAGGGTAATGTTTAAATGCACAGTTACCTGACAAATATTTTTTTGAGTACTCCCTCCGGTGCGAGGAAGACCCGTTTAGATCTGCTCTGGCGGGTAAAACATCTAGAGAACGCCCTTAATTTGTCTGTAAGGGTTCTGTCTAAACGCACAGTTACCTGACAAATATTTTTAAAGTAAACCTGACTCTCCATTTTCTTCCACCCCAGATAGGGGATTTCATCTTTATTTTTTATTTCCTTTTAATTCCTATTATAACTGTTATCCTATATATATATATTTTTTTTTTTCACCTATGACTATTTTAACTTAATTTCTATGTAAAGCACTTTGAATTGCCACTGTGAATGAAATGTGCTATACAAATAAACTTGCCTTGCCTTGCCTTGCCTTGCCTTACACATAGACTTCCCTTCTGATTCCCATTACTAGCCAAAAGTTCCATAAAAGCTTTTTTTTTAGTTTTTTATTTTATTTATTTTTTATACATGTTGTGGCTGTACAGAAGTCCATATTTAACCTATAGAAAAATGTTTGGCCCAAGAGTCCTTGAACACTAACTTCTTTTACATGCTTATTGACTTCCCTTCTGATTTCCATTACTAGACAAAAGTTTCAAAAAAGTTCTTTTTTAAGGTTTTTATTTAAACAAAATTGTATATACATGTTATGACTGTAGAGAAGTCCACATTTGACCTACTTAACATATTTTGGGCCCAAGCGTCCTTAAACACTAACTTACTAAACATACTAATTGACTTCCCTTCTTATTCCCATTACTAACCGAACATTTTTATTTTATTTTTATTTTATATATGTTTTAGCTGCATACAAGTCCACATTTGTCCTACTGAACATATTTTTGGCCCGAGTCCTTTAACACTACCTTATTATGCAAACTCTTTGACTTCCCTTCTAATTTCTATTACTAACCAAAAGTTCCATAAAAGTTTATTTTAAGGATGTTTTTTTTTTACGTTATGGCTGTACAGAAGTCCGGATTTGACCTACTGAACATATTTTGGCCCAAGAGTCCTTAAACACTAACATACTATCATACTAATTTACATCCCTTCTGATTCCCATTACTAACCAAAAGATCAACAAAAGATTTTTTTAAACATTTTTTTTTTGTTTGGTTTACATGTCATGTCTGTACAGAAGTCTGTATTAGACCTACTGAACATAATTTTGTACCAAGAGTCCTTAAACACTAACTTAATATACATAATTATTTACTTCACTTCTGATTCCCATTACTAACCAAAAGTTCCACAAAATAAATATTTTTTTAAGGTTTTTATTTTATTTATTTTTTTACGTTATGGATGTACAGAAGTCCATATTTGACCTACTGAATATTTCTCGGGCCAAGAGTCCTTAAACACTAAAATACTATATATACTCATTGACTTCCCTTCTGATTCCCAATACTAACCAAAAGTTCCACAAAAGCTTTTTTAAAGTTTTTTATATTATTTATTTTTTACACATGTTATGGCTGTACAAAAGTCTATTTTTGACCTACTGAGCATATTTTTGGCCCAAGATTCCTTAAAACTAACTTAGTATACATATTATTTGATTTCCCTTCTGATTCCCAGAAGTTCAACAACAATAACAAATTCTTTTTTTTTTCTTCTTACATGTTATGGCTGTACAGAAGTCCATGTTTGACATACTGAAGACATTTTTGGCCCAATAGTCCTTTAACACTAACTTATTACTCATTGACTTTCCTACTGATTCCCATTACTAGCCAAAAGTTCCATAAAAGCTTATTTTTAAGTTTTTTATTTTATTTATTTTTTATACATGTTATGGCTGGACAGAAGTCCATATTTGACCTACTGATCATATTTTGGGCCCAAGAGTCCTTTAACACTAACTTATTATGCATACTCATTGACTTCCCTTCTAATTTCTATTAATAACCAAAGCTCCACAAAGCTTTTTTAAAAAGTTTTTTATTTTATTTATTTTTTATACATGTTATGGCTGTACAGAAGTCCATATTTGACCTACTGAACATATTTTTGTATAAAAATAAAATAAAATAAAAAACTTTAAAAAAAGCTTTTGTGGAACTTTTGGTTAGTAACGGGAATCAGAAGTGAAGTAAATAATTATGTATATTAAGTTAGTGTTTAAGGACTCTTGGTTCAAAATTATGTTCATTAGGTCAAATACGGACTTCTGTACAGTCATAACGTAAAAAAAAAAAAAAAAAAACTCCTTAAAAAAACCTATTATGGATCTTTTGGTTAGTAATGGGAATCAGAAGGAAAGTCAATGAGTATGTGTAGTAAGTTAGAGTTAAAGGAATATTGGGCCAAAAATGTCTTCAGTAGGTCAAAAATGGACTTAAGTACAGACATAACTTGTAAAACAAACAAAGAAACAAAAAAAAATATTAAAAAAAATATTTTGTTGAACTTTTGGTTAGTAATGGGAATCAGAAGGAAAGTAAATTAGTATGATAGTATGTTAGTGTTTAAGGACTCTTGGGCCGTGAAATATTCAGTAGGTCAAATATGGACTTCTCTACAGCTATAACATGTATAAAAAATAAATAAAATAAAAAACTTTAAAAAAAGCTTTTGTGGAACTTTTGGTTAGTTATGGGAATTAGAAGGGAAGTCAATGAGTATGTATAGTAAGTTAGTGTTTAAGGACTCTTGGGCCCAAAATATGTTCAGTAGGTCAAAAATGGACTTCTGTACAGCCATAACGTAAAAAAATAAATAAAATAAAAACCTTAAAAATACCTTTTGTGGAACTTTTGGTTAGTAACGGGAATCAGAAGTGAAGTAAATAATTATGTATATTTAGTTAGTGTTTAAGGACTCTTGGTTCAAAATTATGTTCATTAGGTCAAATACGGACTTCTGTACAGCCATAACGAAAAAAAAAAAAAAAAAAAAACTCCTTAAAAAAACCTATTGGGGGCGCTGTTGGACACCGAGCATGTAGGACGTGTCGCCCTTTTGCTCCGCGAGTTTGTGATTATTTTTACTTTTAAAACACAGTGTCTCTTATGGAGCTACAGTTTGAAGGCGGCTGGCAGTTTGTTTGGTAATCCGGGGGTTAATTTAACCCGTTTTCTGTTAAACTGTCCTGCTTTAAGTTTGTATCACTTGAAACACTTTTCATGTTTTGCTACTGTGTTTGTTTATATATTTATTCTATGCTTTATTACAAACTCGCATGAGCAGTACTGGTTTGTGCTGTTAACGGAGCGTGTTAGGATGTTTTTGGTAGTTTGTGGGTTTTGCTCGCGTCTTGTTTGGGAAGACGCTTCAGCTCATGGGGTGGTGGGTGGGGGTGTGAAGAGTTCTCCTTTTTTTCTTTCTTCTTTCTATGTGTTTTGTGTTTTGTTTAGTCAGGTCGCCCATGTTTTAATTTATTTCTGTGACTGTTATACATTCCATGCTGCAGTGTACACTAATACTTGACTAGCATGCAACAGTCTAAGATGCTACGACAATCAGGGACAGGACTCAAATTTGTTAGCTGGAACTGTAATGGTTTAAATCAGCCTATTAAACGTAGCAAAGTACTTCACCATCTTCAACAATTAGGTGCCCATATTGTTTTCCTTCAAGAGACTCACTTAAAATGTTCCAGCCATATTAGATTAAAGGGGAGGTGGATCTACGCTTCCTCCCCATCCCCTAACTTATATAAAGATCGTCTCTCTCTTCAGGCTGAGTTTGATGTTCTTTCTACTAAAGAGGTTGAGGAGCTCTTATTTAAGGCTAAATATTGTTATTATGAATCTGGGGACAAGGCGTCCAAACTTTTGGCTCATCAGCTTCGACAGGCCTCCTCCTTTCAGCAGATTTCACAAATTCAAACTCCTTCCGGCGTCACAACCGATCCTAAAAAAATTAATGATCAGTTTAAACGGTTTTACTTTTACTTTTACTTGTATATATACTTCTGAGGTTGGGTCTGATCTGTCTGCCCTGGATAGTTTTTTTGACTCTCTGGAGTTGGTTAAGGTAGATGCTGATATTGCTGAGCAGTTAGAGGTCCCAATCACCATAGATGAACTTAAACGTGCAACATTTTCTATGCAGTCTGGAAAATGTCCAGGCCCGGACGGTTTTCCGATCGAGTTTTACAAGACCTTTTTTGACAAATTAGCACCAGTTTTGATAGAAATGTTCAATGAATCTCTCACTCTTTCTAAATTACCTCAGACTCTAAATCAGGCCTCCATATCTTTACTCTTAAAAAAAAATAAGGACCCTCCGTCCTGCTCAAGTTATCGTCCAATTAGTCTATTATCTGTAGATCTAAAACTTCTGTCCAAATCATTAGCTCTGCGATTGGAATCAGTTTTGCCCTTGATAATTTCTCCTGATCAGACAGGTTTTGTCCAGAACAGACATGGATTCTTTAATCTCAGACGACTTCTCAATGTTGTTTATAATCCTTCTACGTCAAAGGGGCCGGAAGCCGTAATCTCATTAGACGCGGAGAAGGCTTTTGACAGAGTGGAATGGAGCTACCTTTTTTACGCTTTGGAGAAATTTGGTTTTGGCCAGGAGTTCATTTCTTGGGTCAAGTTGCTATATTCATCCCCTGTGGCTTCAGTCAGATCTAATGACACCCATTCAAATTATTTCCCTTTGCACCGCTCCACTCGTCAGGGCTGTCCTCTGAGTCCTCTCTTATTTGCTATTGCTATTGAACCTCTGGCTATTGCGCTTCGTTCAGAGCCACACATTGCTGGAATAACAAGATATGGTCTTGAACAGAAGGTCTCCCTCTATGCCGATGACTTATTACTATATGTGTCCAATCTCTCTGTCTCAGTTCCAGCTGCTCTTGACATCCTTAGTTCATTTGGTCAGATCTCAGGTTATAAACTAAATTTTGACAAGAGTGAGCTGTTTCCTTTAAATCAAGGTGCTCAAAATGCTGCTCAGGGTTTCCCATTCAAAATTGTTCCATTTGGCTTTAAATACCTTGGTATCCAGATTAGAGACCAATTTGAAGATTTGTTTGATTATAATTTTTCCCCTTTGTAAGATCAGATACGGATGGACTTTCAACGATGGTCACTGTTGCCTCTTTCCCTTGTAGCCAGGGTCAATTCTGTTAAGATGAATATCCTACCCAAATTGTCCTATCTCTCCCAATGCATACCTATCCTTCTCCCTCAGTCCTTTTTTAATAAACTAGACAAATTAATCACTGAGTTTATATGGAACAAAAAGGTCCCTCGTATGCGAAAGGAGCTGTTGCAGAGACCTAAGACCCTTGGGGGCTTGGCCCTTCCTAACTTGAGGTTTTATTACTGGGCTTCCATCCTTAGAGTAATTCAGCTTTGGATTTCTCTGGAGGGGGAACCAGTTCCTCCCACATGGTTGAGTATGGAGATGTCTTCTGCTACACCTGCTTTGTTGACTGCTCTCATCCATGCTCCTCTTAGTTTCTCTCCCTCCCTTTTTTGCAATAACATCTTAGTTAAATCCACTTTTAAAATTTGGAAGCAATTTAGACGTTATTTTGGTCTACAGACCTTCTCTTTCTTAGCACCCTTATCCGCTAACCCTGTTTTTCATCCTTCCTTAATTGACGGTGCTTTTTCTTTGTGGTCTGACTACGGCATCAAGGCATTTAGGGACTTGTATATTGCTGGTACATTTGCATCCTTCCAGCAACTCTCAGATAAATTCCATTTGCCTAGACAGCATTTTTTTAGATACCTTCAAGTTCGTAGTTTCGTTCGCAATCTTAGCCCCAATTTTCCAAATCTCCCAGAGGCCTCTCTAATTGACTCCTTTTTAACCCCATTGCCGACAATTAAGGGTGCCATTTCAAGTTTTTACAATCTTATTTATTCTTTGCAGCTTACCCCGCAGCATAAAATTAAAACCCAATGGGAGGAGGACCTAGGGGAGGGGATCTCGGAGGAGCTGTGGGATGCCATTTTGCGTCGGGTTCACTCCTCATCTATTTGTGCTAGACACGGT
Source organism: Gobio gobio (assembly GCF_949357685.1). Taxonomy (NCBI): domain Eukaryota; kingdom Metazoa; phylum Chordata; class Actinopteri; order Cypriniformes; family Gobionidae; genus Gobio; species Gobio gobio. The sequence continues at coordinate 13,791,034 of NC_137109.1, read as the reverse complement.
CTGACCCAGTGCAAAATTCTACATCGTACCCATCTCACTCGAGTTAGGCTTTCCAAAATCTATAATGATGTCGACTCCATGTGCATTAGATGTCATCGGGCTCCAGCTACCCATGTCCATATGTTTTGGTCTTGCCCTTCGCTATTTAATTTTTGGACACAGATATTTAATTCTATTTCTGTTTGTTCAGGGGTTCAATTTGATCCAACAGCATGTACCGCTTTGTTTGGGGTGTTACCTCCTACTTTGCAGCTTCCTAAATATAAAGCTGACTTTGTAGCCTTTGTCTCCTTATTGGCTAGACGTTTGATTTTACTGAGGTGGAAGTCTCCTGCGCCGCCTTCTCACTCGTCTTGGATCAGAGACATCCTTCAGTTTGTGAAGCTAGAGAAAGTTAGGTGCTTGATACATGGTTCTCTTG